>NC_135232.1:215263229-215575729 GCF_051348905.1 Ranitomeya variabilis | reverse complement strand
TTCCCCCAATGGCTGCCAATCTGGGTCAACAACTGTGTCATCTATCACCTCCTCTTCAATCTCATGTTCAGCTATCTCTGTGTCACCGTGTAAGGTGCTATAACGTTCGGGAATGGGCACCATCGTCTCATCAGGGTCCGTTTCTGGCTCAGTACACTGCGAGGGCAATGTAGTGATGTGAGTCGATGGAACAGCATGACAATCTAGGTGTGGCTGTGCATCAGTGCACTCCATGTCCGAATCATCTTCTAGTGGGCTGTTAACTATTTCCCTTTCTAACCCAGGCACGGTATGTGTAAAGAGCTCCATGGAGTAAACTGTTGTGTCGCCTGACGCATCCTTCACTGTTGTTTTGGGGGAAGGACACAAGGAATCAACTTGTTCCTGACCGGGAACATCCACCAACGACTGGCTACTTTTCAATTTTGAACTATCCGAAGAGGAGGCGAAAGAGCTAGAGGCAGAGTCAGCAAGGAAAGCTAAAACTTTTTCCTGCTGCTCCGGCTTTAACAGCGGTTTTCCTACTCCCAGAAAAGGTAGCGTTCGAGGCCTTGTGTAGCCGGACGATGACGCTGGCTCAACAACTCGAGACTTAGGTGCTATTTTGATTTTCCCTCTACCACCCGATGCTCCACCAGCACCACCACCACCAACACCATCAGCATTACCAGATGGCAATGACCGCCCACGGCCACGACCTCTTCCACCAGCCTTCCTCATTCTTTGGAAAATGTAACCAAACTAACAACCGTTATATGGCACTGAAAAACAAGGTAGAAGGTGTATGTTAACTTGTTGTGAATATAAATCTCCCTTTATGTGTGGGTGAGTGCTGAATAAATAAGGCCCACTGTATGACAATATAGTTTCTGTGGCAGAAAATGACTGACAGAGATACCACAGACAGGACAGGCACAGATGCACAGATTTGGCAATATTATTCTCCCTTTATTTTTATTTTTTGGGGGGAGACTAGTGAGTAAATCAGGCCCACTATATTACAGTATAGTTTCTGTGGCACAAAATGACTGACAGATACCACAGACACGACTGGCACATATTCACAGATTTGGCAATATTATTCTCCCTTTATTTTTATTTTTTTTATATGGGAGACTGGTGAATAAATCAGGCCCAATGTATGACAGTATAGTTTCTGTGGCACAAAATGACTGACAGAGATACCACAGACAGGACTGGCGCAGATGCACTGATTGACAATATTAATCTCCCTTTTCAGGTGTGGGACAGTGCAGAAAAATACAGGCCCACTGTTTTACACTACACAGTTTCAGGGGCAGAAAGTGGCTGGAAGATATATAAAAAAAAAATAAAAGGGACTGTACTACAATTACTATCTCCCTACAATAATCTCTGAAAAGTATGGCAGGCAGCAATTAAAAGGACTGCTGCACACAAAAAGTGTGGACAAACAAACAAGATAGCTGTGCAGAAAGGAAGGAGCAACAGGATTTGTGCTTTTAAAAAAGCAGTTGGTTTGCACAGCGGCGTACAAACAGCAACGCAGCTATCAGGGAGCCTTCTAGGGCAGCCCAATAAGCTACAGAGCTGATGAAGAGAAATCTAGCCTCCACTGTCCCTGCAAAGAAAAGGTGGTGTTAGACAGTGGAAATCGCTACAGCACAAGCGGTTTGGGGGTTAATGTACCCTGCCTAACGCTATCTCTGCTTCTGACGAAGCGGCAGCAACCTCTCCCTATGCTCAGCTCGGCAGCAGTAAGATGGCGGTCGGCGTGCACGCCCCTTTATAGCCCCTGTGATGCCGCAGAGAGCAAGCCAATCACTGCCATGCCCTTCTCTAAGATGGTGGGGACCGAGAGCTATGTCATCACGCTCCCCACACTCTGCGTCCACCTTATTTGGCTGAGAAAAGGCGCTGAAAGCGTCATACGAAACGCGACTTTGGCGTGAAGATCGCCGACCGCGTGGCCGATCCCACACTGGGATCGGGTCGGATTTCACGAAACCAGACTTTGCCAAAAGTCGGCGACTTTTGAAAATGTTCGATCCGTTTCGCTCAACCCTAATAATCATGTGTGACTTGTGATTCAGTGACTTTGGATTCAGGGAGTTTCCAAGGCAGGAATTACTGAATTGCTGTCTGTATGTCTGTATTTTATTAATACTTTGCATTTATTTTTTATTTAACGTTTCTGTCTGGTGCAATCCCCATTAGGAAATGTGCTCCACTATTGTTAATGCCGTGCAGTGTACATCTTGCCACATGTATGCAGTCCATGATCAGCATTGTGCATTTGGAAACCCAGATTCTGAATCTAAATGTGCAGCTGGCAACACTGAGATCCATTGACAATATGGAAAGGAGTCTTCTGCTCACTGAGCAGATGCTCAATGGGATAGATGAGGGGGGGATGGTAGGATGGAGCTGCAGGACAGTGAAGCAGCTAGCTGGGTGACAGTTTGAAAGCGGGGTAGAGGGAAGAGTGCCAGGGAGGCTAGTCCTGATCTAGCACACCCCAATAAGTTTGCTAAGTTGGCAGATGAGGGGGGTGCCAGTACAGAGGTAGCACTGCTGCAGCCAGGCATGTCCTCTGAAAGCCAGAGGAGTGAATGCTACAGTAAGGAGGGAAATAGGAGAGCAGGGCAGACCAGACAGGTGCTGGTAGTGGGGGACTCAATTATTAGGGGAACAGATAGGGCAATCTGTCACAAAGACAGGGATCGTCAAACGATGTGCTGCCTACCTGGCGCTCGAGTCCGACACATCGCTGATCGGGTGGACAGATTACTGGGAGGGGCTGGTGAAGACCCAGCGGTCATGGTGCACTTTGGCACAAATGACAAAGTTAGAGGTAGGTGGAAGGTCCTTAAAGATCATTTCAGGGAATTAGGCTGCAAGCTGAAAGCAAGGACCTCCAACGTGGTATTTTCCGAAATACTGCCTGTGCCACGCCAGAGAGGCAACGGGAGATTAGGGAGGTTAATAAGTGGCTCAAGAATTGGTGTAGGAAGGAGGGGTTTGGGTTCCTGCAGAACTGTGCCGACTTCTCAGTTGGCTACAGGCTCTACGCTAGGGACGGGCTGCACCTCAATGGGGAAGGTGCAGCTGTGCTGGGGAGAAAATGGCTAGAAGGTTGGAGGAGTGTTTAAACTAGGGATTGGGGGAGAGTATTCATTTTATAGGAGGGGAAGATAGTGCAGATACAGACCTGGGCACAAATAAGGAAGTTGGGGGTGGCGATGGCATGGGGGGTGGGGTTAGAACAGTTAATAATTTAAGAAAGAATAGAGGTACAGAGAGGAACATCAAGTGCATGTATACTAATGCCAGAAGCCTCGCCAACAAAATGGACGAATTAGAATTAATGTTGTTGGAGCATAATTATGACATGGTGGGGATATCTGAGACGCGGCTGGATGAGAGCCATGACTGGGCTGTTAACTTGCAGGGCTATAGCCTTTTCAGAAATGACCGTACAGATAAGCGAGGGGGAGGGGTGTGTTTGTATGTAAAATCGTCCTTAAAACCCATCCGGCATGATAATATAGGTGAATTTAATGAAAATGTAGAGTCCCTGTGGGTGGAGATAAGGGGAGGGGGAAAAATAATAAATTACTGATAGGGGTTTCTGATAAATCTCCAAAAATAATGGAAGCAATGGAGAATATCCTCGTAAAGCAAATAGATGAAGCTACGACTCAAGGAGAAGTCATAATTATGGGGGACTTCAACTACCCTGAAATAGATTGGGGAACAGAAACCTGCAGTTCCAGCAAAGGTAATCGGTTTTTGACAACTATGAGAGACAATTACCTTTTACAACTGGTTCAGGACCCATCAAGAAGGGGGGCACTGCTAGACCTAATATTAACCAACAGGCCAGACTGCATAGCAAATATAAGGGTTGGGGGTCACTTGGGGAATAGTGATCACAAAATAATAAGTTTTCATGTATCCTTTAATAAGATGTGTAGTAGAGGGGTTACACGGACACTAAACTTCAGGAGGGCAAATTTCCAACGGATGAGAGAGGATCTGGGTGCAATTAACTGGGACGATATCCTGAGACATAAAAATACACAAAGAAAATGGGAGACGTTCCTTTGCATCCTGGATAGGACCTGTGCACAGTATATACCGTATGGGAATAAACATACTAGAAATAGGAGGAAACCAATATGGCTAAATAGAGCTGTAAGGGGCGCAATAAGTGACAAAAAGAAAGCATTTAGAGAATTAAAGGAAGTAGGTAGTGAGGAGGCTTTAAATAAGTACAAAAATATTAAATAAATTCTGTAAAAAGCTAATCAAGGCAGCAAAGAGAGAGTAAAAATAATCCCAAAATATTCTTTAACTACATAAATGGTAAGAAACTAAAAAATGATAGTGTTGGCCCCCTTAAAAATAGTCTGGGTGAAATGGTGGAGGAGGATGAGGAAAAAGCCAATCTGCTAAATGACTTTTTTTCATCAGTATTTACACAAGAAAATCCCATGGCAGACAAAATGACTAGTGATAAAAAATTCCCCACTAAATGTCACCTGCTTAACCCAGCACGAAGTATAGCGGCGTCTAAAAATCACTAAAATTGACAAATCTCCGGGCCCGGATGAGATACACCCCCGAGTACTGCAGGAACTAAGTACAGTCATTGATAGACCATTATTTTTAATCTTTAAAGACTCCATATTAACAGGGTCTGTACCACAGAACTGGCGTATAGCAAACGTGGTGCCAATATTCAAAAAGGGGACAAAAACTGAACTCGGTAATTATAGGCCAGTAAGCTTAACCTCTACTGTGGGTAAAATCCTGGAGGGTTTTCTTAGAGATGCTATACTGGAGTATCTGAAGAGGAATAACCTCATGACCCGATACCAACATGGGTTTACTAGGGACCGTTCATGTCAGACTAATTTGATCAGCTTCTACGAAGTAGTAAGTTACAGACTGGACCAAGGGAACCCAGTGGACGTAGTGTATATGGACTTTTCAAAAGCTTTTGATACAGTGCCACACAATAGGTTGATACATAAAATGAGAATAATGGGGATAGGGGAAAATATGTGTAAGTGGGTTGAGAGCTGGCTCAGGGATAGGAAACAAAGGGTGGTTATTAATGGAGCTCACTCGGACTGGGTCGCGGTTAGCAGTGGGGTACCACAGGGGTCAGTATTGGGCCCTCTTCTTTTTAACATATTTATTAATGACCTTGTAGGGGGCATTCAGAGTAGAATTTCAATATTTGCAGATGACACTAAACTCTGCAGGGTAATCAATACAGAGGAGGAACATTTTATATTACAGGATGATTTATGTAAACTAGAAGCTTGGGCTGATAAATGGCAAATGAGCTTTAATGGGGATAAATGTAAGGTCATGCACTTGGGTAGAAGTAATAAGATGTATAACTATGTGCTTAATTCTAAAATTCTGGGCAAAACCGTCAATGAAAAAGACCTGGGTGTATGGGTGGATGACAAACTCATATTCAGCGGCCAGTGTCAGGCAACTGCTACAAAGGCAAATAAAATAATGGGATGCATTAAAAGAGGCATAGATGCTCATGAGGAGAACATATTCAAAGAAATGGAGCGCACTCAGCCAACTAGGTGGTGCAGGCTCTACTTGGAAAAACCCAAAGTAGTCCAATAAACAAGAAAACAGCCGCACTCTCTTGGGTTATATCTTGCAAGGGGTGATATATTTATTCACATGTGTTGAAACAAAAGTATGCTTCTTGCGCAAAGAAGCAGGATACCCCCCCAACACCACACCACGAGGAGCCCTTAAAGGGACCAAACCTCATTTCGTCCACTGTCAATAATACAGTTTGAGAAAGACCCGGAATAGGGTCGAAACGTTACTTCGTTTCTAGTCCTGCTGTGTGTGTATATATACTTTTGTTTTAACACATGTGAATAAATATATCACCCCTTGCAAGATATAACCCAAGAGAGTGCGGCTGTTTTCTTGTTCATGAGGAGAACATAATTTTACCTCTATAAAAGTCACTAATTCGACCACACTTAGAATACTGTGCACAGTTCTGGTCTCCGGTGTATAAGAAAGACATAGCTGAACTAGAGCGGGTGCAGAGAAGAGTGACCAAGGTTATTAGAGGACTGGGGGGTCTGCAATACCAAGATAGGTTATTACACTTGGGGCTATTTAGTTTGGAAAAACGAAGGCTAAGGGGTGATCTTATTTTAATGTATAAATATATGAGGGGACAGTACAAAGACCTTTCTGATGATCTTTTTAATCATAGACCTGAGACAGGGACAAGGGGGCATCCTCTACGTCTGGAGGAAATAAGGTTTAAGCATAATAACAGACGCGGATTCTTTACTGTAAGAGCAGTGAGACTATGGAACTCTCTGCCGTATGATGTTGTAATGAGTAGTGTTGAGCGATACCGTCCGATACTTGAAAGTATCGGTATCGGAAAGTATCGGCCGATACCGGCAAAATATCGGATCCAATCCGATACCGATACCCGATACCAATACAAGTCAATGGGACTCATGTATCGGACGGTATTCCTGATGGTTCCCAGGGTCTGAAGGAGAGGAAACTCTCCTTCAGGCCCTGGGAACCATATAAATGTGTAAAAGAAAGAATTAAAATAAAAAATATCGCTATACTCACCCTCCGACGCAGCCGGGACTTCAGCGAGGGAACCGGCAGCGTTGTTTGTTTAAAATTCGCGCTATTACTTGGTTACGTGAATTCCCGGCTTGTGATTGGTCAGGTCGGCCATGTTGCCGGGACGCGGACCAATCACAGCAAGCCGTGACGAAATTACGTCACGGCTTGCTGTGATTGGTCCGCGTCCCGGCAATATGGCCGTCCTGACCAATCACAAGCCGTGACGTCACGGGAGGCTGGACACGCGCTCATTTTAAAATGGGCGCGTGTCCAGCCTCCCGTGACGTCACGGCTTGTGATTGGTTGCGCCGCGGTCAACCAATCACAAGCCGGGAGGCTGGACGCGCTCATTTTAAAATGGGCGCGTGTCCAGCCTCCCGTGACGTCACGGCTTGTGATTGGTTGCGCCGCGGTCAACCAATCACAAGCCGGGAGGCTGGACGCGCTCATTTTAAAATGGGCGCGTGTCCAGCCTCCCGTGACGTCACGGCTTGTGATTGGTCAGGGCGGCCATATTGCCGGGACGCGGACCAATCACAGCAAGCCGTGACGTAATTTCGTCACGGCTTGCTGTGATTGGTCCGCGTCCCGGCAACGTGGCCGACCTGACCAATCACAAGCCGGGAATTCACGTAACCAAGTAATAGCGCGAATTTTAAACAAACAACGCTGCCGGTTCCCTCGCTGAAGTCCCGGCTGCGTCGGAGAGGTGAGTATAGCGATATTTTTTATTTTAATTCTCTCTTTTACACATTTTAACATTAATGTTGTTGCGATACCCGATACCCGATACCACAAGAGTATCGGAATCCCGGTATCGGAATTCCGATACAGCAAGTATCGGCCGATACCCGATACTTGCAGCATCGGAATGCTCAACACTAGGGTTGAGCGAAACGGGTCGATCATTTTCAAAAGTCGCCGACTTTTGGCTAAGTCGGCGTCTCATGAAACCCGATCCGACCCCTGTGCTTGTCGGCCATGCGGTACGCGACTTTCGCGCCAAAGTCGCGTTTCAATGACGCGAAAAGCGCCATTTCTCAGCCAATGAAGGTGAACGCAGAGTGTGGGCAGCGTGATGACATAGATCCTGGTCCCCACCATCTTAGAGAAGGGCATTGCAGTGATTGGCTTGCTGTCTGCGGCGTCACAGGGGCTATAAAGGGGCGTTCCCGCCGACCGCCATCTTACTGCTGCTGATCTGAGCTTAGGGACAGGTTGCTGCCGCTTCATCAGAAGCAGGGAGAGCGTTAGGCAGGGTCCACTAACCACCAAACCGCTTGTGCTGCAGCGATTTCCACTGTCCAACACCACCTTCGGTGTGCAGGGACTGTGGAAGCTATTTTTTTTTTTTTTTCCCCTCAGCGCTGTAGCTCATTGGGCTGCCCTAGAAGGCTCCGTGATAGCTGTATTGCTGTGTGTACGCCACTGTGGAAACCAACTGCTTTTTTCAAAGCACATATCCTCTTGTTCCTTCCTTTCTGCACAGCTATCTTTTCTGTTTTTCCACACTTTTTATTTAATTTGTGCATCAGTCCACTCCTATTGCTGCCTGCCATACCTGGCTTACATTACTGCAGGGAGATAGTAATTGTAGGACAGTTTTTTTTTTTTTTTTGTTTTTTTTTTTTGTGGGAGATTAAGATTGGCATTTCTGCTACAGTGCCATCCCTGTGTGTGCCATCTCTCACTGAGTGGGCCATAGAAAGCCTATTTATTTTTTCCGTGATTTGTGTTCTAAAATCTACCTCAACACAAAAACAGTACATCAATCAGTGGGAGAAAAATATTGGCCTCAGTCAGGGCTTGTGTGCCACTGCTGTGTGTGCTATCTCTCATTCAGTGGGCTATAGCAAGCCTATTTTTTTTTTTTTTTTTTAATATTATTTGGTTTCTAATTCTCCCTGAAAAAAAAAAAAAAAACCTAAAAAAACAGTGGGAGAATAATATTGCCCTTTCAGCTTGTGTGCCAGTCTTGACTCCTGGGTGTGCCACCTCTCTCCCTCTCATTCAGTGGGCCATAGAAAGCCTATTTATTTTTTTTTTTAAATATTATTGGGTTTCTAAAGTCTCCCTGAAAAAACAAAAAATACATAAAAAAACAGTGGGAGAGTAATATTGCCCTTTCAGCTTGTGTGCCAGTCTTGACTCCTGGGTGTGCCACCTCTCTCCCTCTCATTCAGTGGGCCATAGAAAGCCTATTTATTTTTTCCGTGATTTGTGTTCTAAAATCTACCTCAACACAAAAACACTACATCAATCAGTGGGAGAAAAATATTGGCCTCAGTCAGGGCTTGTGTGCCACTGCTGTGTGTGCTATCTCTCATTCAGTGGGCTATAGCAAGCCTATTTTTTTTTTTTTTTTTTTTTTTTAATATTATTTGGTTTCTAAAGTCTCCCTGAAAAAAAAAAAAAAACATAAAAAAACAGTGGGAGAGTAATATTGCCCTTTCAGCTTGTGTGCCAGTCTTGACTCCTGGGTGTGCCACCTCTCTCCCTTTCATTCAGTGGGCCATAGAAAGCCTATTTATTTTTTGGTTTTTTTAATATTATTTGGTTTCTAAAGTCTCCCTGAAAATAAAAAAAAAAAATACATAAAAAAACAGTGGGAGAGTAATATTGCCATTTCAGCTTGTGTGCCAGTCTTGACTCCTGGGTGTGCCACCTCTCTCCCTCTCATTCAGTGGGCCATAGAAAGCCTTGTTTTTTTGTTTTTTTTTTAATATTATTTGGTTTCTAAAGTCTCCCTGAAAATAAAAAAAAAAAACATAAAAAAACAGTGGGAGAGTAATATTGCCATTTCAGCTTGTGTGCCAGTCTTGACTCCTGGGTGTGCCACCTCTCTCTCTAATTGTGGGCCATAGAAAGCCTATTTATTTTTTGGTTTTTTTAATATTATTTGGTTTCTAAAGTCTCCCTGAAAATAAAAAAAAAAAATACATAAAAAAACAGTGGGAGAGTAATATTGCCCTTTCAGCTTGTGTGCCAGTCTTGACTCCTGGGTGTGCCACCTCTCTCCCTTTCATTCAGTGGGCCATAGAAAGCCTATTTATTTTTTGGTTTTTTTAATATTATTTGGTTTCTAAAGTCTCCCTGAAAATAAAAAAAAAAAATACATAAAAAAACAGTGGGAGAGTAATATTGCCATTTCAGCTTGTGTGCCAGTCTTGACTCCTGGGTGTGCCACCTCTCTCCCTCTCATTCAGTGGGCCATAGAAAGCCTTGTTTTTTTGTTTTTTTTTTAATATTATTTGGTTTCTAAAGTCTCCCTGAAAATAAAAAAAAAAAACATAAAAAAACAGTGGGAGAGTAATATTGCCATTTCAGCTTGTGTGCCAGTCTTGACTCCTGGGTGTGCCACCTCTCTCTCTAATTGTGGGCCATAGAAAGCCTATTTATTTTTTGGTTTTTTTAATATTATTTGGTTTCTAAAGTCTCCCTGAAAATAAAAAAAAAAAATACATAAAAAAACAGTGGGAGAGTAATATTGCCCTTTCAGCTTGTGTGCCAGTCTTGACTCCTGGGTGTGCCACCTCTCTCCCTTTCATTCAGTGGGCCATAGAAAGCCTATTTATTTTTTGGTTTTTTTAATATTATTTGGTTTCTAAAGTCTCCCTGAAAATAAAAAAAAAAAATACATAAAAAAACAGTGGGAGAGTAATATTGCCATTTCAGCTTGTGTGCCAGTCTTGACTCCTGGGTGTGCCACCTCTCTCCCTCTCATTCAGTGGGCCATAGAAAGCCTTGTTTTTTTGTTTTTTTTTAATATTATTTGGTTTCTAAAGTCTCCCTGAAAATAAAAAAAAAAAACATAAAAAAACAGTGGGAGAGTAATATTGCCATTTCAGCTTGTGTGCCAGTCTTGACTCCTGGGTGTGCCACCTCTCTCTCTAATTGTGGGCCATAGAAAGCCTATTTATTTTTTGGTTTTTTTAATATTATTTGGTTTCTAAAGTCTCCCTGAAAATAAAAAAAAAAAACATAAAAAAACAGTGGGAGAGTAATATTGCCATTTCAGCTTGTGTGCCAGTCTTGACTCCTGGGTGTGCCACCTCTCTCTCTAATTGTGGGCCATAGAAAGCCTATTTATTTTTTGGTTTTTTTAATATTATTTGGTTTCTAAAGTCTCCCTGAAAATAAAAAAAAAAAATACATAAAAAAACAGTGGGAGAGTAATATTGCCCTTTCAGCTTGTGTGCCAGTCTTGACTCCTGGGTGTGCCACCTCTCTCCCTTTCATTCAGTGGGCCATAGAAAGCCTATTTATTTTTTGGTTTTTTTAATATTATTTGGTTTCTAAAGTCTCCCTGAAAATAAAAAAAAAATACATAAAAAAACAGTGGGAGAGTAATATTGCCATTTCAGCTTGTGTGCCAGTCTTGACTCCTGGGTGTGCCACCTCTCTCTCTAATTGTGGGCCATAGAAAGCCTTTTTATTTTTTTCCTTCATTTGTGTTTTAAAATCAACCTCAACACAAAAACACTACATCAATCAGTGGGAGAAAAATATTGGCCTCAGTCAGGGCTTGTGTGCCACTCCTGTGCGTGCCATCTCTCATTCAGTGGGCCATAGAAAGCCTTGTTTTTTTGTTTTTTTTTTAAATATTATTTGGTTTCTAAAGTCTCACAGAGAAAAAAAAAAAAATAAATTAGGTGGGAGATTAATATTGACATTAGTGCTTGAGTGACAGTCCTGCGTGTGTGTCATCTCTGTGATTTGGTGTCACAGAAAACAGAGTGTGTAACATTGTGCCTGATTTTCCTTGTGGTCTCACCAACCTGTTAAGGGATATTGAAATCATACTGAAGTTATAGCTCACCGTGTAAGTTGTTTGACAGCAACAAATAAAGTTAGTTTGGTTACGATTTTTAAACAATGAGGAAGTCTGGTGCAAGAGGTCGTCGTGGGCGTTCATTGTCAGCTGGTAATGATGGTAGTGGTAGTGGAGCATCAGGTGGTCGTGGGGATAAAAATATTCCACCTAAGTCTGGAGCTGTGGAGCCAGTTTCGTCGTCAGGCTACACAAGGCCTCGAACGCTCTCTTTTCTGGGAGTAGGAAAACCGCTTTTAAAGGCTGAGCAGCAACAGCAAGTTTTGGCTTACATTGCAGACTCAGCCTCTAGCTCTTTTGCCTCCTCTTCCGAAACTGGTAAATGTAAAAGCAGCGCGTCGCTTGTGGATGTTCACGGTCAGGGACAAGTCGCTTCCTTGTCCTCCTCAGCAAAAACTACAACAAGAGAGAAGGATGCAGCAGGCGACACAACGGGTCACTCCATGGAGCTCTTTACACATACCGTCCCTGGCTTAGAAAGTGAAACATTTAACAGGCCATGCCCATTACAAGTAGATTCTGACATGGAGTGCACTGATGCACAGCCACAGCCAGAGTACTATGCTGCTCCTTTGACTCAGACCACCACATTGCCCTCTCAGGGTACAGATCCACAATCAGACCCTGATGAGACTATGTTGCCCCGCCACGAACGCTATACCACCGACCGACACAGTGACACAGACGAAGTTGCACACGAGCTCGAAGAGGAGGTAATAGATGACCCAGTTATTGACCCCGATTGGCAGCCATTGGGGGAACAGGGTGCAGGCGGCAGTAGTTCAGAAGCGGAGGTGGAGGAGGGGCCGCAGCAGGCATCAACATCGCAACAGGTTCCATCTGCCGGGCCCGTATCTGGCCCAAAACGCGTGTCAAAGCCAAAACCTGTTGGAGGACAGCGTGGCCATCCGGTTAAAGCTCAGTCTGCAATCCCTGAAAAGGGATCCGAGTCTAGGAAGAGTGCAGTCTGGCATTTTTTTAAACAACATCCAACTGATCAGCGCAAAGTCATCTGTCAAAAATGTTCAACTAGCTTAAGCAGAGGTCAGAATCTGAAAAGTCTAAATACTAGTTGCATGCATAGACACTTAACCACCATGCATTTTCAAGCCTGGACTAACTACCAAACGTCCCTTAAGGTTGTAGCACCCTCGGCCAATGAAGCTAGTCAGCAACGCAACATCCCTTCCGTCACTGTAAGGCCACCATTTTCCGCACCACCGGCAGTATCTGTGCAGGTTTCTTTGCCAGCCAAAAGCAGTCAGGGTCAGGGAATCACCAGTTTAGTAGGAGGAAATATTGCATCTAGGGCACCGGCGGAAACAATACCGTCTCCAACCGTCTCTCAGTCTGCCATGTACACCGGCACACCCGAAAGTTCCACGATCTCCTGCTCTCCAGTCCAGCTCACCCTACATGAGACTCTGGTTAGAAAAAGGAAGTACTTATCCTCGCATCCGCGTACACAGGGTTTTAACGCCCACATAGCTAGACTAATCTCGTTAGAGATGATGCCCTACCGTTTAGTTGAAAGCGAAGCTTTTAAAGCCCTGATGGAGTACGCTGAACCACGATACGAGCTACCTAGTCGACACTTTTTTTCCAGAAAAGCCATCCCAGCCCTGCACCAGCATGTTAAACAGCGCATCGTCCATGCACTTAGGCAATCTGTGAGTACAAAGGTGCACCTGACTACAGATGCATGGACCAGTAGGCATGGCCAGGGACGTTATGTGTCCATCACGGCACACTGGGTGAATGTGGTGGATGCAGGGTCCACAGGCGACATCAATTTAGGGACAGTTGTGCCTAGCCCACGGTCTAGGAAACAGTTGGCTGTAGGCGTTCGCACCCCCTCCTCCTCCTCCTCGTCCTCCTGCAGAAGCTACAGCTCTTCCACAGAACGCAGTCGGCCAACCACTCCATCGGCAGATGACACTGTTGCACACCAGTTGTCCCATTATGGGCCAGCTACTGCCAAGCGTCAGCAGGCTGTATTGGCTATGAAGTGTTTGGGCGACAACAGACACACCGCGGAAGTTCTGTCCGAGTTCTTGCAACAAGAAACGCAGTCGTGGCTGGGCACAGTAGATCTTGAGGCAGGCAAGGTAGTGAGTGATAACGGAAGGAATTTCATGGCTGCCATCTCCCTTTCCCAACTGAAACACATTCCTTGCCTGGCTCACACCTTAAACCTGGTGGTGCAGTGCTTATTGAAAACTTATCCTGGGTTCTCCGACCTGCTCCTCAAAGTGCGTGCACTTTGCTCACATATCCGACGTTCGCCTGTACACGCCAGCCGTATGCAGACCTATCAGCGGTCTTTGAACCTTCCCCAGCATCGCCTAATCATAGACGTTGCAACAAGGTGGAACTCAACACTGCACATGCTTCAGAGACTGTGCGAACAGAGGCGTGCTGTTATTTATTTGTGGGAGGATACACGGGCAGGCAGTAGGATGGCAGACATGGAGTTGTCAGGTGTGCAGTGGTCGAAGATACAAGACATGTGTCAAGTCCTTCAGTGTTTTGAGGAATGCACACGGCTGGTTAGTGCAGACAACGCCGTAATAAGCATGAGCATCCCCCTAATGCGTCTGCTGATGCAAAGTTTGACGCACATAAAGGAGCAGGCGTCTGCACCAGAGGAAGAGGGAAGCCTTGATGACAGTCAGCCATTGTCTGGTCAGGGCAGTGTACAGGACGAGGTAGCGGGCGAAGAGGAGGTGGAGGACGAGGAGGATGATGGGGATGAGTATATTTTTAATGCGGAAACTTTCACGGGGGCACAGGAAATTGGTTGCGTGTCACGGCCGGGTTCTGGTTTTTTGAGGGACACAAGTGACGTAGATTTGCCTGCAACTGCCCCTCAACCAATCACAACCGGAGATTTGACAACTGGAACTTTGGCCCACATGGCGGATTATGCCTTACGTATCCTAAAAAGGGACACACGCATTACGAAAATGATGAACGATGACGATTACTGGTTGGCCTGCCTCCTTGATCCACGCTATAAAGGCAAATTGCAAAATATTATGCCACATGAGAACTTGGAACTAATATTAGCAACCAAACAATCAACTCTTGTTGACCGTTTGCTTCAGGCATTCCCAGCACACAGCGCACGTGATCGTTCTCACACAAGCTCCAGGGGGCAGCAGACTAGGAGTGTTAGGGGTGCACACATCAGAAGTGGCGTTGGACAGAGGGGTTTTCTGACCAGGTTGTGGAGTGATTTTGCTATGACCGCAGACAGGACAGGTACTGCTGCATCAATTGAAAGTGACAGGAGACAACATTTGTCCAGTATGGTTACTAACTATTTTTCATCCCTTATCGATGTTCTCCCTCAACCGTCATTCCCATTTGATTACTGGGCCTCCAAATTAGACACCTGGCCAGAATTGGCAGAATATGCATTGCAGGAGCTTGCTTGCCCGGCAGCAAGTGTCCTATCAGAAAGAGTATTCAGTGCTGCAGGTTCAATATTAACCGAAAAAAGGACTCGTCTGGCTACCCAAAATGTTGACGATCTAACATTCATTAAAATGAACCACAACTGGATTTCGAAATCTTTTGCCCCACCTTGCCCGGCCGACACCTAGCTTTCCTATGAAAAGCTCTTGCCTGTGAATTACTTTTCTAATGTCTAATTTGCTGCAGCTGATTGTACAGCATACGACATGTTTACACCTCCCTAAATGGCAAAACTCCCCACACGGGGCCGTGGTATCGCGACTTGGCGCAAGCACCCGTGAGACTGCTGTTTGTCTGAAGAGGTGGGTGTGCTCGCTTTTGGTTGACGGCATTGCTACTGGGTCCCTCATAGTACAATGTAGTGTCTCTGGCGGTGGTGGTGCGCACCCAACGTCAGACACACCGTTGTAACATGAGGGGCCCTGGGGCGGTCCCGCCGGCCTCAAGAGAGTTCCCCCCTACCCCAGCTCAAAATGTGCTCTACCACGTGCAAAATTATGTCGCACAGCTCCACCAATCTTTAGTCTATTCGCTGACATCATTCAATGTCTGGCACTGACAATACAAATTTGTAGACATCTATGATGCAACTTAAAGTAGTCTGTGTCTGTGTCCTATATTGGCACCATTAAATAGTTACTGCCAAATTACAATGTCAGAAACTCAGTAGATGAGCCCACCCCTGTACCTAAGTATGCCACCTTTTTTTTTTGTTTTGGTTGTTTTGCGAGACATTAACATCTATTTATATTTTGGGAGTACTGGGACAGACACTCCTTGCACTACTCCTCCACTCACCACCAAGCTGCCTGTGTATCCATGTAACCGCTGTAAAACTGCCATGAGCCTATTGTTTGTTATTTTAGGCCTTTGATAGCCTGTCTGCGGTCCCTACTTTAAATACTCCTCCACTGACCACCAAGCTGCCTGCCCGTGTATCCATGTAACCGCTGTGAAACTGCCATGAGCCTATTGTTTGTTATGTTAGGCCTTTGATAGCCTGTCTGCGGTCCCTACTTTAAATACTCCTCCACTGACCAGACCACTGCTGCCCGTGTACCCCTGGAACCAATTATAAAGTGCCTACAGCCAGCCCATTTTCTTATGTTAGGCCTTTGAAGCCTGTCTGCGGTCCCTACTTTAAATACTCCTCCACTGACCAGACCACTGCTGCCCGTGTACCCCTGGAACCAATTATAAAGTGCCTACAGCCAGCCCATTTTCTTATGTTAGGCCTTTGAAGCCTTTCTGCGGTCCCTACTTTAAATACTCCTCCACTCACCACCACCAAGCTGCCTGCCCGTGTATCCATGTAACCGCTGTGAAACTGCCATGAGCCTATTGTTTGTTATTTTAGGCCTTTGATAGCCTGTCTGCGGTCCCTACTTTAAATACTCCTCCACTCACCACCAAGCTGCCTGTGTATCCATGTAACCGCTGTAAAACTGCCATGAGCCTATTGTTTGTTATTTTAGGCCTTTGATAGCCTGTCTGCGGTCCCTACTTTAAATACTCCTCCACTGACCAGACCACTGCTGCCCGTGTACCCCTGGAACCAATTATAAAGTGCCTACAGCCAGCCCATTTTCTTATGTTAGGCCTTTGAAGCCTGTCTGCGGTCCCTACTTTAAATACTCCTCCACTCACCACCACCAAGCTGCCTGCCCGTGTATCCATGTAACCGCTGTGAAACTGCCATGAGCCTATTGTTTGTTATTTTAGGCCTTTGATAGCCTGTCTGCGGTCCCTACTTTAAATACTCCTCCACTCACCACCAAGCTGCCTGCCCGTGTATCCATGTAACCGCTGTGAAACTGCCATCATGAGCCTATTGTTTGTTATGTTAGGCCTTTGATAGCCTGTCTGCGGTCCCTACTTTAAATACTCCTCCACTGACCAGACCACTGCTGCCCGTGTACCCCTGGAACCAATTATAAAGTGCCTACAGCCAGCCCATTTTCTTATGTTAGGCCTTTGAAGCCTGTCTGCGGTCCCTACTTTAAATACTCCTCCACTGACCAGACCACTGCTGCCCGTGTACCCCTGGAACCAATTATAAAGTGCCTACAGCCAGCCCATTTTCTTATGTTAGGCCTTTGAAGCCTTTCTGCGGTCCCTACTTTAAATACTCCTCCACTCACCACCACCAAGCTGCCTGCCCGTGTATCCATGTAACCGCTGTGAAACTGCCATGAGCCTATTGTTTGTTATTTTAGGCCTTTGATAGCCTGTCTGCGGTCCCTACTTTAAATACTCCTCCACTCACCACCAAGCTGCCTGCCCGTGTATCCATGTAACCGCTGTGAAACTGCCATCATGAGCCTATTGTTTGTTATGTTAGGCCTTTGATAGCCTGTCTGCGGTCCCTACTTTAAATACTCCTCCACTGACCAGACCACTGCTGCCCGTGTACCCCTGGAACCAATTATAAAGTGCCTACAGCCAGCCCATTTTCTTATGTTAGGCCTTTGATAGCCTGTCTGCGGTCCCTACTTTAAATACTCCTCCACTCACCACCAAGCTGCCTGCCCGTGTATCCATGTAACCGCTGTGAAACTGCCATCATGAGCCTATTGTTTGTTATGTTAGGCCTTTGATAGCCTGTCTGCGGTCCCTACTTTAAATACTCCTCCACTGACCAGACCACTGCTGCCCGTGTACCCCTGGAACCAATTATAAAGTGCCTACAGCCAGCCCATTTTCTTATGTTAGGCCTTTGAAGCCTGTCTGCGGTCCCTACTTTAAATACTCCTCCACTCACCACCACCAAGCTGCCTGCCCGTGTATCCATGTAACCGCTGTGAAACTGCCATGAGCCTATTGTTTGTTATTTTAGGCCTTTGATAGCCTGTGTGCGGTCCCTACTTTAAATACTCCTCCACTCACCACCAAGCTGCCTGCCCGTGTATCCATGTAACCGCTGTGAAACTGCCATGAGCCTATTGTTTGTTATGTTAGGCCTTTGATAGCCTGTCTGCGGTCCCTACTTTAAATACTCCTCCACTGACCAGACCACTGCTGCCCGTGTACCCCTGGAACCAATTATAAAGTGCCTACAGCCAGCCCATTTTCTTATGTTAGGCCTTTGAAGCCTGTCTGCGGTCCCTACTTTAAATACTCCTCCACTCACCACCACCAAGCTGCCTGCCCGTGTATCCATGTAACCGCTGTGAAACTGCCATGAGCCTATTGTTTGTTATTTTAGGCCTTTGATAGCCTGTGTGCGGTCCCTACTTTAAATACTCCTCCACTCACCACCAAGCTGCCTGCCCGTGTATCCATGTAACCGCTGTGAAACTGCCATGAGCCTATTGTTTGTTATTTTAGGCCTTTGATAGCCTGTGTGCGGTCCCTACTTTAAATACTCCTCCACTCACCACCAAGCTGCCTGCCCGTGTATCCATGTAACCGCTGTGAAACTGCCATGAGCCTATTGTTTGTTATGTTAGGCCTTTGATAGCCTGTCTGCGGTCCCTACTTTAAATACTCCTCCACTGACCAGACCACTGCTGCCCGTGTACCCCTGGAACCAATTATAAAGTGCCTACAGCCAGCCCATTTTCTTATGTTAGGCCTTTGAAGCCTGTCTGCGGTCCCTACTTTAAATACTCCTCCACTGACCAGACCACTGCTGCCCGTGTACCCCTGGAACCAATTATAAAGTGCCTACAGCCAGCCCATTTTCTTATGTTAGGCCTTTGAAGCCTGTCTGCGGTCCCTACTTTAAATACTCCTCCACTGACCAGACCACTGCTGCCCGTGTACCCCTGGAACCAATTATAAAGTGCCTACAGCCAGCCCATTTTCTTATGTTAGGCCTTTGAAGCCTGTCTGCGGTCCCTACTTTAAATACTCCTCCACTGACCAGACCACTGCTGCCCGTGTACCCCTGGAACCAATTATAAAGTGCCTACAGCCAGCCCATTTTCTTATGTTAGGCCTTTGAAGCCTGTCTGCGGTCCCTACTTTAAATACTCCTCCACTCACCACCACCAAGCTGCCTGCCCGTCTATCCATGTAACCGCTGTAAAACTGCAATGAGCCTATTGTTTGTTATTTTAGGCCTTTGATAGCCTGTCTGCGGCCCCTACTTGCAATACTCCTCCACTGACCACAATGCTGCCTGGAGTGCCTGCCTGTGTATCCATGTAACCGATGTAAAACTGCCATGACTGCCTACTGTTTGTTATTTTAGGCCTTTGATAGCCTGTCTGCAGCCCCTACTTGCAATACTCCTCCACTGACCACACCAATGCTGCCCGTGTACCCCTGGAACCTATTTAAAAGTTCATAGAGCCTAGTTATATATTTTATTTACTATTAATAAGGCCATGATGGACTACGCTGTACCACGCTACAAGCTAACCAGTCGACACTTCTTTTGCGAGAAAAGCCATCCCAACCCTCCACCAGCATGTAGAAGACCGCATTGTCCATGCACTCTGGCAATCTGTGAGTACAAAGGTGCACCTGACAACAGACGCATGGACCTGTAGGCATGGCCACGGAAGATTACGTGTCCATTACGGCGCAATGGGTTAATGTGGTGGATGCATGGTCCACAGGGGACAGCCTACTAAGTCTGTCTGCAGTCCCTAATTCAAATTGTGCTCCACTGTCTAAATCGGAACTTCCACCTTCTGGCTTTCGGCCTATAGTATCAGAAATTAAACTGCATTTGGCCTTCAACTTTGGTTAGGGCCTACTAACGGCTTCTGCCCCTCCCTGGTGTTGCCCTCAACTAAATAAAGCTGAGCTTCAACCTTCTGCTCCAAATTACCATTTTGAAAAATGCAATAGGCTTTTCAGGCCTACTAAAGGAGTCTGTCTGTGTGCCCCTCCCTGGTGTTGTCCTCAACTAAATAAAGCTGAGCTTCAACCTTCCGGCTCTCATTATGTGGTTTTAAAAAAAAAAAAGGTGGTTAGGGCCTACTAACGGCTTCTGCCCCTCCCTGGTGTTGTCCTCAACTAAATAAAGCTGAGCTTCAACCTTCCGGCTCTCATTATGTGGTTTTAAAAAAAAAAAAGGTGGTTAGGGCCTACTAACGGCTTCTGCCCCTCCCTGGTGTTGTCCTCAACTAAATAAAGCTGAGCTTCAACCTTCCGGCTCTCATTATGTGGTTTTAAAAAAAAAAAAGGTGGTTAGGGCCTACTAACGGCTTCTGCCCCTCCCTGGTGTTGTCCTCAACTAAATAAAGCTGAGCTTCAACCTTCCGGCTCTCATTATGTGGTTTTAAAAAAAAAAAAGGTGGTTAGGGCCTACTAACGGCTTCTGCCCCTCCCTGGTGTTGTCCTCAACTAAATAAAGCTGAGCTTCAACCTTCCGGCTCTCATTATGTGGTTTTAAAAAAAAAAAAGGTGGTTAGGGCCTACTAACGGCTTCTGCCCCTCCCTGGTGTTGTCCTCAACTAAATAAAGCTGAGCTTCAACCTTCCGGCTCTCATTATGTGGTTTTAAAAAAAAAAAAGGTGGTTAGGGCCTACTAACGGCTTCTGCCCCTCCCTGGTGTTGTCCTCAACTAAATAAAGCTGAGCTTCAACCTTCCGGCTCTCATTATGTGGTTTTAAAAAAAAAAAAGGTGGTTAGGGCCTACTAACGGCTTCTGCCCCTCCCTGGTGTTGTCCTCAACTAAATAAAGCTGAGCTTCAACCTTCCGGCTCTCATTATGTGGTTTTAAAAAAAAAAAAAGGTGGTTAGGGCCTACTAACGGCTTCTGCCCCTCCCTGGTGTTGTCCTCAACTAAATAAAGCTGAGCTTCAACCTTCCGGCTCTCATTATGTGGTTTTAAAAAAAAAAAGGTGGTTAGGGCCTACTAACGGCTTCTGCCCCTCCCTGGTGTTGTCCTCAACTAAATAAAGCTGAGCTTCAACCTTCCGGCTCTCATTATGTGGTTTTAAAAAAAAAAAAGGTGGTTAGGGCCTACTAACGGCTTCTGCCCCTCCCTGGTGTTGTCCTCAACTAAATAAAGCTGAGCTTCAACCTTCCGGCTCTCATTATGTGGTTTTAAAAAAAAAAAAGGTGGTTAGGGCCTACTAACGGCTTCTGCCCCTCCCTGGTGTTGTCCTCAACTAAATAAAGCTGAGCTTCAACCTTCCGGCTCTCATTATGTGGTTTTAAAAAAAAAAAAGGTGGTTAGGGCCTACTAACGGCTTCTGCCCCTCCCTGGTGTTGTCCTCAACTAAATAAAGCTGAGCTTCAACCTTCCGGCTCTCATTATGTGGTTTTAAAAAAAAAAAAGGTGGTTAGGGCCTACTAACGGCTTCTGCCCCTCCCTGGTGTTGTCCTCAACTAAATAAAGCTGAGCTTCAACCTTCCGGCTCTCATTATGTGGTTTTAAAAAAAAAAAAGGTGGTTAGGGCCTACTAACGGCTTCTGCCCCTCCCTGGTGTTGTCCTCAACTAAATAAAGCTGAGCTTCAACCTTCCGGCTCTCATTATGTGGTTTTAAAAAAAAAAAAGGTGGTTAGGGCCTACTAACGGCTTCTGCCCCTCCCTGGTGTTGTCCTCAACTAAATAAAGCTGAGCTTCAACCTTCCGGCTCTCATTATGTGGTTTTAAAAAAAAAAAAGGTGGTTAGGGCCTACTAACGGCTTCTGCCCCTCCCTGGTGTTGTCCTCAACTAAATAAAGCTGAGCTTCAACCTTCCAGCTCTCATTATGTGGTTTTAAAAAAAAAAAAGGTGGTTAGGGCCTACTAACGGCTTCTGCCCCTCCCTGGTGTTGTCCTCAACTAAATAAAGCTGAGCTTCAACCTTCCGGCTCTCATTATGTGGTTTTAAAAAAAAAAAAGGTGGTTAGGGCCTACTAACGGCTTCTGCCCCTCCCTGGTGTTGTCCTCAACTAAATAAAGCTGAGCTTCAACCTTCCGGCTCTCATTATGTGGTTTTAAAAAAAAAAAAGGTGGTTAGGGCCTACTAACGGCTTCTGCCCCTCCCTGGTGTTGTCCTCAACTAAATAAAGCTGAGCTTCAACCTTCCGGCTCTCATTATGTGGTTTTAAAAAAAAAAAAGGTGGTTAGGGCCTACTAACGGCTTCTGCCCCTCCCTGGTGTTGTCCTCAACTAAATAAAGCTGAGCTTCAACCTTCCGGCTCTCATTATGTGGTTTTAAAAAAAAAAAAGGTGGTTAGGGCCTACTAACGGCTTCTGCCCCTCCCTGGTGTTGTCCTCAACTAAATAAAGCTGAGCTTCAACCTTCCGGCTCTCATTATGTGGTTTTAAAAAAAAAAAAGGTGGTTAGGGCCTACTAACGGCTTCTGCCCCTCCCTGGTGTTGTCCTCAACTAAATAAAGCTGAGCTTCAACCTTCCGGCTCTCATTATGTGGTTTTAAAAAAAAAAAAGGTGGTTAGGGCCTACTAACGGCTTCTGCCCCTCCCTGGTGTTGTCCTCAACTAAATAAAGCTGAGCTTCAACCTTCCGGCTCTCATTATGTGGTTTTAAAAAAAAAAAAGGTGGTTAGGGCCTACTAACGGCTTCTGCCCCTCCCTGGTGTTGCCCTCAACTAAATAAAGCTGAGCTTCAACCTTCTGCTCCAAATTACCATTTTAAAAAATGCAATAGGCTTTTCCGGCCTACTAAAGGTGTCTGCCCCTCCCTGGTGTTGTCCTCAACTGAACAAAGCTGAGCTTCCACATTCTGGCTTTCGCCCTATACTATCAGATATTAAACTGCATTTGGCCTACTAGTGTGGTTAGGCCCTTGAAACAGTGTCTGCTGCTCTTGGGTTTGCTACTCCACTGAACAAAGCAATGCCGCCTGTTTAGTCCTGTTACCAATTTTGAACTGCATGTAGCCTACTTTATTCTTTGGCCCTATATCTGTTTCCTCCTCATCCTGCCCATTGCCCAGCCACTGCTAAATGAGTCTGCTGGTACATTGACCGAGACCACTACATTCCCCTTGTACTCTACACAGCCAGAATCTGTCCCTGCTGAAAGTAAGGTTCCCCTTCCCGCATGTTATACCACCTTACACAGGGACAAAGAGGAAGGTGCAGATGAAAGTGCAGGTTCCTTCATCAGGTGGGGGGGCATACTCGTTGGCGACGTCACTGGCACAGGGCCCCTCAGAGTACGCAAAAGTGTCGCTGCTGGTGGGAGGCGCCCCCGCCATGCAAACACACCGCCGTACTTTGAGGGGCCCTGTGCCAGTGGCAATGCGAACGAGTGGGCCCCCCCCCTGCTTGCTCAGGATCACAGCACTTGCAACTTTTAAATAATTACCTTTCCCTGCAACACCGCCGTGACGTAGTCCGCATTTCCTGGGCCCACGAAAAACTTGAGCCGGCCCTACTCCCCCCACAACTTTTGCCAAATGACCCCCAATTCCCTATGCCCAACTATTATTATAAAGTTAATTAAGATTGACAAGCTTCAGAAACAAGAATGGATGTTTTTGGCATTAAAATGGGCACTGTAGGTGTTTTCCTGGCCTCCACTCACTGCCGACTATGCTTCCCCATTGACTTGCATTGGGTTTCGTGTTTCGGTCGATCCCCGACTTTTAGCGATAATCGGCCGACTGCACTCGACTCGACTCTGGACAAAATCGGGTTTCCCAAAACCCTACTCGATCTTAAAAAAATGAAAGTCGCTCAACCCTACTCAACACTAGTAATGAGTGATTCATTACTTAAATTTAAGAGGGGACTGGATACCTTTCTGGAAAAGTATAATGTTACAGGGTATATATACTAGATTCCTTGATAGGGCGTTGATCCAGGGAACTAGTCTGATTGCCGTATGTGGAGTCGGGAAGGAATTTTTTTCCCCAATGTGGAGCTTACTCTTTGCCACATGGTTTTTTTTTGCCTTCCTCTGGATCAACATGTTAGGGCATGTTAGGTTAGGCTATGGGTTGAACTAGATGGACTTAAAGTCTTCCTTCAACCTTAATAACTATGTTACTATGTAAGATGTAAAAATAAATTTTCCGTGTTGGTGGTCGTCATAGCCTTCATTTCATGCTGTGTAATCTATTGATGTAAATGATCGAAATCTGAATTACTAGTGTTCTTACACATGATTTTCTGTAGTAACATAAAATGGCATAATCTGGGGTTATCAGCTGTTTGTGAAAAGAATTCCATAGTTATCAGGGTATATTTAGTTAATTCAGTACGAGAAACACGCTTTATTTTAATATCAGCTTAAGTGATGGATTGGAAGAAGCATCCTCATATGACCGGTAAACAGCAATATGAGAAGGTATTTACAGTTAGAGGGAATGAGTATGTATCATTACTGTCATTAGCATTTCAGTAGCAGCATATGTGATCTTGTTGTCAGATCATTAATTACATTTCCCATCATAAGAGCCAGATGCAGACTATTATTTTCCTCTTAAAGTATACCTGTCTCCTACAATGCTGATAAAAGTATAGAAATTTTAATAACAACAATATAAGCACAAGGTCACCAAAGCCTATCCAGGATAGCTTAAAAGCAAACCTGTTAGCAAAATTTTGCTAAGTAAACTACAGAAACTGTCAGGTTGGCACTGTTATACTGATTAAAATGATACCTGGGGTGAAGAAATCCGTCTTGTGGTTCTTGTGTAATCAGTGTTAGAAGTCTTCAGTAGGGTTGAGCGACCTTAACTTTTATAGGATCGGGTCGGGTTTCACGAAACCTGACTTTCTCAAAAGTCGGGTCGAGTGAAATCGGCCGATCCTATAAAAAAGTCGGGGTCGGGGTCGGCTGAAACCCGAAACCCAATGCACTGCAATGGGATACTATGGTTCCCAGGGTCTGAAGGAGAGGAAACTCTCCTTCAGGCCCTGGGATCCATATTTAAGTGCAAAATAAAGAATTAAAATAAAAAATATTGATATACTCACCTGTCCGGCGGCCCCTGCAACTTACCGAGGGAACCGGCGGCCTGCTTTGGTTAACCCCTTCCCGACCCATGACGCCACGTAGGCGTCATGAAAACCCGTGCCAATCCGACCCATGACGCCTATGTGGCGTCATGGAATGATCGCGTCCCTGCAGAGCGGGTGAAAGGGTTAACTCCAATTTCACCCGATCTGCAGGGACAGGGGGAGTGGTACTTCAGCCCAGGGGGGGTGGCTTCACCCCCCCGTGGCTACGATCGCTCTGATTGGCTGTTGAAAGTGAAACTGCCAATCAGAGCGATTTGTAATATTTCACCTAAAAAACTGGTGAAATATTACAATCCAGCCATGGCCGATGCTGCAATATCATCGGCCATGGCTGGAAAACCTGAAGTGACCCCCCCCACCCCACCGATCGCCCCCCCAGTCCTCCGTTATGGGGTCCGGTCCCCTCCGTCCTGTGCTCCGCTCCCCCGTCCTCCTGCCCGCTCCCCCCCAGCTCTTATGTCACCCCCCGGTGCTCCGACGCCCCCCCCCCGTGCCCCGATCTCCCCCCCTTATACTTACCGAGGCTCCCGGTGTCGGTCCGTCTCCTGTCATGAATCCCCAATGGCTAGGGATAGCACAGGACAAGCAAAGTACAAATAGATAACGGACGAGCTCTAGGGTGATGGAACCTGGGCTGACCGCTGCCCTACGCCTGACAAACGCAACTAGAGATAGCCAGGGAGCGTGCCTACGTTGGTTCTAGACGCCACGCACCAGCCTAAGAGCTAACTAGTACTGCAGAGAAAATAAAGACCTCACTTGCCTCCAGAGGAATGAACCCCAAAAGATATAGTTGCCCCCTCACATGTATTGACGGTGAAATGAGAGGAAGGCACACACATAGAGATGATATATATAGTTTTAGCAAATTGAGGCCCGCTGTAAACTAGAAAGCAGAACGATACAAAAGGGGACTGAGCGGTCAGCAAAAAACCCTAATCAAAAAAACCATCCTGAGATTACAAGAACCCATGTGCCAACTCATGGCACATGGGGAGAACCTCAGTCCACTAGAGCTACCAGCTAGCATAGAGACATAATAAGCAAGCTGGACAAAAAACCAAACAACTGAAAATCAGCACTTAGCTTATCCTGAAAGATCTGGGAGCAGGTAGGCAGGAACCAAACAGAGCACATCTGAATACATTGATAGCCGGCAAGGGAATGACAGAAAGGCCAGGTAAAATAGGAAACACCCAGCCTCTGATGGA
Source organism: Ranitomeya variabilis (assembly GCF_051348905.1). Taxonomy (NCBI): domain Eukaryota; kingdom Metazoa; phylum Chordata; class Amphibia; order Anura; family Dendrobatidae; genus Ranitomeya; species Ranitomeya variabilis. The sequence goes on along the minus strand of NC_135232.1, from coordinate 215,549,694 downwards.
CAGGTGGAAACCAAAGGCCGCAACCCACCAAAGTCACCCAGTACCAGCAGTAACCACCAGAGGGAGCCCACAAACAGAATCCACAACAGTACCCCCCCCTTGAGGAGGGGGTCACCGAACCCTCACGAGAACCCCCAGGGCGATCAGGGTGAGCTCTATGGAAGGCGCGGACCAAATCAGTCGCATGAACATCGGAGGCGACCACCCAGGAATTATCCTCCTGACCATAACCCTTCCACTTAACCAAATACTGGAGTTTGCGTCTGGAAACACGAGAATCCAAGATCTTCTCAACAACATACTCCAATTCTCCCTCCACCAGCACCGGAGCAGGAGGCTCAACCGAAGGAACAACGGGCACCTCATACCTCCGCAACAATGACCGATGGAACACATTATGAATAGCAAACGATGCTGGGAGATCCAAACGAAAAGATACAGGGTTAAGAATCTCCGAGATCCTATAAGGACCGATGAACCGAGGCTTGAACTTAGGAGAAGAGACCTTCATAGGGACAAAACGAGAAGACAACCACACCAAATCCCCAACAAGAAGTCGGGGACCCACGCGGCGACGGCGATTAGCAAACTGCTGAGTCTTCTCCTGAGATAACTTCAAATTGTCCACCACCTGATTCCAAATCTGATGTAGCCTGTCCACCACCACGTCCACTCCAGGACAATCCGAAGACTCCACCTGACCAGAGGAAAAACGAGGATGAAACCCCGAATTACAAAAAAAAGGAGAGACCAACGTGGCAGAACTAGCCCGATTATTAAGAGCAAATTCGGCCAGTGGCAAAAAAGCAACCCAGTCATCTTGATCAGCAGAAACAAAACACCTCAAATAAGTTTCCAAGGTCTGATTAGTTCGCTCCGTCTGGCCATTCGTCTGAGGATGGAATGCAGACGAGAAAGACAAATCAATGCCCATCTTGGCACAAAACGTCCGCCAAAATCTAGACACAAACTGGGATCCCCTGTCAGAAACGATATTCTCCGGAATCCCATGCAAACGGACCACGTTCTGAAAAAATAAAGGGACCAACTCAGAGGAGGAGGGCAACTTAGGCAAGGGCACCAAATGAACCATCTTAGAAAAGCGGTCACACACAACCCAGATAACGGACATTTTCTGTGAAACCGGAAGATCAGAAATAAAATCCATGGAAATGTGCGTCCAAGGCCTCTTCGGGATGGGCAAGGACAACAACAACCCACTGGCCCGAGAACAGCAAGGCTTAGCTCGAGCACACACTTCACAAGACTGCACAAAGGTACGCACATCCCTAGACAAGGAAGGCCACCAAAAAGACCTGGCCACCAAGTCTCTAGTACCAAATATTCCAGGATGACCAGCCAACACAGAAGAATGGACCTCGGAGATGACTCTACTGGTCCAATCATCCGGAACAAACAGTCTTTCTGGTGGACAACGATCCGGTTTATCCACCTGAAACTCCTGCAATGCCCGTCGCAAGTCTGGGGATACGGCGGACAATATTACCCCATCCCTAAGGATACCAGTAGGCCCAGAGTCTCCAGGAGAGTCAGGCACAAAACTCCTGGAAAGAGCATCTGCCTTCACATTCTTTGAACCTGGCAGGTATGAAACCACAAAATTGAAACGAGAAAAAAACAACGACCAACGAGCCTGTCTAGGATTCAAACGCCTGGCAGACTCAAGGTAAATGAGATTCTTGTGATCAGTCAAGACCACCACACGATGTTTAGCACCCTCAAGCCAATGACGCCACTCCTCAAATGCCCACTTCATGGCCAAAAGCTCCCGATTACCCACATCATAATTGCGCTCGGCGGGCGAGAATTTTCTAGAGAAGAATGCACATGGCTTCATCACCGAGCCATTAGAACTTCTCTGTGACAAAACCGCCCCCGCTCCAATCTCGGAAGCATCAACCTCAACCTGAAAAGGAAGTGAAACATCTGGTTGACACAACACAGGAGCAGAAGAAAACCGGCGCTTAAGTTCCTGAAAGGCCTCCACGGCCGCAGGAGACCAATCAGCAACATCAGCACCCTTTTTAGTCAAATCAGTCAATGGTTTGACAATACTGGAAAAATTAGCAATGAACCGACGATAAAAATTAGCAAACCCCAAGAACTTCTGAAGGCTCTTAACAGATGTAGGTTGTGTCCAGTCACAAATAGCCTGAACCTTGATGGGATCCATCTCAATAGTAGAAGGAGAAAAAATGTACCCCAAAAAAGAAATCTTCTGGACTCCGAAGAGACACTTTGAACCCTTCACAAACAGAGAATTGGCCCGCAGAACCTGAAACACCTTCCTGACCTGTAGAACATGAGACTCCCAGTCATCAGAAAACACCAAAATATCATCCAAATACACAATCATAAACTTATCCAGATATTCACGGAAAATATTGTGCATAAAGGACTGAAAGACTGACGGAGCATTGGAGAGTCCAAAAGGCATTACCAAATACTCAAAATGGCCCTCAGGCGTATTAAATGCGGTTTTCCACTCATCACCCTGTTTTATCCGCACCAGATTATACGCACCGCGAAGATCTATCTTAGTGAACCACCTAGCCCCCTTAATGCGAGCAAACAAATCAGTTAATAATGGCAATGGATACTGGTATTTGACCGTAATCTTATTCAGAAGGCGATAATCTATACAAGGCCTCAGGGAACCATCTTTTTTAGCCACGAAAAAGAAACCTGCTCCCAGAGGGGACGAAGATGGACGAATATGTCCCTTTTCCAAGGACTCCTTAATATAATTCCGCATAGCAGTATGCTCTGGCAGTGACAGATTAAATAAACGACCCTTAGGGAACTTACTGCCAGGAATCAATTCTATAGCACAGTCACACTCTCTATGAGGAGGGAGTGAATTGATCTTAGGCTCCTCAAAAACATCCCTATAGTCAGACAAAAACGCAGGGATCTCAGAAGGAGTAGATGAAGCGATTGAAATCGGAGGTGCATCACCATGAACCCCCTGACATCCCCAGCTTAACACAGACATTGTTTTCCAGTCCAGGACAGGATTATGAGTTTGTAACCATGGCAGACCAAGCACTAGTACATCATGTAAATTATACAGTACAAGGAAGCGAATCACCTCCTGATGAACGGGAGTCATGCGCATGGTCACTTGTGTCCAATACTGCGGTTTATTCATAGCCAATGGTGTAGAGTCAATTCCCTTCAGAGGAATAGGAACTTCCAGAGGCTCCAGACTAAAACCGCAGCGTTTAGCAAATGACCAATCCATAAGACTCAGGGCAGCGCCCGAATCCACATAGGCATCGACGGAAATGGAAGACAGTGAAAAAATCAGAGTCACAGACAAAATGAACTTAGGCTGCAGAGTACCAATGGCAAAAGATTTATCAACCCTTTTTGTGCGTTTAGAGCATGCTGATATAACATGAGCTGAATCACCACAATAAAAACACAATCCATTTTTCCGCCTATAATTTTGCCGTTCACTTCTGGACTGAATTCTATCACATTGCATAGTCTCAGGTGCCTGTTCAGAAGACACCGCCAACTGGTGCACGGGTTTGCGCTCCCGTAAACGCCGATCAATCTGAATGGCCATAGCCATAGACTCATTCAGACCTGTAGGCGTAGGGAACCCCACCATAATATCCTTAATGGCCTCAGAAAGACCATTTCTGAAGTTTGCAGCCAGGGCGCACTCATTCCACTGAGTAAGCACCGACCATTTCCGAAATTTTTGACAATATATTTCCGCTTCATCATGCCCCTGAGAGAGGGCTAATAAAGCCTTTTCAGCCTGAATCTCTAGGTTAGGTTCCTCATAGAGCAATCCCAATGCCAGAAAAAACGCATCCACACTGAGCAATGCAGGATCCCCTGGTGCCAATGCAAATGCCCAATTCTGAGGGTCGCCCCGCAGGAAAGATATTACAATCTTGACCTGTTGAGCAGGGTCTCCAGAGGAGCGAGATTTTAAAGAAAGAAACAATTTACAATTGTTCCTGAAATTCAGGAAGGTAGATCTATCTCCAGAAAAGAACTCTGGAATAGGAATTCTAGGTTCAGACATGGGAGTGTGAACAACCAAATCCTGTATGTTTTGAACTTTTGCCGCGAGATTACTCAGGCTGGAAGCCAAACTCTGGACATCCATGTTAAACAGCTAAGATCAGAGCCATACAAGGGTTAAGAGGAGGTAAGAAGCAGCTAGACAGCAATTAAGGGCTAGGCAGCAAAACTCTGAAGGGAAAAAAAAATAAAATAAATACATTTCCCTTAAACACTTCTTTTTCTCCTGCTTCAGCCCAAACAATTAACACTTTGCAGGCCGGCTATACTGTCATGAATCCCCAATGGCTAGGGATAGCACAGGACAAGCAAAGTACAAATAGATAACGGACGAGCTCTAGGGTGATGGAACCTGGGCTGACCGCTGCCCTACGCCTGACAAACGCAACTAGAGATAGCCAGGGAGCGTGCCTACATTGGTTCTAGACGCCACGCACCAGCCTAAGAGCTAACTAGTACTGCAGAGAAAATAAAGACCTCACTTGCCTCCAGAGGAATGAACCCCAAAAGATATAGTTGCCCCTCACATGTATTGACGGTGAAATGAGAGGAAGGCACACACATAGAGATGATATATATAGTTTTAGCAAATTGAGGCCCGCTGTAAACTAGAAAGCAGAACGATACAAAAGGGGACTGAGCGGTCAGCAAAAAACCCTAATCAAAAAAACCATCCTGAGATTACAAGAACCCATGTGCCAACTCATGGCACATGGGGAGAACCTCAGTCCACTAGAGCTACCAGCTAGCATAGAGACATAATAAGCAAGCTGGACAAAAAACCAAACAACTGAAAATCAGCACTTAGCTTATCCTGAAAGATCTGGGAGCAGGTAGGCAGGAACCAAACAGAGCACATCTGAATACATTGATAGCCGGCAAGGGAATGACAGAAAGGCCAGGTAAAATAGGAAACACCCAGCCTCTGATGGACAGGTGGAAACCAAAGGCCGCAACCCACCAAAGTCACCCAGTACCAGCAGTAACCACCAGAGGGAGCCCACAAACAGAATCCACAACAGTCTCCTCGCTGGGCGCTGCCATCTTCCAAAATGGCGGGCGCATGCTCAGTGCGCCCGCCGAATCTGCCGGCCGGCAGATTCATTACAAGTACATTTTGATCGCTGTGGTAGGTTCTATCACAGCGATCAAAATAAAAAAAATAATAAATAACCCCCCCTTTATCACCCCCATAGGTAGGGACAATAATAAAATAAAGAAAATATTTTTTTTTCTTTTTCCATTAGGGTTAGGGTTAGAACTAGGGTTAGGGTTACGGGTAGGGTTAGGGTTAGGGGTAGGGTTAGGGTTACAGGTAGGGGTAGGGTTAGGGTTATGGCATGTGCGGATTTGGCCACGGATCCGCAGCGGATTGGCCGCGGATCCGCAGCGGATCCGCAGCGGATTGGCCGCGGATCCGCAGCGGATTGGCCTCTGCGAATTCGTAGCAGTTTTCCATCAGGTTTACAGTACCATGTACACCTATGGAAAACCAAATCCGCTGTGCCCATGGTGCGGAAAATTCCGTGCAGAAACGCTGCGTTGTATTTTCCGCAGCATGTCAATTCTTTGTGCGGATTCCGCAGCGTTTTACACCTGTTCCTCAATAGGAATCCGCAGGTGAAATCCGCACAAAAAAACACTGGAAATCTGCTGTAAATCCGCAGGTAAAACGCAGTGCCTTTTACCTGCAGATTTTTCAAAAATCGTGCGGAAAAATCTCACACGAATCCGCAACGTGGGCACATACCCTTAGGGTTAGGGTTGGAATTAGAGTTAGGGTTGGAATTAGGGCTGGGGTTGGAAATAGGGTTAAGATTAGGCTTGTGGTTAGGGTTACGGATAGGGTTAGGGGTGTGTTGGGGTTACAGTTGTGGTTAGGGTTGGGATTAGGGTTAGGGTTGGGATTAGGGTTAGGATTAGGGTTAGGGTTGGAATTAGGGTTACGGGTGTGTTGGGGTTAGGGTTGTGGTTAGGGGTGTGTTGGGGTTAGGGTTGGGATTAGGGTTATGGCTACAGTTGAGATTAGGATTAGGGGTGTGTTGGGGTTAGTGTTGAAGTTAGAATTGAGGGGTTTCCACTGTTTAGGCACATCAGGGGTCTCCAAACGCAACATGGCGCCACCATTGATTCCAGCCAATCTTGCATTCAAAATGTCAAATGGTGCTCCCTCCCTTCAAAGCCCCGACGTGCGCCCAAACAGTGGTTTACCCCCACATTTGGGGTACCAGCGTACTCAGGACAAACTGGGCAACAACTGTTGGGGTCCAATTTCTCCTGTTACCCTTGCAAAAATAAAAAATTACTTGCTAAGACATAATTTTTGAGGAAAGAACAATTATTTTTTATTTTCACGGCTCTGCGTTATAAACTTCTGTGAAGCACTTGGGGGTTGAAAGTGCTCACCACACATCTAGATAAGTTCCTTCGGGCGTCTAGTTTCCAAAATGGGGTCACTTGTGGGGTGTTTCTACTGTTTAGGCACATCAGGGGCTCTGCAAATGCAACGTGACGCCCGCAGACCATTCCATCAAAGTCTGCATTTCAAATGTCACTACTTCCCTTCCGAGCCCTGACGTGTGCCCAAACAGTGGTTTACCCCCACATATGGGGTACCAGCGTACTCACAACAAACTGGGCAACAAATATTGGGGTCCAATTTCTCCTGTTACCCTTGAGAAAATAAAAAATTGCTTGCTAAAACATCTTTTTTGAGGAAAGAAAAATGATTTTTTATTTTCACGGCTCTGCGTTGTAAACTTCTGTGAAGCACTTGGGGGTTGAACGTGCTCATCACACATCTAGATAAGTTCCTTGGGGGGTCTAGTTTCCAAAATGGGGTCACTTGTGGGGTGTTTCTACTGTTTAGGCACATCAGGGGCTCTGCAAATGCAACGTGACGCCCGCAGACCATTCCATCAAAATCTGCATTTCAAATGTCACTACTTCCCTTCCGAGCCCCGGCATGTGCCCAAACAGTGGTTTACCCCCACATATGGGGTATCAGCGTACTCAGGAGAAACTGGACAACAACTTTTGGGGTCCAATTTCTCCTGTTACCCTTGCAAAAATAAAAAATTCTGGGCTAAAAAAATATTTTTGAGGAAAGGAAACACATTTATTATTTTCATGGCTCTGCGTTATAAACTTCTGTAAAGCACTTGGGGGTTCAAAGTGCTCACCACACATCTAGATAAGTTCCCTTGGGGGTCTAGTTTCCAAAATGGAGTCACTTGTGGGGAGTTCCTACTGTTTAGGCACATCAGGGGCTCTGCAAACGCAACCTGATGCCCGCAGAGCATTCCATCAAAGTCTGCATTTCAAAACGTCACTACTTCCCTTCCGAACCCCGACGTGTGCCAAAACAGTGGTTTACCCCCACATATGGGGTATCAGCGTACTCAGGAGAAACTGGACAACAACTTTTGGGGTCCAATTTCTCCTGTTACCCTTGCAAAAATAAAAAATTCTGGGCTAAAAAAATATTTTTGAGGAAAGGAAACACATTTATTATTTTCACGGCTCTGCGTTATAAACTTCTGTGAAGCACTTGGGGGTTCAAAGTGCTCAACACACATCTAGATAAGTTCCTTTGGGGGTCTAGTTTCCAAAATGGAGTCACTTGTGGGGAGTTCCTACTGTTTAGGCACATCAGGGGCTCTGCAAACGCAACCTGACGCCCGCAGAACATTCCATCAAAGTCTGCATTTCAAAACGTCACTACTTCCCTTCCGAACCCCGACGTGTGCCAAAACAGTGGTTTACCCCCACATATGGGGTATCAGCGTACTCAGGAGAAACTGGACAACAACTTTTGGGGTCCAATTTCTCCTGTTACCCTTGGGAAAATAAAAAATTGTGGGCTAAAAAATCATTTTTGAGAAAAGAAAAATTATTTTTTATTTTCACGGCTCTGCGTTATAAACTTCTGCGAAGCACTTGGGGGTTCAAAGTGCTCACCACACATCTAGATTAGTTCCTTGGGAGGTCTAGTTTCGAAAATGGGGTCACTTGTGCGGGAGCTCCAATGTTTAGGCACACAGGGGCTCTCCAAACGCGACATGGTGTCCGCTAATGATTGGAGCTAATTTTCCATTCAAAAAGCCAAATGGCGTGCCTTCCCTTCCGAGCCCTGCCGTGCACCCAAACAGTGGTTTACCCCTACATATGGGGTATCATCGTACTCAGGACAAACTGGACAACAACATTTGGGGTCCAATTTCTCCTATTACCCTTGGGAAAATAAAAAATTCTGGGCTAAAAATCATTTTTGAGGAAAGAAAAATTATTTTTTATTTTCACGGCTCTGCGTTATAAACTTCTGTGAAGCACCTGGGGGTTATAAGTGCTCACTATGCATCTAGATAAGTTCCTTGGGGGGTCTAGTTTCCAAAATGGGGTCACTTGTAGGGGAGCTCCAATGTTTAGGCACACAGGGGCTCTCCAAACGCGACATGGTGTCCGCTAACGATTGGAGCTAATTTTCCATTCAAAAAGTCAAATGGCACGCCTCCCCTTCCGAGCCTTGCCGTGCACCCAAACAGTGGTTTACCCCCACATATGAGGTATCAACGTACTCAGGAGAAATTGCCCAACAAATTTTAGGATCCATTTTATCCTGTTGCCCATGTGAAAATGAAAAAATTGAGGCTAAAATAAATTTTGTGTGAAAAAAAAGTACTTTTTCATTTTTACGGATCAATTTGTGAAGCACCTGAGAGTTTAAAGTGCTCACTATGCTTCTAGATAAGCTCCTTGGGGGGTCTAGTTTCCAAAATGGGGTCACTTGTGGGAGCGCTCCAATGGTTAGGCACACAGGGGCTCTCCAAACGTGACATGGTGTCTGCTAGCGATGGAGATAATTTTTCAGTCAAAAAGTCAAATGGCGCTCCTTCCCTTCCGAGCCTTACCATGTGCCCAAACAGTGGTTTACCCCCACATGTGAGGTATCGGTGTATTCAGGAGAAATTGTCCAACAAATTTTAGGATCCATTTTATCCTGTTGCCGATGTGAAAATGAAAAAACTGAGGCTAAAATAATTTTTTTGTGAAAAAAAAGTACTGTTTTATTTTTACGGATCAATTTGTGAAGCACCTGGGGGTTTAAAGTGCTCACTATGCTTCTAGATAAGTTCCTTGGGGGGTCTAGTTTCCAAAATGGGGTCACTTGTGGGGGAGCTCCAATGTTTAGGCACACGGGGGCTCTCCAAAAGCGACATGGTGTCCGCTAAAGATTGGAGCCAATTTTTCATTGAAAAAGTCAAATGGCGCTCCTTCCCTTCCGAGCCCTGCCGTGCGCCCAAACAGTGGTTTACCCCCACATATGAGGTATCAGCGTACTCAGGATAAATTGGACAACAACGTTCGTGGTCCAGTTTCTCCTTTTACCCTTGGGAAAATAAAAAAATTTTTGCTAAAAGATCATTTTTGTGACTAAAAAGTTAAATGTTCATTTTTTACTTCCATGTTGCTTCTGCTGCTGTGAAACACCCGAAGGGTTAATAAACTTCTTGAATGTGGTTTTGAGCACCTTGAGGGGTGCAGTTTTTAGAATGGTGTCACTTTTGGGTATTTTCAGCCATATAGAACCCTCAAACTGACTTCAAATGTGAGGTGGTCCCTAAAAAAAATGGTTTTGTAAATTTTGTTGTAAAAATGAGAAATCACTGGTCAAATTTTAACCCTTATAACTTCCTAGCAAAAAAAAAAATTGTTTCCAAAATTGTGCTGATGTAAAGTAGACATGTGGGAAATGTTATTTATTAACTATTTTGTGTCACATAACTCTCTGGTTTAACAGAATAAAAATTCAAAATGTGAAAATTGCAAAATTTTCAAAATTTTTGCCAAATTTCCGTTTTTTTCACAAATAAACTCAGAAACTATCGACCTAAATTTACCACTAACATGAAGCCCAATATGTCACGAAAAAACAGTCTCAGAATCGCTAGGATCCGTTGAAGCGTTCCTGAGTTATTACCTCATAAAGGGACACTGGTCAGAATTGCAAAAAACGGCAAGGTCATTAAGGCCAAAATAGGCTGGGTCATGAAGGGGTTAAAATGAGCGCGTCCAGGGCCTTCCGTGACGTCACGGCTTTGTGATTGGTCGCGACGGCCCATGTGACCGCCACGCGACCAATCACAAGCCGCGGACGTCATTCTCAGGTCCTAAATTCCTAGTTCTAGGAATTTAGGACCTGAGAATGACGTCCGCGGCTTGTGATTGGTCGCGTGACGGTCACATGGGCCGTCGCGACCAATCACAAAGCCGTGACGTCATCTTAAGGTCCTTCACGCGCTGATTCTTAGGAAGGAAGGCTGCCGGAAAGAAGCAGGGCGCGTCCGAGGGTGAGTATATTCCTATTACGTATATACTCACCCTCGGCTTCTTTCCGGCAGCCTTCCTTCCTAAGAATCAGCGCGTGAAGGACCTTAAGATGACGTCACGGCTTTGTGATTGGTCGCGACGGCCCATGTGACCGCCACTCGACCAATCACAAGCCGTGACGTCACCGCAGGCCATTCACGCGCTGATTCTTAGGAAGGAAGGCTGCCGGTTATTACCAGGGCGCGTCAGAGGGTGAGTATATCAATATTTTTTATTTTGATTCTTTATTTTACACTTAAATATGGATTCCGATACCGATTCCCGATATCGCAAACATATCGGAACTCGGTATCGGAATTCCGATCCCAGATTCAGAAGATCGCCGACCTCATGGCCGACCCCACACAGGGGTCGGGTCGGGTTTCATGAAACCCGACTTTGCCAAAAGTCGGCGACTTCTGAAAATGACCGACCCGTTTCGCTCAACCCTAGTCTTCAGTTAATGATATGCCCGTGCTGTGGGGCAGGACTGTAGGGAGAGTCTTATCTTCCTGCTCTAAGGCAGAGAAACCAAAAGACCTGCCCACAGGCAGTCCCAAAGCACAAACAGTCTGTATCTCTCTCTGAGGAACATGTTTGTGCTTCAGGGCGCCCTGTGAGCAGGTCTCTTGGTTTCTCTGGCTTAGAGCAGGTAGATAAGACTCTGCCTACAGTCCCGCTCCAGAGCATGGGCATAACACTGATTACACAAGAACCACAAGATGGATTTTTTCCCCCCAGTTATTATTTTAATCAGTATAACAGCGCCATCCTGACAATGCTTGTAGTTTACTTAGCAAATTCCTGCTGACAGGTTCCCTTTAAGTTTGATTCTGCTTTACATTGTGTCTAGTTTTGTGAAATTGTGGTTTACATTATCTCTGTTGGAGCACTTATTTGCTCTAATAACCTGCAAAATGTAATGACCTGGATATTTGTGTTACAAAAGTTGCATATGCTTATAGAATTGTTTGCTGTTTTAGCTCCATGGAATGTGGATCCATAAATCAAAGGAAAGGGATTAAAGTGAACTTGACAGGTGATACATGCTGCCCAAACAGTTTGCTGTACAATCTCATTCTTTGTTCAGTTTTGTAAACTTCTGCTTAGCCACAATAAATCAATAAATGAGTCCTGGATGTGTGGGCCATGTCCTTATTTCTACAGTTGTAGAATATGCGCACAGTGTTGTTCAATCAACCTGGGAAAGAGGTTAAACTGGTCTTATAGATATCTCTTTTTCCACCCCTTCTTTCAAGAGCAATAACATTTTCATTTCCATCCAGATAGCCATATGAGATCTTGTTTTCTTTGAGTCGCACAAATTGTAATTTTGAATATTATTATTAACTTTGCAATACCATGTACTGGAAAACGGAATAAAAATTCAAAGTGAAGTGAAATAATGAAAAAAAAAATGCAATTCTGACATGGTTTCTGAGAATTGTTCCACGCTATTCATTGCGTGGTAAAAAATGACCTGTCAATTACGACGATAAACTCATATTTTTTGTTAATATATTTTAGTGGTTAAAAAATTTCAGAATCTTGTAAAAAGCAAATCATCTAAGACCCGTATTTTTTTTTTTTTTGCTTGCTGAGCCGTAGCCTTTATTGATACGACATGTTGATCACTCTTTCTGCTGCAACTAAAGAAAAATGTACGGTAATTCAGATATTCCATTTTTTTTTTTTTTTTAACTACGCGAGTGTCTGTCTGCACTAGGTGGAAACGCCCAAAAATGATGCACCTCCGAGTACACGTTCTTTCTGCTAATTATAATAATCTATGGCCCCGTCGGCGCATACGCCCAAATCCCGTCTTGCAGGGGGTTTGAATGCATGCATCAGTGCGAAGTTAAGCACAGTGTAAAAGCACCTTTCTTCCTATATGTCCATGAACACCTGCAACAAAGACTAAGGCTAGGTTCACATTGCGTCAAGTACATGGCGTTAAACGGATGCGTTAAACGCATGTACAGAAAAGGAGCAAAAAATATGTGAAATTCGTCGTCACGGTAACGCTAGCGTTAACGCATGTGATCGCGTTTTTTCATTTTGATGTCCGTTTACGAAGTATCCGTTTGTCTGCGTTTGTCACTGTCAATAAAGTTGTTCTTTTTTTTTTTTTTTTCCCTTTTGTCATTGTCGGGTGTGGGCACAGACTCATTCTCCATTTTGAAAGCATTGAGTGAACTTCTGCTAGCAAGATGTTTGTGTCTGAGCTCGTCAGATTTCGCTTGATGCGGTTGCGACTTCGTCAGAGAAAGCGTAGTTCGCAAAGGAGATATTGGATCCACGAAGTGAATTTCTTGCGGAGTACATATGGTGCCTTTCACACCCTGTATGTGCAGCTTCGGGATCACCCCTCCAAATTCCAACGCTATCTAAGGATGTCCATTGAGACCTTTGATGTTCTGCTCTCGCATGTGAAGGATGAGATACATCATCATCGCAGCACTTTTCGTGAAAGCATCAGTGCGGAGCAACGTCTAGTAGTGACTGTGAGGTAATTATAATTTTTTTTTTAGCATTCTATTGACAAAGACTAGATCTCGGTATCGTGTGGCCTAATGTTCATTTAGCAATTGTATATTCTATTGTAACTAGCCTTTAGATGATCACTAAAAATCCTAATTTTTTTTTTTTTTTTTTTTTTTGAATGTCGACAGATATCTGGCTACCGGAGAAACTTTTGCATCACTGCATTATCAGTTTAGACTTGGGAAGTCAACAATTTGCCAACTGGTTCGGGAGACTTGTGATGCCATTTGGAATAACTTGCAACCACTTGTGCTACCAACACCAACATCAGAAATGTGGCTAGCGATTTCCCAACAGTTTGAGGATGTGGCTAATTTCCCCAATTGTATTGGTGCCGTGGACGGAAAGCACATACGGATTCAGAAACCTGCGCATAGTGGTTCCCTGTACTATAACTATAAGAAATACTTTTCTATAGTATTGATGGCTATTGCGGATGCCAGGTACCGTTTTGTTGCTGTGGATATTGGTGCTTATGGCCGGACTAACGATTCCAGAGTATTCAGAGACTCCAACATGGGCCGATGTTTGTACAGCCAAAGTTTAAACATACCCTCATCACGACCTCTTCCGGGGACCGAAGGCCCAAGTTTGCCCTATGTTTTAGTTGGTGACAAGGCCTTCCAACTAGGACAAAATCTCCTCAAGCCCTACTCAAGCCGTAGTCTAGACTCCAGCAGGCGCATTTTTAATTATCGCTTGAGCCGGGCTAGACGTTATGTGGAGTGTGCCTTTGGGATTTTGACATTAAAATGGCGGATTTTACTAACCTGCATGCAACTGCAACCAGAAAATGTGGACCGTGTTGTGAAGGCGTGCATCTGTCTGCATAATTTTGTGGCGAGACATGAAACTCAGGTGGTAGACCCTGATGATTGTGAGTCGAACCTCAGTAGCATTGAATCGAATGCAGTTCGGTCAACAGCACAAATACTGAGGATTCGTGATCAATTTGCACACTACTTCACACATGAAGGCCATGTTCCATGGCAAGACAGATACGTGTGAAAATATTGTAAAGTCTTCCTGATGTCGTGTAAAAAGTTATGTTGATAACCTGATGTCGTGTAAAAAGTTACCCTGATGTCGTGTAAAAAGTGACATAGTGTAAAAAGTTACCTTATGTCGTGTAAAAAGTTTTTTAACCTGATGTCGTGTAAAAAATTACCTTATGTCGTGTATAAAGTTATGTTGTGTTAAAAGTTAAAGTCATCCAAGATTCTTAAATTTTAAACAGTTTACAAAATGTTTATGGGTTTTTCCAACAAACTTTTGGTACACAGGTTTAACATATGATATCCCATAGGGATGAAAAAAAAGGAAAATAGAAATTCACAACAAAAAACATAACAAAAAAAAAAAAGGGAAACTTGCAACGTGGTAATTGCACCTGGCTGGGGACACTGAACTGTACTAATGACTTTGGTACTGCACGGGCGTATTGTCTGCCCAACTATATGATGGACTGCTACATTGTCTATGAGGTTCCACGCTCGTTTCACCCCGGCCTCTATATTGAGGGTTGTAGGCCGGCAAGTCCATTCTTCTAGTTCCCGATGGAGCGGGTTCCTGTGGGCCCACAAATTCCTCTAGAAGCTCGTTCAGTCTTTGTCTAAACATAAAGTTTCTATGTGCCGGGATATTTTGTGCTACAGGCACATAGGATAAGAAAAGTAGCTTCCACTCATTAGCAGAGTATACAGACTCGCGTGCTTGCAGCTCGGTAATTTCTCGCCTCAGGTCTTTCAGCTCACTGCGACACATGTCCTCTACCCGTTGGAGTCCATCCACGATAATTGCATCAGCTTCATCTTTTTGTGTTGCTCGCTTGCGTCCACGCTGTGATTGCAACCGGGCACTCACACCTGCAGCAACAGTGCTTCTGTCCGCAGATCGTGGCTCACTGATGCCAGACACATCTTCAGGTTGCGTTGGTTCCACTGGAGAAGGCTCCAGTTCCTCTGTCGGTCTAGGAGCAGCGGTACTGCATATCGTGCTGTAACCCCCCCAAAAAAATAATATAAATAAAGTAAATTAGTTTCCTTTAAACAATTTTGTCTCGCACACAGACGTATTTGTACTTACGAGCGCTGAGACAATGTTTTTTGAAGAAAGAGCAGTTGGTCGTAATGCACATACGGGGTCACCCGTTTACCACTGGATCCGCTTTGAGCATTGTGATTGTTCCGGTAGTCACGGACAAAGCGATCGCGGATGGACTTCCAACGGGTATGGACAGCATCGGCTTTAAATTTTAAAAAAAAAATATACATAAAAATAGTAGACAGATAGTTTTAAGATATAGGAAACATTTTTCATAGTTTGCTAGGATAGTTGATATATAAATAGTAGATAGATAGTTAAGAAATAGTTTTTAGAAATAGTGTATAGATAGATAGTGTACAGATAGTTCATAATTGAGAGATAGACAACAAGTGGATAGGTTGATAGGATAGATTTTTTGTTTTGTTTAGATTTTCCGATGTTACGTCACCAATATTTACCAATTTTTTTCTTTGAGGTTGTAGACTTCTCCATGTATCGGGGATCAAAGTGACAGATTATTTGATCCCACAACTTCCGGTTCTTCACGATGTCATGGTGGGAGCTGTCGCTCTGGTCCCATATGGAGGGGTTGGCTTCCACAAGGTTGATCAGTGTCTCGTTGTGGATAGTCAATGGCTCTTCGTCAACGACAATCCTTTTTTTTTTTGGCCGCTGACTTGGACTAGGTAAACACAAAAAGTTAGGTTGATAGTTTCAATTTCACTGGATGGCCATATTCATATATACAGAGATAGATAGATACATAGATATAGCAATAGATAGATACATAGATATAGATAGATATAGATAGATATATAGATACATAGATATAGATAGATAGATACATAGATATAGATAGATACATATTTATAGATAGATACATAGATAGATATAGATAGATACATAGATATAGATAGATACATAGATATAGATAGATAGATACATAGATATAGATAGATACATAGATATAGATAGATACATACATAGATATTGATAGATAGATAGATAGATAAATAGATAGATAAATAGATAGATACATGGATATAGATATATACATAGATATAGATTGACAAATAGATGGAGCGATAGATAGTTGATATTTTATAGGTATAGTAGATAGAAATTGAATAGATAGATTGTTGATAAATATTGGATAGAATATTTCTAATTTGATATTTACCACTGGCAGTTGTGGCGACGACAGACGGCTAGGGACCTTCTTTCTTTTGTGTCCTCCTTGTTGCACCACCTATTGTGTATGTAAAATGTAAAAAAAAAATATTTTAACATTAAATTATGTTAACATTCATTGGATCAATAAATTTATGCCTGAAAAATTCAACATGTGTGCTATGTACCTTTGTGTTTTTAGCATGTTTTTTGGGGGGTGGTCTAGCAGCCTCGGGCTCAGAAGACTCCTATTCACAATAAAACAATAAACCGGATTGTTATGCCTAGCTCAATACAATGGAGTTTCACACAACATTATAGTGGTTTTTTAAAGTGCAAGCCTACCGACTGTGACGAAAAAATCGCAGACACGCTGCTGCTGCTGCTGACATCTGTATCCGACATCTGTGTGCAACAAAGCAACATGTTTAGTACACACACATCCGATGGACATTTTACAGACTCCCATGATGTATACTGAGATATATATATAGAAATGTACTTACATTTCAGGAGAGGTATTGCAACACTCTGTCACGTGCAGTAGTCCAAATGTGTGGGTGGTATATTCCTCCTTTAATGGCCGAAATCACATTTCCTGTCACATGACACATGTGACCACCCTCAAACGCTATTAAAACGTGTGGTCCTATTTGGAAATTTTTCATGATTTGCGTCTGACTGCGTTTGCCATAGCCTTCTATGGCAGAATGAACGCTTCCGTTAGTAGTGCGTTAGCTTGACCGGACCCGAGAACGCTGCAAGCCGCGTTGAAGGTCCGTCAGAAAAAAAACGTTATGTGACAAACGCATACCAATTTAGGGATGCGTCACGATGCGTTAGACAATGCAAGTCTATGGGCGCGTTAGTATGTGCGTTACATTGCGTTTTTACTACTTAAAAACGAGTCCGTTAGACGGACACACCTAGCGCAATGTGAACCCAGCCTAAGGGCTCATACTCACCTGCGAGAAACTCGGATGAGTCTCGCACGTCAATGCCCAGCACTGCACCCGGCACTCAGGAGCGGGGCGTGCGGCTGTATGTATTGCTATGAGGCCGCACGCTCCGCTCCTGAGTGCCGGGTGCAGTGCTGGGCATTGACGTGCGAGACTCATCCGAGTTTCTCGCAGGTGAGTATGAGCCCTAGCATGCATTCTCAGGATATGTATGATATCATAGAAGAGCGTTGGCAGAGCTAATCAGTACTGCTGCTGTTTTCCCTCCATAGTAAGTTGTACTGATCATCTAATAAATCTTTCCAGGGCGGCAGAACCTGCAGTTTACACAATGGATGTTTCTAAACATTTGCATTCTATTAAACATTACTTTCTTGTTGTTGACTTTTCGATCTGTAACCCAGAAGAATAGTTCTGGAAATCAAATGTCCTCCTACACATCGCCACAAACACTCTGCCCTTTTCTAGTCTGTGGGCAGTAAGATCATCAGGTTCCTTGATCTGTGTTTTCGTGCGCTCGGCATTTACCAACCCCCTGCTTCCTGGGCGCCCTGAAGCCCACGCAAACACTCTTGCATAAAAGAGAGGGCAGACAGAGGTACAGACACAAGGCTGTCATTTTCGCAGCGTAACTTATAATTATCAGGACCACCATGGTCATTCCCCACTGGGAGCATTTAAATATCTTAAGAAAATGAGCAATCTGATTTTACCATAGCAAATTCATAGTAAGGAATTTCCAAATAATTTAACCGTCTCATTGCTGGCAGACTAATTTATGTCTATCTCTTCCAATTTTAGATCAGTACAACATTTGGTAATCAAGTGAATAGTGAATATGTAGCTCAATCTTCTACAATAATCCATTATACAATTGAAATATCTAAGATGCATATTTTTTTTTAAATATGTTTCTCAATGGACAATTTTCTTTAACTTTTTCATCTAAAATGCATAACTTTTTTTATTTTTCCGAAATCAATTTTTTTTTAGTCTACATAGTGAACTTGAACCAGAAATTGTCTGATTGTTTGTTCTATATACCGCAATACCACAGTTTTGCAGTATATTGCAAAGATCATAGTCCTTTTTGAAGTCGAGCCATTGGCTAGATTTCACAGTATAAGGCTACTTTCACACTAGCGTTAACTGCAATCCGTCACAATGCGTCGTTTTGCAGAAAAAACGCATCCTGCAAAAGTGCTTGCAGGATGCGTTTTTTCTCCATTGACTAACATTAGCGACGCATTGTGACGGATTGCCACACGTCGCAACCGTCGTGAGACGGTTGCGCCGTGTTGTGGCGGTCCGCCGGGAGCAAAAAACGTTACATGTAACGTTTTTTTGCTCCCGACGGTCCGCTTTTTCCGACCACGCATGCGCGGCCGGAACTCCGCCCCCACCTCCCCGCACTTCCCCGCACCTCACAATGGGGCAGCGGATGCGCTGGAAAAATGCATCCGCTGCCCCCGCTGTGCCCGAGGCTAGTGTGAAAGTAGCCTTACCAAGATGGAAACCATGGTGGTTCAGGGGGTCAAACATCAACCTCACATGATTGTAGCAATTAAATGCTGCAGTCAGTGATTGACAGCAGCATTTAAAATGTTTAGCAGCCACAATTAGAGTAAACTCTGGTTGCTGCTGTTAGAGTCTGATGCTGGCTGTGTAACAGAATTCTCACAGGTTGTGTGTGGAACGGGCTCAGCTCCTGAACCTGCCCCACACCCATAGCCTAGAAAGGATTTACTATTGGGTTCTATATTGGCTAGGAGTTAGAGGGGTTTTCACATTTGTCAAAAAAAGTGGGGAAGGTGGTGGATTTGTAATGAAATAACAATCTAAAAGAAAAACTGGCAGTGGTGCTGGAATTATGGAGACTAACTTATTATTTTATTACTTTCCTCGCTGTTCCTTTTGTATGGCATGGAATTATTTTCTACATTTAGGGCATACTCACAGGTTGAATATTTGCAGCAGATTTTGTAAAGTGCTGTAACTGTCCCATTTATATCTAACAACTCCATTCAGATTAACCCATTTCCAGATGAAGGCATTTGTATTTATTTATAATTATTTATTTTACTCATTTATATAGCGCCATTAATTCTACAGCGCTTTACAGATATTATTGGCACTGTCCCCAATGAGGTTCACAATCTAAATTCCCTATCAGTATGTCTTTGGAGGGTGGGAGGAAACCGGAGTACCGAGAGGAAACCCACACAAACACCGGGAGAACAAACAAACTCCTTGCAGATGTTGTCCTTGGTGGGATTTGTACCCAGGACCCCAGCGCTGCAAGGCTACAGTGCTATCCACTGAGCCACCATGCCGCCCTACATTTCTACAACAAGCACTGCGTAGCGGCAATTCACCCTGTGGATAACACTGAATTGATTTTTCTTGCTCCTGAAAAATCCACTGGTGCGTTTTTGATGCAGTTGTGTATAGGGCATTTTTTTCTGCTTGCTTCAACCTTTTATATCTAATTAAATAAAAGTCATATTTTAATGCATCCCTATGCATTTAATGCATAGAGTTTATATGCCCTAATTAGGAGAAAAAATTCACTGCTGACTACAGAAGGATGGCAAAACTTTGTACGGTCAGACACAGACATTACACAATACACAGCAGGGACATATATAAGATTATCTCAGCACAGGAGCATTTTATTTAACCCAGAGGCGTAGCTAGGGTTTCAACTTAGGGGGGGGGCGAAACATCTGAGTGGGCCCCTAACCAGTTAACCCTGATTACAGTTACGGTTGCACACTGTAATTGTGAATATAGTGGAACCTCAGAATATGACCGCTCTGTTATTGAAAATAAATCTATATACAAACACGAACATTGATTTTACCGCCATATTGTGACGATATGCAACTTTGATGGTTGCAATACTCTGAGTGCCCCTAAAACAATATAATGCTTAAGTGCCCACTTTACATTTAATAATGTCCCCTGAGTTCCCTCATGTACTGCTCCATTATACACAGTATGGTGAGCTCAAAGCTTCCATATACACAGTATAAGTCCCCCACAGCTCCCCTATACACGTATGATGATTCTATAACTCCCCGATACACCGCATGATGTTCTCACTGCTCCTCTTTACACAGTATAATGCCGACAGAGCTCCACTATAGAAAGGATAATGCCCCCCCCAGAGCTCCCCTATATACAGTGTAATGGGCCAACAGCTCCCATATGCACAATATGCCTTCACAGTTCCCTATACACAGTATGGTGGGTCCACAGCTCCCTTATAAACAGTATGATGGGCCCGCAGCTTCCGTCAAACAGTATGATGTCCCTCACAGTTCCCCTGTACACAGTATGATGGGCCCACAGCTTCTATATACACAGTATGATGAGCCCGCAGCTCCCTTATACACAGAGTGATGGGCCCGCAGCTCCCTTATACACAGTATGATGGGCCCACAGCTCCCTTATACACAGTATGATGGGCCTGCAGCTCCCTTATACACAGTATGATGGGACCGCAGCTCCCTTATACAAAGTATGATGGGCCCGCAGCTCCCTTATACACAGTATGATGGGACCGCAGCTCCCTGTCATGATTTGGCAGTCTGCAGTTGTATCGCCCCCACTGCCGCAGGGCCGAGGGGTACCCGGTACCGGGCCTGTGAGTCTCTGCTCTGGGGTTGCCACGGTGGCTAGACCCGGTCCGTGACCCTGCTGAGGGGCGTACAATGATAGATGTAGATGGTGGTAGTGGTGCTGATGTTATGGTGCGGTGTAGTGCCGGTCGCGGTCAATAACGAGGACACCAGGTTGCAGTCTGATTACCTCTTTACTGAAGGTCTCTGGGTCCTCAGTCCGGAATACGGTTCACCAGGCTGCGCAAGTCCGGACGGTCCAATGGCACCTCCAGAGTTCTCTTTGCAGGTGGAAATCTGTGCCTTCCTGCTAGCGCTATGTGTTGTGGTCCTCCCCTGCTGTGCTTACGGGATAGTCCCCACAACTGTTGTGTCTGTTTCTCGTGTTCCCTCACAACTCGATTAGATGATGTTCTGCTAATCCTCCGTCCCTCCCTGATGTTACGGTTGGGACGCACCCGTATGACGGGTAGGCTCGGAGCTCTTCCGGGACCCTAGAGTCGCCCCTCTCCACAGGTTGCCCCCTATGTCTTCTTAGGTGATTTAGGTGAGACAGCCCGCCTATGACTGACTGTCCTGCCGTTGGTTTGAAGTATTGCCTGAAGCTATATATAGAAATACTTCCTCGGCGTTCCGGCCGCCGGCTGTGCGCCTCAGTAGGATGTTGCCTCGGTCTTACAGCACGACTCCTACTGGGATTCTTCTTCTTGCTTTGATCTCGTTTCTCACTCAGCACAATATATCTCGCTTCTGATCCTTTCTTAGGGCACCGCCGCTATGCTGAGCAGGCACGGTCCCGTGACGTTCTTTCTCGTTGCCAGGCCTCTGTCAGGGTCCCAAACCTGACAGGGACCCTACCGAATCTTCCCCACAACACCCTCTGCCACAAGGTGTTGCCTGGTTCCAACCCAGTCAGCGTTCTCTCTAACTTCCTGCCTGACCCCTAGTTTTACCAGTATGTGAGGAGTGGCCTAATGAATAGTACCCTTAGCTCCCCCTGGAGGCCCGACTGTGAAATGTATTGGTATCTGTGATACCTGGTCAGATGAACTCCTTCAGTGCCATCAGACGTACCATAGCCCCCCATAGTGGCGGAGCCACAGTACTGCAATGACCAGGACTCTGGGGCGCTGCACTCCCCCCCGGTTAAATCCAGTACTCCTGGACTGGGAAGAAAACAACAATACATGTCAGCAAAAAGACATACAATTTTTGTGAGTGCAATAACAATAAGCATATTTGAACAGAGCTTCCCTTTATGGGAGGTGAGGACACTTGAACGTTACAAACATGGTTAAATACTTTTAAATATCTTTACTATAAATAACTTTTCTTACCCAACCGGGTATTCTACTAAGTGCAAAATTCTTGAACAATAATTTAACATTGCCTTTAAGGATGTACACTCTGAATCCACTAAAGACCTTCTTATAACACATTATAAGGCTTAAGCAACTGTGCTACATTCTCCTACTTTATTTCTGCAGGACCGCCTGTCCTAACCGCTCCAGACCTACTGCCTCTCCTTTCTGTTACAGGACCGCTCCTTTCCACCCGAGCCTACTGTCCTTCCACTACTATACACAGTATAGAACATATCATTTTTTCTTTCAGTTTAAGAGCACTGAGCCATCTCTATATGGCTCCTAGGAGGACTCACTACTAACCCCTACGGGTTCACTTCCTGTCCTCATTCCTCTATTAACATTATTGAACATTTCTTACAATCAACTAGTTGGTTACATTTAACTTTCACATATCAACATCATCAATACTTTCTTTTCAGGACATTATTGCCATTCAACCATCTTAAGGCAACACTGTTCGTAAGTGCAGGATGTGAACATCCCCTTTAAGAGGGGAACAAGTCTCTATGAGGTAGTGCAACTTCTCTAGCTGCAAGTCCGTATGCAGCAAGGACTCCAGTACAAGTTCCAAGAACCGTATCTTCGCAAAGAGTCCGTCTTTTATATAAAACCAGTAGAGAGCACCTTTAAGAAGGTGCAAACTATATACAAGGAGTTTGTATCATGCATTGTTCATGATTCAGCAGTTCTGGATAACTTGTGCAAAAAGTAGAAAACAAACAAAAATAAGAAACAATAGGGATCCCGGGTCAACAAAGGGATCCCTTTAAGAGTTAACCCTAGACGGGTTTTAGCAGCAACATCAGGAAACAAACAGTTAAATGAACTATTTACAGGTAATGAATCAGTAGAATCTTACTCTGATGCTGGCAGTGCAGAAGGTGACCTCCTTCCGGGTCTCACCAGGCCTACGGGTCGCGTTGGTGTACCAGGGACCGGGTCCGGCCCCAGCAATGACAGGATCCCTCGTCGGGATGCCCTCCTCGCCCGTAGGTAGGCGCGACCCTGAGGCACGCGGTGGGTCCGGAATTCCGGTGGCTTCGCGGGGACGGGTTCTGTCACCTTCTCAGTAGGAGGCTCGTCCTCCGATGTTCCCGCAGCGGCCTGGAGTGCGACGCACCGCTGAACGCCCCGGGCCATCCAGCCGACCTCTCTCCTCCACCGGGTGTAGGTCACTGCGTCACCAGGCTCCAGGTCGCGATCATACCTGCCCCCGCAGGGCTCCACTTCTTCCCGGTCGACGCGGACCCTCAGTGGCTCCCCGATTTCCTGTATAACTCCCCTTCCTTCCCGGGAGTTGAAGGACACCACTACACCCCAGTGTGACAGTGGGGTCTCTGGGACGCTTGTCAGATCGACCTGGGCCGCAGGCTGAGGTCTGTTTCTCCATGCGGTCATCAGGCACAGCAGGTGTTCGGCCTCCGGCAGGATTCTCAGGCCCTGCGCCCGCAGCGCATCTTCAGCCGCGGCCGGGTTGAGAGGAGCAGGGGACACCGGAGACAGGCGGACCTCCGTGGGCTGGCCCAGCCGAGTGAGCACGCGGGCATCAGCCTCCAAGCGGCGCGCTATCTGTCGGGCCTCGGCTGCGGCCACACACTCCTCGGACATTTGCCAGTTGGGTCGGCTCATCGGTAGCTCCGTAAGGGCCAGTCCCCGCAACGATGGCGCCTCCGAGGCTGTGTCAGGTGGTGCGGTTTCATGCCGAGTCAGGTCATCCCCACGTGGTGCTCCCGGCATCGCCATCTTTGTCTCCTCTCCAATATCTTCTTCCCGCGGTCACTTTCGTGGGCGGCCCCGTCTCCATGGTCTCCACCCTCCAAAGAGAATGAGGAGGCGGACCTCGGCTGCTGATGGACACGTCCTCAGGACACAGAAATAATTAGACTGGGCGGCCATTGTCCTTCGCGCTCTCCAGCTTGTCTACGCCCACTCCACGCCCCTCTTCTTTCTCCTGCGCTCTCCTCAGCGCTGCAATGGCGGCGGTTTTGGCGGTAATCCTTGTAGTAATGGCAATACACAGTCTTTCCAATAAAGCACAGTCCAAGCCAAGCACAGTAAATCACAGTTCCAAGGCACACATGACCCGATTCTTCAGGCTTAAGTAGATCCTGTTCGTGACGCCAAGTTGTATCACCCCCACTGCCGCAGGGCCGAGGGGTACCCGGTACCGGGCCTGTGAGTCTCTGCTCTGGGGTTGTTACGGTGGATAGACCCGGTCCGTGACCCTGCTGAGGGGCGTACAATGATAGATGTAGATGGTGGTAGTGGTGCTGATGTTATGGTGCGGTGTAGTGCCGGTCGCGGTCAATAACGAGGACACCAGGTTGCAGTCTCTTTACCTCTTTACTGAAGGTCTCTGGGTCCTCAGTCCGGAATACGGTTCCCCAGGCTGCGCAAGTCCGGCCGGTCCAATGGCACCTCCAGAGTTCTCTTTGCAGGTGGAAATCTGTGCCTTCCTGCTAGCGCTATGTGTTGTGGTCCTCCCCTGCTGTGCTTACGGGATAGTCCCCACAACTGTTGCGTCTGTTTCTCGTGTTCCCTCACAACTCGATTAGATGATGTTCTGCTAATCCTCCGTCCCTCCCTGATGTTACGGTTGGGACGCACCCGTATCACGGGTAGGCTCGGAGCTCTTCCGGGACCCTAGAGTCGCCCCTCTCCACAGGTTGCCCCCTATGTCTTCTTAGGTGATTTAGGTGAGACAGCCCGCCTATGACTGACTGTCCTGCCGTTGGTTTGAAGTATTGCCTGAAGCTATATATAGAAATACTTCCTCGGCGTTCCGGCCGCCGGCTGTGTGCCTCAGTAGGATGTTGCCTCGGTCTTACAGCACGACTCCTACTGGGATTCTCCTTCTTGCTTTGATCTCGTTTCTCACTCAGCACAATATATCTCGCTTCTGATCCTTTCTTAGGGCACCGCCGCTATGCTGAGCAGGCACGGTCCCGTGACGTTCTTTCTCGTTGCCAGGCCTCTGTCAGGGTCCCAAACCTGACAGGGACCCTACCGAATCTTCCCCACAACACCCTCTGCCACAAGGTGTTGCCTGGTTCCAACCCAGTCAGCGTTCTCTCTAACTTCCTGCCTGACCCCCAGTTTTACCAGTATGTGAGGAGTGGCCTAATGAATAGTACCCTTAGCTCCCCCTGGAGGCCCGACTGTGAAATGTATTGGTGTCTGTGATACCTGGTCAGATGAACTCCTTCAGTGCCATCAGACGTATCATAGCCCCCCATAGTGGCGGAGCCACAGTACTGCAACGACCAGGACTCTGGGGCGCTGCACAGTCACATAAAGTGACTGCAGACATTTATTCCAAGCCTTTATCAACTTTATAGTAATAAATTGCTTATTATTAAATTATTAAAGCACCACTCTAGCAGGGTTTTTTTTCCCACCGTTGGAGTGGTGTTTTAAGTGCAAGTCCCCGTCCCCGGTCATTTACTCATCCTCCGGCGTAGTCACCACAATTTTGTGGAACTGCTGCAGTCCCACAGCTCAAACTTGTGAGTGCAGCTTCTGACTGGCCAGAAGAGAGAAGCTATGTCACAAGCGCTCAATGTAAGACTATGAGGCTTTGTGCACACGCTGCGGATTCGTGTGCGGATTTTTTCGCACCGTTTTTGCAAAATCCACAGGTAAAACGTGCTGCGTTTTACCTGTGGTTTTACCGGGGATTTCCTGCGTTTTTTGTGAGGATTTCGCCTGCGTTTTTACACCTGCGGATTCCTATACAGGAGCAGGTATAAACCGCTGCGGAATCCGCACAAAGAATTGACATGCTGCGGAAAATACAACGCAGCGTTTCCACATGGTATTTTCCGCACCATGGGCACTGCGGATTTGGTTTTCCATAGGTTCACATGGTGCTGTACACCGCATGGAAAACTGCTGCGAATCCGCAGCGGCCAATCCGCAACGTGTGCACATAGCCTGAGAGTGAGAAAGAGGCCAGAATGAGGCTCCCATAGACTTACATCGACTAGTGACGAGTGACCTCTGCGCTGCTCCATGAAACACTCGAGCAGCGGACAGGCCACAAACTGCAGGAGGCGGAGCTGAGGGGAGACAAAAACAGATGAAAACTCCAGAAGGTGAGTCTCAGACAGGGGGTAGGGGACGTGGATTATCAGCACCGCTCCAGCAGTGAAATAAAAAAAAAATGCTGGAGTGGTGCTGTAAATGTGATGCAGCTCTTGGTTACTGTATGGGGGCTTTGTATACTAATACTCATAAAAGACTCAGGTGGTATGTATCAAAGGCCCCCTACCCCCATCTCCAGCCTCCCCAGACAGCAAATATTACGTGATGGAGTACATATAATATCATAACTAAACATTATAATATTCATTCCCCAGTGCCCTGCCCCTCCTCCCCCACTTCAGCCCCAATGGCCCCCATCAACTCACATCCACCCCCTCAGTGCCCTGTCCCACCTCACCCACCTTCAGCCCCCACAACACCCCCATGGTCTTACATTCACCCCCCAGTGCCCTGTCTCCCCTCCCCCACAATACCCCCATGGTCTCACATCCACCCCGTCATTAACCTGTCCCCCCTCACCCACTTTCAGCTCCCACAATACCACAATGGTCTCACATTCACATCACAGTGACACACCTAAATTTAATAAACCTAAAATCTTCCATCCCCACTTAGGCTTCTTTCACACTTCAGTTGTTTGGCGTCAGTCTGCTCCGACATAGTGACGGATCGACGGATCCGTCACAATTGTTGAGAAAACGGCTCCAACGGATCAGTTTTTTTGACGGATCCGTTACTTGGGGGTTGTCTGGGAAAAGTATCTACTTTTTGGAGCATGCGCAATTGAAAAAGCGGATTGGGGCGACGGATCCGCCGAAATGACGGTCGCCCATAGGCGGCCATTCTATGGAATGACGGACGCGACGGATCCGCCGCAAAACGTCATTTCGGCGTTGATAAAAAACATTTCAATGTCCGTCTATGTCTAGACAACGTCCGCCAAATTTCGACGGATCCGTCGCATGACGGATGGAACGGACGACCATCCGTCACAATCCGTCGCCAATGCAAGTCTATGGGAAAATAACGGATCCGCCGAAAAAAAATGACGGATCCGTTATTTGAGGAAACTGGCGGTTTTAGACTGACGCCAAACAACTGAAGTGTGAAAGAGGCCTAACTGATAAAGTTTGCAGGCAGGACCAGGAAGTGTCTAGGTGAAATTCATGCAAGTTGTGGGCACTAGGACCCAGCGTGCCTGAGCCAATCCCAGCGTGCACAGAGTGAAGAAAACTGCAGCCGGGGAAAAGCTTCATGATCAGGTCGGAGGGGTGAAACCATTCACTGCAGGAGGGAGACTCTGCAGCCGGCCACTGTGCTAGTAGCCTGCAGAGTCTCCGTCAGATAGGAGCAGACATTATACTGCTCTGCTCCTGTGCTGTGTTCTGCCTCGTCATTGAAGTGGCCCTGGCTCCCGGTGGGCCCCTTCATGTGACAGGGCCTGGGGCAATGGCCCCCTCTGCCCCCCCAGTAGCTACGCTACTGATTTAACCCCTTTACCCCCAAGGGTGGTTTGCACGTTAATGACTGGGCCAATTTTTACAATTCTGACCACTGTCCCTTTATGAGGTTATAACTCTGTAACGCTTCAACGGATCCTGATGATTCTGACATTGTTTTCTCGTGACATATTGTACTTCATGATAGTGGTAAAATTTATTTACTATTACCTGTGTTTACTTGTGAAAAAAAAAACAGAAATTTGGTGAAAATTTTGAAAATTTCATAATTTTCCTACTTTGAATTTTTATGCCCTTAAATCACAGAGATGTCACACAAAATACTTAATACGTAACATTTCCCACATGTCTACTTTACATCAGCACAATTTTGGAACCAAAATTTGTTTCTGTTTTTGATCAGCAATTTCTCATTTTTACAACACCATTTTTTTTTAGGGACCACATCACATTTGAAGTCACTTTGAGGGGTCTATTTGATAGAAAATACCCAAGTGTGACACCATTCTAAAAACTGCACCCCTCAAGGTGATCAAAACCACATTCAAGAAGTTTATTAACCCTTCAGGTGTTTCACAGGAATTTTTGGAATGTAAAAAAAAAAAATGAAACATTTAACTTTTTTTCACATAATATTTACTTCAGCTCCAATTTGTTTTATTTTACCAAGGGTAACAGGAGAAAATGGACCCCAAAAGTTGTTGTCCAATTTGTCCTGAGTACGTTGATACCCTATATGTGGGGGTAAACCACTGTTTGGGTGCATGGCAGAGGTCGGAAGGGAAGGAGCGCCATTTGACTTTTCAATGCAAAATTCACTGGAATTGAGATGGGACGCCATGTCGCGTTTGGAGAGCCCCTGATGTGCCTAAACATTGAAACCCCCCACAAGTGTCACTATTTTGGAAAGTAGACCCCCTAAGAAACTTATCTGGATGTGTGGTGAGCACTTTGAACTACCAAGTGCTTCACAGAAGTTTATAATGTACAGCCGTAAAAAAAAAATCATATTTTTTCACAAAAATGATCGTTTCACCCCCATTTTTTATTTTCCCAAGGATAACAGAAGAAACTGGACCCCACAAGATGTTGTGCAATTTGTCCTGAGTACGCTGATACCCCATATGTGGGGGTAAACCACTGTTTGGGCTCATGGCAGAGCTCGAAAGGGAAGGAGCACCATTTGACTTTTCAATGCAAAATTGACCGGAATTGAGATGGGACGCCATGTCGCGTTTGGAGAGCCCTTGATGTGCCTAAACATTGAAACCCCCCACAAGTGACACCATTTTGGAAAGTAGACCCCCTAAGGAACTTTTCTAGATGTGTGGTGAGCACTTTAATCCACCAAGTGCTTCACAGAAGTTTATAATGTAGAGCCGTAAAAATTAAAAAACATATTATTTCACAAAAATGATCTTTTCGCCCCCAATTTTTTATTTTCTGAAGGGTAACAGAAGAAACTGGACCCCAAAAGTTGTTGTGCAATTTGTCCTGAGTACGCTGATACCCATATGTGGGGGTAAACCACTGTTTGGGTGCATGGCTGAGCTCGGAAGGGAAGGAGCGCCATTTGACTTTTGAGTGCAAAATTCACTGGAATTGAGATGGGACGCCATGTCGCATTTGGAGAGCCCCTGATGTGCCTAAACATTGAAACCCCCCACAAGTGACACCATTTTGGAAAGTAGACCCCCTAAGGAACTTATCTAGATGTGTTGTGAAAACTTTGAACCTCCAAGTGCTTCACTACAGTTTATAACGCAGAACCGTGAAAATAAAAATTATTTTTTTTCAACAAAAAGTTCATTAGCCCTTCTGGTGCTTCACAGGAATTTTTGGAATGTTTTAAAAAAATGAACATTTAAATTTTTTTCACAAAAAATTTACTTCAGATCCAATTTGTTTTATTTTACCAAGGGTAACAGGAGAAATTGTACCCCAAAAGTTATTGTCCAATTTGTCCTGAGTACACTAATACCCCATATGTGGGGAGAACCACAGTTTGGGTGCATGGCAGAGCTCGGAAGGGAAGGCAGGCCGTTTAGAATGCAGACTTACATGGATTGGTCTGCAGGCGTCACATTGCATTTGCAGAGCCCCTGATGTACCTAAACAGTAGAAACCCTCCACAAGTGACCCCATATTGGAAACTAGACCCCCCAAGGAACTTATCTAGATGTGTTGTGAGAACTTTGAACCCCCAAGTGTTTCACTACAGTTTATAACACAGAGCCGTGAAAATAAAAAGATTTTTTTTCCCGCAAAAATTATTTTTTAGCCCCGATTTTGTATTTTCCCAAGGGTAACAGGAGAAATTGGACCCCAAAAGTTGTTGTCCAATTTGTCCTGAGTATGTTGATACCCCATATGTTGGGATAACTCCTGTTTGGGCGCATGAGAGAGTTCAGAAGGGAAGGAGCACTGTTTTTCATTTTCAACGCGAGATTGGCTGGAATTGAGATCGGACGCCATGTCGCGTTTGGAGAGCCCCTGATGTGCCTAAATAGTGGAAACACCCCAATTCTAACTGAAACCCTAACCCAAACACACCCCTAACCCTAATCCCAACCATAACCCTAACCACACCCCTAACCCTAATCCCATCCCTAATCCTAACCATAAATGTAATCCAAACCCTAACTTTAGCCCCAACCCTAACCCTAACTTTAGCCCCAACCCTAATGCTAACTTTAGCCCCAACCCTAACCCTAACTTTAGCCCCAACCCTAACCCCAACCCTAACTTTAGCCCCAACCCTAACCCTAACGTTAGCCCCAACCCTAACCCTAACGTTAGCCCCAACCCTAACCCTAACGTTAGCCCCTGTTATGATAGGGCTAGCGGAACGCACCTAATGAAAGTATATATTTTATTAGGATAGATGCGTTCGCAGCCCGGGGTCCACCGTGCAGGAGAACCTGCTGCTAGCAAATAGCGGAACTAATGGCAGTGTTAGCTAACTCTGTTACATCACAGAGCAGCCGTGATCTCAAAGCGCTGCGCCCTGTTAAACTCCACAGAGGCACAGGCTAACTGTCTAAACAAGAGCAGTCAGTGGTCTTGCACACGCACGAAACTCCTCGCCGGAGGTGCCAGCATTCTAGGGGCTTATTTCGGCCAGCTCCCTGAACACACAAGCATACGAACTCCTCGCCGGAGGTGCCAGCATTCTAGGGGCTTATTTCAGCCGGGTCCCTGAACACATTCATACAAGACCACACTGGCGTAAAGTACATAAATGAAAGCTATACTAGCGCATGGCCGTGCGGCCATGCGAGCCTTATATAGCTGCAGCAAGTAAAAGACCTTCCTAGAAGGACCAATGAGAGGCTGCCATAACTGAGCATGTGACCCTAAATCTCCACTGAGAGATCTTGCCCTAGGCATGCTCAGTGTGTGCCAAGCAGGACTTAGTGCTAGCACCTACAGGACCTTCCTGAAAGGACCAATGGACTTGGCTGCAGTATCTGACCATGTGACCCTCGATCTCCACTGAGAGATCTTACTCAGGGCATGCTCAGAACTAGAAGAGCAGGACTTAGTCCCAGAAGCAAGTAGCTGACAGCACAACAGACATGTAGATGCAAGTCCTAATTCCACTGGACCACATGGAAAATGTACATACCAAAATAGCAATGAAGGACAGCATCCAATCCAGGTGAAGTTTACAAAACGATTTCTTTATTTGCCAAAATGCTTTTTTTTTTTTTTTTTTTGAAGTATACAAAACGATTTCTTTATTTGCCAAAATGCAATGTTTCAACCACAGGGGTCTTTTTCAAGCATAAAATACATTGGTAATGGTGGGCTTATATAGGAAGTGGATTACCATCCACCAATCCCCATATAGTAACCACCCATCTAATATACACAATTTAAAATAATACATAAACACACATAAACAAAATTCCATAGTATGCATATCACGGATATTAGGGTGCAATCAAAAAATTCCATATAAATACATTAATAACCTATACAGTTCCTGTTTAAAGGAACAACCTGTAATCATATCAAGGTGTCCATAGCGACCATGCACCAATCACAATATACAGCACATTCAGCATGATACCTCACAGCAAATCCAATGTGTCCTACTTTGCTCATACCCCACATGTGTCTATTCAACCAATGTGCAACCTCCATAGGTCCACCAACCAATCAGCACATCCACAGTGTCTTATACCAATCACTATACATTCACCGGCCACTTTATTAGGTACACCATGCTAGTAACGGGTTGGACCCCCTTTTGCCTTCAGAACTGCCTCAATTCTTCGTGGCATAGATTCAACAAGGTGCTGGAAGCATTCCTCAGAGATTTTGGTCCATATTGACATGATGGCATCACACAGTTGCCGCAGATTTGTCGGCTGCACATCCCAAAGATGCTCCATACAAGGCAGGATGGATCCATGCTTTCATGTTGTTTACGCCAAATTCTGACCCTACCATCCGAATGTCGCAGCAGAAATCGAGACTCATCAGACCAAGCAACGTTTTTCCAATCTTCTACTGTCCAATTTCGATGAGCTTGTACAAATTGTAGCCTCAGTTTCCTGTTCTTAGCTGAAAGGAGTGGTACCCAGTGTGGTCTTCTGCTGCTGTAGCCCATCTGCCTCAAAGTTCGACGCACTGTGTGTTCAGAGATGCTCTTAGGCCTACCTTGGTTGTAACGGGTGGCGATTTGAGTCACTGTTGCCTTTCTATCAGCTCGAACCAGTCTGCCTATTCTCCTCTGACCTCTGGCATCAACAAGGCATTTCCGCCCACAGAACTGCCGCTCACTGGATTTTTTTTCTTTTTCGGACCATTCTCTGTAAACCCTAGAGATGGTTGTGCGTGAAAATCCCAGTAGATCAGCAGTTTCTGAAATACTCAGACCAGCCCTTCTGGCACCAACAACCATGCCACGTTCAAAGGCACTCAAATCACCTTTCTTCCCCATACTGATGCTCGGTTTGAACTGCAGGAGATTGTCTTGACCATGTCTACATGCCTAAATGCACTGAGTTGCCGCCATGTGATTGGCTGATTAGAAATTAAGTGTTAACAAGAAGTTGGACAGGTGTACCTAATAAAGTGGCCAGTGAGTGTAGATCACACATGCTGTGTTTACAAAATAAAGGCACACAGCCAATAGATGGACCGCTTCACCTTGGCGCTCAGGAGGAGCACATGTATCCACTCCAATGAGCAGAGTTGTCATATTCACCTCCTTCCTTAGAGCTCAGTATCCAATGCTCCACACTCGTGTGGCGGCGTACGGGCGTCTAAGGCTCCACCCACGGCAGCGTCCTCATCACATGATGCAGCTCAGTGAGAGAGACAAAGAACGCCCGTCACCACATCAACGCGCATGCGCAAGGGGCCCGCAGTCACACACCTATCATGTAGCGCCACTCAGCTAAGTCTCATCTACGGGGAAACGCCCCCTACAAAGCATGATGGAGAAAGAAACATCCATCAGTCATAAATGGTATATACCACACGTAGCAGTATGTATCAAAGAAAAGAAGGGACACCCCCTATATACTAACACACCCACCTATCATATATTGGAAACAAGAACAAATACACAGGTACTAGATCATATCAGCTTAAAGGGTTCCAAAATAGGGGAAAGATGACAATATAATATATATCCCACATTGTATATCTATTCGCACAGGCACCGGATATGCCATCTTCTTGCACCAAGAGCATCTATGTACATAACCTAAAAAAACAAAAAAAGAAAAAAGAACAGACAAAAATTCCATTTAAAACCAATTAAAATCATACTTATACTGAAGAAAGACCACAGAATAACTACAGGCTCTATCAAGACACACATATCTGCAAATTATATTCAATATTGAGACCCCTAGGTTGTAGTGAGCCCAATCTGGAGATCCATTTCAGTTCCTTTTGTTTCAATAATTTGATCCTGTCCCCACCTCTCCGCAGTGGTGGTACCCCGTCGATAACTCTAAATCTCAACTGGCTAACAGTATGTTTGTTCTCATAAAAGTGTTTAGGGACCGGTAACTCTAACATCTTAGTTCTTATTGTACTTTTATGTTTCCCAATGCGTGCCTTAACCTCCATCGTCGTCTCACCAATGTAGACCAATCCACATGGGCACACAATCATGTAGATAACAAAATTAAACGTACAGGTGTATCTATCTCTTAGGCTATGTGCACACGTAGCAGAATTGCCGCGGAAATTTCCGCGGCAATTCTGCACCTCCTTCCGCGGGTATATCGCATGCAGAATTTGCATGCATATTCCTGCAGAAAACTAGCGTTTTGCAAGCATAATTAGCTTGCAGAATGCTAGCGTTTCCCAAGCGATCTGTAGCATCGCTTGGAAAACTGTTTGACAGGTTGGTCACACTTGTCAAACATAGTGTTTGACAAGTGTGACCAACTTTTTACTATAGATGCAGCCTATGCAGCATCTATAGTAAAAGGTAGAATGTTAAAAATAATAAAAAAAATAAAAAAAAAGGTTATACTCACCTCAGCGGCGTCCATTCCTAATGCTGTGTGTTCAGGACCTTCCATTGACGTAGCGGTCACGTGACTCGCGGTCATGTGACCGTGATGTCATCGCAGGTCCTTCACACACACCACAGAAGCCTCTGAGGAGGTCGGGCCGCCCGAAGGTGAGTATATCGCTATTTTTTATTTTAATTATTTTTTTTTTTACCACTTATATGGTGCCCAGTCCGTGGAGGAGAGTCTCCTCTCCTCCACCCTGGGTACCAACCGCACATAATCTGCTTACTTCCCGCATGGTGTGCACAGCCCCGCACGGGAAGTAAGCAGATCAATGCACTCCTATGTGTGCAGAATCGCCGCGATTCCGCAATTTTAATG
Source organism: Ranitomeya variabilis (assembly GCF_051348905.1). Taxonomy (NCBI): domain Eukaryota; kingdom Metazoa; phylum Chordata; class Amphibia; order Anura; family Dendrobatidae; genus Ranitomeya; species Ranitomeya variabilis. The sequence goes on along the minus strand of NC_135232.1, from coordinate 215,515,178 downwards.
AACATGCTGCGTTTTTTTCTGGATTGCGATTCCGCTCAGGAAAAAAATGCAGCATGTGCACAAAAAATGCGGATTGCATTCTGTTACATAGGATGCTTAATGTTAGCGGTTTTTTCGCGTTTTTATAGCGAAAAACCGTGAAAAAAACGCAAAAAATCTGCTACGTGTGCACACAGCCTTATAGCCATCTTCCTTCCTGTATGAGGATGATAGAAGAAATCCCCTTTTAACATATTACTACAACAGGCACAACCAAGACAGGCAAATAAAGAAATCGTTTTGTATACTTCACCTAGATTGGATGCTGTCCTTCATTGCTATTTTGGTTAGTCCCAGAAGCGTCTGCTCGCCGCTGCCCAGCACTGACTTCAATGGCAGAAGCAGGAAAAGCAGCAGTAACTCTTTGTACAGAGTGGGACTGAGCAAGACGCTGGGACCGATGTCTCTGCTGAGCAGGCTCCACTGCGGCAGGAGAAGAATGGGAGACCGCAGCGGAGATGGCCCAAGATTCCCCCTGTGCAGAGGTGGGAACTCGACCCCTAACAACCCTAACCCTAGCTTTAGCCCCAACCCTAACGCTTCGTGCACACTTTGCGTTTTTTGCTGCGGATCCGCAGCAGTTTTCCATGCAGGGTACAGTACAATGTTACCCTATGGAAAACAAAAACCGCTGTGCCCACGATGCGGAAAATTCATTGCGGAACCGCTGCGGAAAAAAAGAAGGAGCATGTCACTTCTTTCTGCGGATTCCGCAGCGGTTTTCAACATGCACCAATAGGAAAGTGCAGTTGAAAACCCGCAGAAGAAACCGCAGGAAAATCCGCAGTGAAAACCGCAGCGGTTTTTCACTGCGGATTTTCAAAAACAGCTGCGGAAAAATCCGCAGAAGAATCCGCAAAGTGTGCACATACCCTTACCCTAACTTTAGCCCTAACCCTAATGGGAAAATGGAAATAAATACATTTTTTAAAATGTTATTATTTTTCACTAACTAAGGGGGTGATGAAGGGGGTTTGATTTACTTTTATAGCATTTTTTTGGCGGATTTTTAGGATTGGCAGCCATCACACACTAAAAGACGCTTTTTATTGTAGAAAATAATTTTTGCATCTCCGCATTTTGAGAGCTATAATTTTTCCATATTTTGGTTCACAGAGTCATGTGAGGTCTTGTTTTTTGCGGGACGAGTTGATATTTTTATTGGTGCTATGTTCGGGCATGTGACATTTTTTGATCGCTTTTTATTCCGATTTTTGTGAGGTAGAATGAACAAAAACAAGCTATTCATGAATTTCTTTTGGGGGGGTGCTTATACCGTTCCACCTTTGGTAAAATTGCTAAAGCAGTTTTATTCTTCGGGTCAGTACGATTACAGCGATACCTCACTTATATTTTTTTATGTTTTGGTGCTTTTATACGATAAAAACTATTTTATATATAAAATAATTATTTGTGCATCGCTTTATTTTGAGGACTATAACTTTTTTTTCTTTCATTGATGATGCTGTATGGCAGCTCGTTTTTTGCGGGACAAGATGACGTTTACAGCAGTACCATGATTTTTTATATCCATCTTTTTGATCACGTCTTATTCCACTTTTTGTTTGGCGGTATGATAATAAAGCGTTGTTTTTTGCCTCGTTTTTTAATATTTTTTTATGGTGATCACTGAAGGGGTTAACTAGGGGGACAGTTTTATAGGTCGGGTCGTTACGGACGTGGCGATACTAAATATGTGTACGTTTATTGTTTTCTTTTTATTTAGATAAAGAAATGTATTTATTGGAACTATATATATATATATATATATATATCTATATATCTATATATATAATTGTCTAAGGGTTTTTCTGTCTGTCTGTCTGTCCTGGAAATCCCGCATCTCTGGATGGTCGAGGCCGCCAGGCCTTGACCAATCAGCGACGGGCACAGCATGGCGACGATGATGTCATAAAGGTTGCCTCGACCAATCAGCGACGGGCACAGTCTGCCGCGAATTCGCCTCGACCAATCAGCGACGGGCACAGTATTGACGTAGATGTCATAATGGTTACCATGGCGACGATGATGTCATAAAGGTTGCCTCGACCAATCGGCGACGGGCACAGTCTGCCGCGAATTCTGGAATCATCATTGTCCATATACTACGGGGACATGCATATTCTAGAATACCCGATGCATTAGAATCAGGCCACAATCTAGTGTATATATATATATATATATATATATATAAATATATATATATATATATATATATATATATAATTATTTTTTTTCTTTTTTTTTTTTCTTTATTTAGGATTTTTTTTTACACATGTAAATATTTTTTTTTTTACTTTGTCCCAGGGGAAAACATCACATTATAGTGACAGATTGCTGATCTGACACTTTGCTGCGCACTGTGTCAGATCAGTGATCTGACAGGCACAGCAGGGAGGCTTCCCAGCGCCTGCTCTGAGTAGGCGCTTGGAAGCCACCTCTCTGCAGGACCCGGAAGGCCCCCCGCGGACATTTTGGATCCAGGCCTGCAGGGAGGAGGAGGTAAGAGACTCTCGGAGCAACGCGATCACATTGCGTTGCTCCGAGGGTCTCAGGGAAGCACGCATGGATATATATGGATATACTCACCTCTCCGGCGGCCCCTGGACCTTACCGCTGTAACCGGGAGCCTCCGTTCCTAAGAATGAGCCCGTGAAGGACCTTCGATGACGTCGCGGCTGACGTTGCGGCTTCTGATTGGTCGCGTGAGCGGTCACATGAGCCGTCACGCGACCAATCAGAAGCCGCGACGTCATCGAAGGCCCTTCACGCGCTCATTCTTAGGAACGGAGGCTCCCGGTTACAGCGGTAAGATCCAGGGGCCACCGGAGAGGTGAGTATATCCATACTTTATATTTTAATTCTTTATTTTACACATGAATATGGTTCCGATACCGATTCCCGATACCACAAAAGTATCGGAACTCGGTATGGGAATTCCGATACCGCAAGTATCGGCCGATACCCGATACTTGCGGTATCGGAATGCTCAACACTACTTATATTTTTTTTACATTGTCCCAGGGTAGGACATCACTGTATAAAGTCAGATCGCTGATCTGACACTTTGCACAGGACTGTCAGATCAGCAATCTGACAGGCAGTGAAAGAGGCTTCTCAGGTCCTACTCTCAGAGGGCACTGTGAAGCTACCTCCCTGCAGGACCCAGAAGGACCCCGCGGTCATCTTGGATCCGGGGGTCTGCAGGCAGGGAGAACCTCAGAACAATGCGACAACATCATGTTCTGAAGGTTTCAGGGAAGCACGCAGGGAGCCCCCTCCTTGCGCTATGCTTCTCTATGCCACCAGAATGCTGCTGTCTTGTTTGATCGCAGTGTTTCGAGGGTTAAAGTGCCAGGAGCAGTCCATGACCACTCCTGGCACTTAGTCCCGGCTGTCAGCTGTGATAATCAGGTGACACCCGGCCGCGATCAGCCGCACTCCCCTGGTGAGCGCAGCTGATCGCGTGTAATGTACTATTCTGTCCATGGGAAGTAAGGCCCAGGTCACATGGATGGACAGTATGTTGGATGGTAGAAAGGGTTTAAAAGCAATTTTTGTTCATGCGAAACCCCCCCAAGTCTCTCTGGATAACTTTTACGCTTGAGACCAAGAGCGGACATACAAAGAAGAAGGCTTTTTTGCAAGAACAATGTATCGTTGCAGTCCAATATCTCATCATAATGCACATTTTCACCAGCTTTGAAGTTGGCACTGGGCCCCATTTACTTCTTGGGCCCCTGAGAGGCGGCGCGATAGATATGTCTGCCCTATTTGAGACCATCCACCAAGGACTCGAACATATTATTCGAGCATGCCCAAGATACCCAGATAACACCCAGGAATGATCTTAAAACACGGTATCTGAGAACTTTTGCTCATCAGTACCCCAAATTCTTCTTTACTGAAGTCCTGAAGTCTTCCTGGCTACAATATTTCACATCTGAAAACACTAAACACTTTCAATTGCTCTGATCATTTTTCAAGTAAAGCTTAACGAGTTTTCTTGTTATGGACACCACCAGGAGTATCATCCGTATTTAACACCTTTGTTATTTGCAAAGAGGTAAACATTCTAGTAAATGAGCTGCTTACCTACAACACAATCCTATTGAAGAAAGAATCTCAGGGCTGCTATTCTGCCCCGACATCATATCCAAGAGTGACCGTCCCACCAGACATTCACTTTAAGAGACTACTGATATTACATGGGAATGAAACCTATAAATCAAATCTATATCAAATAACTTTGCTCAGCCCTAAATATTTTTCTTTTACCACAGTGCTCCGAGCTGACAGCTCAAATATCAAAAGTCAATAAGCATTTTGCAAGCCAACTGTTGGCAGTAAAAGACTTTTTCTTCCTGCTGTCTAAAGCAATTTTGGTTTAAATGCGGATTTTACCTTATTAATTCCTTACAAGCAATTACTGCGTTTGCAAAATTAAACTTTCGATATAGTCACTTTATACAAAATAGGTACTTGAAGGAAGTAGACTGGTGATGGGGAAGGAAAAGAATGTTATACTCTTGTCCAGCATTGTCACGTAAATATATATGTTAAAGGAAACTTTAATTTTGTTAATTACTCTAGTGCCACTTTAAAAGGAATCTGTCAGCAGGTTTTGCTATGTAATCCGAGGACAGCATAGGGATTAATATAAACGTGTGCACAGCTCAATAATGTGGTGCCAAAGTAGGTTCCCAAACCTTCATGACAAATATAACAAAAACCTGGCACTCAACTTTCATGTATGCAAGTGGTTTTTAATCTGAAAGGTAGTAACAGTAAAACATTTCGGTCACAAACAACGACCTTCATCAGTTACTGTAGATATAATGTTACAAAATTAATAATAAAAAAAAGAAAAAATAAGGTATATACAAGTATTATGTGGCAACACAATGTACAAGCAGGTGAAACATGTCGAAACATGTTTCGAAGGAATAGATCAATCTTGGCACAGTCACATTGAGATTATTAGACAGTATAAGTGAGGTTACGTACCGTACTGTGAGTGGTAGTGGGGGGAAATATCTATGCCCGGTGGGCAGGCGGAAATGTTAGTTACTGGTATCTAGAATTGAACAGGGATGGATATATCAAATACGGGAGTGACCATAAAAGCATGGTGTGGTGTATAGGGAACAGAATGGCATACCCCTTACATGGAAGGCATAAGTTAAAGGACACGGACTTGGGGCAGCCTATAATAGAAAATTAGTACCAGTTAGGTACTATCGCCCCTAATGAGATAAATCAATGGTATAGAAGCCGTAGGTTGTCTTACCCAGAGGTGATGCTGCAGACGTGGATACCACCGCTTGTCTGGTGCATTAGGCTGAGTCGCTCATATAAAACACATGGGAAAGGGGGCGGGAAATGTACACACCGTCGGCCGGATGTGGGCGGGAGACGGCTGACACCAGTGTGTGTTGGCACCGGATGTGATGAAACCAACATGGTGGTGCGTTCCAAGGACGCACTATATGCGTTCCACCCATGTTAGAAGAGCTCGGCTCCTCACTTATCAAACAGGGGGAGGTCTATATGTGATCACAATGCTAGGTCGCCACCCATTGATGCCGACGGTGGTACGATAGTAAAAATATGTAGTGTCCAGCCCGGGGGTATTATAAATCACTAAGGGGTCATAGAACAGATGTACCTAATATCAAATAGGCTAATAGATTGTAATATGGTATAGGAGATTGTGGAAAAAAGTACAATAATACCACAGTATACAGGATGTGACTTCTGTGGATAATGATGAGATCTCATATACGGTGAGGCAGATGGTGAAGATTAGTGAGTGCTCGTGAAAAGGCCATGTTCGGAGATCAATATAGACGACACTAGGGGAATAGAGAGGACATAATTAGTAACCATAACAATGAAACACAGTATGTACAGTACAGACCAAAAGTTTGGACACACCTTCTCATTTAAAGATTTTTCTGTATTTTCATGACTATGAAAATTGTACATTCACAGTGAAGCCATCAAAACTATGAATTAACACGTGGAAATATATACTTTATATACTTAACAAAAAAGTGTGAAACAACTGAAATTATGTCTTATATTCTAGGTTCTTCAAAGTAGCCACCTTTTGCTTTGATAACTGCTTTGCACACTCCTATCCCCTCCTCTTCTTAGTGGGGGGACAGTGTCGATGACCTGATATTTCAATAGGCAATAGCAAATTTTTACAACGGATGGTCGACTTATGCTTTGAAATTCTATCCCGTACTGGTTGTGTCGTCGCTCCGATATATACAGGTCCTTCTCAAAAAATTAGCATATAGTGTTAAATTTCATTATTTACCATAATGTAATGATTACAATTAAACTTTCATATATTATAGATTCATTATCCACCAACTGAAATTTGTCAGGTCTTTTATTGTTTTAATACTGATGATTTTGGCATACAACTCCTGAAAACCCCAAAAACCTGTCTCAATAAATTAGCATATTTCACCCGTCCAATCAAATAAAAGTGTTTTTTAATAACAAACAAAAAAACCATCAAATAATAATGTTCAGTTATGCACTCAATACTTGGTCGGGAATCCTTTGGCAGAAATGACTACTTCAATGCGGCGTGGCATGGAGGCAATCAGCCTGTGACACTGCTGAGATGTTATGGAGGCCCAGGATGCTTCAATAGCGGCCTTAAGCTCATCCAGAGTGTTGGGTCTTGCGTCTCTCAACTTTCTCTTCACAATATCCCACAGATTCTCTATGGGGTTCAGGTCAGGAGAGCTGGCAGGCCAATTGAGCACAGTAATACCATGGTCAGTAAACCATTTACCAGTGGTTTTGGCACTGTGAGCAGGTGCCAGGTCGTGCTGAAAAATGAAATCTTCATCTCCATAAAGCATTTCAGCCGATGGAAGCATGAAGTGCTCCAAAATCTCCTGATAGCTAGCTGCATTGACCCTGCCCTTGATGAAACACAGTGGACCAACACCAGCAGCTGACATGGCACCCCACACCATCACTGACTGTGGGTACTTGACACTGGACTTCAGGCATTTTGGCATTTCCTTCTCCCCAGTCTTCCTCCAGACTCTGGCACCTTGATTTCCGAATGACATGCAAAATTTGCTTTCATCAGAAAAAAGTACTTGGGACCACTTAGCAACAGTCCAGTGCTGCTTCTCTGTAGCCCAGGTCAGGCGCTTCTGCCGCTGTTTATGGTTCAAAAGTGGCTTTACCTGGGGAATGCGGCACCTGTAGCCCATTTCCTGCACACGCCTGTGCACGGTGGCTCTGGATGTTTCCACACCAGACTCAGTCCACTGCTTCCTCAGGTTCCCCAAGGTCTGGAATCGGTCCTTCTCCACAATCTTCCTCAGGGTCCGGTCACCTCTTCTCGTTGTACAGCGTTTTCTGCCACATTGTTTCCTTCCAACAGACTTACCATTGAGGTGCCTTGATACAGCACTCTGGGAACAGCCTATTTGTTGAGAAATTTCTTTCTGGGTCTTACCCTCTTGCTTGAGGGTGTCAATGATGGCCTTCTTGACATCTGTCAGGTCGCTAGTCTTACCCATGATGGGGGTTTTGAGTAATGAACCAGGCAGGGAGTTTTTAAAAGCCTCAGGTATCTTTTGCATGTGTTTAGAGTTAATTAGTTGATTCAGAAGATTAGGGTAATAGGTCGTTTAGAGAACCTTTTCTTGATATGCTAATTTATTGAGACAGGTTTTTTGGGTTATCAGGAGTTGTATGCCAAAATCATCAGTATTAAAACAATAAAAGACCTGACAAATTTCAGTTGGTGGATAATGAATCTATAATATATGAAAGTTTAATTGTAATCATTACATTATGGTAAATAATGAAATTTAACACTATATGCTAATTTTTTGAGAAGGACCTGTAGTAGGCCGCAAGGGCACTTAATTAGATATACTACAAAGGATGTTTCACACGTGTAGTATTCCCTAATATGATAGCTTTTACCTGATCGAGGATGCTGGAAAGTACTACCTTTTTGCACATTGCTACACTGTGCACAGTGTAAGCAGGGAAACGTACCCATTTTTGGTCTTGCTAAGAAAAGTGGTCTCCTGGATTGTGTAGGGCCTATGTCGGCCTTAACTAAACTGTCCCTAAGATTGGGGGGTCTCTTAAAGCATGGTAAAAAAGGGAGTTTAAATTTTGGGATGTTGGGATATGCCGTAGTTAGTAAAGGCCAGTGTTTCCTAATGTTCTTATGGAGGATAAAGGCAAATGGCTGGTACGAATGTACAAATGGTATCCTTGTATTGTGTTTTTTCCCGGATTCTGGATGGAGGACTGAGTTGCTCTTCTAATACAGAAGTAGGGTAACCTCTCTTGTGGAATTTGGTCGTCATGTCATGTAGGCATTGGCTATGTATCATATTGTTAGAAACAATGCGATTAACGCTTTGGGATTGTGACCTAGGTATGGAACGTTTGACTGAAGGGGGATGAAAACTCTGATAATGTAGGATACTGTTCCTATCAGTGGGCTAGATGTGAAGGTCAGTGGACAAGTGTCCTTCAAAATCTTTAAAGACAATCGTGTCCAAGAAGCTGCCCGACCCCGTATCGTGAGTCATAGTCAATTTGATACCAGGCCAAGCTTAATTGAGAAATGCAAAAAATAGATTTAGGGACTCCAACAAGCCCCCCCCATAGGCAAAATATATTGTCAATATAACATGTCCATTGTAGGACATTGGAAATGAATAAGGGATGTTTGTAAATCACCGACTCCTCGAAGTGAGCCATATAGGCATTAGCGTATGGGGGCGCTACGTTGGAGCCCATTGCCCAATTACAATAGGCTCATTCACTCACTCAGTAGAGCTCTGCGTGGATTCTGGGGTGGAGGGCAATTTTATGTCTTCTGCCTTTGCCCAACGTCACGCAATACCCCTGGTAATGCTAGCTCAAACAGTGACCGTACGAGTGGTGAATGGGTCAACACTGCCCTCACAGATAACACACCAGACCATCCCTTTCACTATGTCCATGTGCCATCTCATCAGGAGATTATATCTCTGCTCGTCATTCCTGAGGGAATTGATGAGGTCCTGTTAGGGATACCTTGGCTACGGTACCACTCTCCTGATATTGAGTGGTCCACAGGCAGAATTTTGGGATGGGGTGAATCTTGTGGGGGTAGATGTCAGAGGGAAAGTGTTCAGGTTGCTACTACTGAGGTGCCCACATATCTATCCTCTCTCCCCAAGCAATATTGGCCCTATGCGGACGTGTTCTCCAAAAGGGCTGTGGAGACCCTTCCGCCTCATCGCCTCTATGACTGTCCTATTGACCTCTTGCCTGGTGCTGAGCCTCCCCGGGGTCGAGTCTATCCGTTATCTCTCCCGGAGACGGAGGCAATGTCACAGTACATCCAGGAAAATCTGGCAAGAGGATTCATTAGAAAGTCAGTGTCACCTTCAGGGGCTGGGTTCTTCTTCATGCAGAAGAAGAACGGGGAACTACATCCATGCGCATGCGGATTACAGGGGTCTTAACGCCGTTAAGAACACTATTCTATGGGGAGCTGCATTATACTATATGAGGAGGGCTGCATTGTATTCTATGGAGGGGCTACATTATATTCTATGGGGGGCTGCATTATGCTCTATGAGGGGGCTACCATATATTATATATGCAGGGGATGCATTATACTATATGAGGGGGCTGCATTATATTCTCTGGGGGTTACATTATACTCGGGGCTACAATATTATTCTGTGGGGTGGCTGCATTATACTCTGGTGTGGCATCATTATACTATATGTGGGCTGCATTTTACTGTATTGAGGACTATGGGGAATACATTATGCTATATATATATATATATATATATATATATATATATATATATATCCAAAAAGTCCACAACATCCGCACTACATTGTTATATAATACGGATGCTCCTGTCATTTCTCTTTAGTGTCCCCATGAACTCATGCAACACCTCAACCGATCCCTGCCAGATCAGCAATATTTCATAGATGTACCACATCCAATATGGGATACAGTCCATCGTCGACTGCTGAATTCAAAGACAGAGGTCTTTTTCCCACATCCCCAGGAATAGGTTGGCATAAGCTGGGGCGAAGGAGGCCTCCATGGCAGTTCTCTGAAGCTGTAGGTAGAAGGACCCCTTAAAAGTTGAAGAAGTTCTTGCGTAGGGTGTCTTGCACTGAAATCTGCTGCAATGACCCGGGGACTGCGTTCACCAGACATCAACACAATTTCTATCCTCTCCTCACATATTAACCTTTGCGACATGTCAATGGCTGTAAACAAAGAGAAGATTGTAAATAACTCATGACAGAATAAAGTTATGTTAAAACCAAGCACACCATTGTTTTTCTTGTGAAATTCTCAATAAGTTTGATGTGTCACATGACCCTCTTCCCATTGGAAAAAATAAAATAAATGGCTGACTTCAAAATGGCCGCCATGGTCACTACCTGTTAGGGTTGGTGGAACGCACCAAAAATATATATATGAGACAGTTGGTGCGTTTGCAACCCGGGGTCCACCGTGCAGGAGAGAACCCTGCTGCTAGTAATAGGCGGTACTATATGGCGGTATTAGCGAACTCTGTTACTTCACAGATTCGCTAAAATAACAAGATGCTGTGCCCTGTTAACCTCACAGAGGAACACAGCTACCAAACAGAGCAAAACTGTGGTCATGCAGTTAGAATAGCAGACAAACAACTCCTCACCGGAAGTACAGGTATTCTAGGGGCTTAATTCAGCCAAGGCCCTGAATCCAAACATACAAACTCCTCACCGGAGGTGCCGGCATGACCACACTGGTGCTGAGCTCATTAACATTGGTTTGATATTAGCGCATGGCCGTGCGATCATGCGAACCTTTTATCGTTTTAGCACTCAAGGACCTTCCTAGTGGTCCAACTGGAACCGCTTCAGGACCTGCGCATGTGACCCCCGACCTCCAATGGGAGGTTGTCCCGTGGGCATGCTCAGTATGGGAAAAGAGGGACTTATTCCCAGAAAGACCTGCTCGCTGCTGAACATTGCTGGCTACAATGACAGAGCCTGGAAGGGCAGTAGTAACCAGTCGTCCAGTATCAGCCAGAGCCAGACGCTGGGACTGACATCTCCCCTGAGCAGGCTCCACTGCAGCTGGAGGAGAATGGGAGACTGCAGCAGACATGGTTCGAGATTCCCCCTGTGCAGCGGCAGTAACTCGACAGCTAACATTACCCCCCTCCTAGGACCCCCCTCCTTGGACCTCGCTACGCTCAAAGGCAGCAATGAGCTGCGGAGCTCGAATGTGCTCAGCAGGCTCCCAGGACCTGTCCTCTGGGCCATAACCCTTCCAGTCCACCAAATAAAATTTTTTGTCACGTACCACCTTGCACCCCAAAATAGCGTTCACCTCGTAATCGTCCGTAGATGAACCTGATGTCCCGGCAGATGACTTGGAAAACCGGGACATGTATACGGGCATTAAGAGGGACACATGAAAGGTGTCGGTGATACCTAGGCATGGAGGAAGGGCCAGACGGGAGACCACAGGGTTAACCTGTTCAAGGACCTTGAAGGGACCCAAGTAGCGAGGTGCAAACTTAGTGGACTCAACTCGCAGCCTGATGTTACGGGCGGAGAGCCACACTAAGTCGCCAGGGCCAAAGGTCGGAGCAGGAGGCTGATGTGTATCGGCGGAGGACCTCATTCTCTCCTTGGAGGTCCAGATGGCATCCTGAGTGCGGTCCCAAATCTCCACAGCCCAGTCTGCCACCCTGGAGTCGGCGGAAGACACGGGCATAGGCACACGGATGCTGACTGTAATTAAGGAGGAAAGGAGTCTGACCGGTGGAGTCGGCTACGGCGTTGTTAAGCGCAAACTCCGCCCACGGTAGCAAGGATGCCCAGTCATCCTGCCTGGCAGAAACAAAATGTCGTAGATATGTGACCAGGGTCTGGTTGGCCCTCTCTACCAACCTATTTGTCTTGGGATGATATGCTGAGGAGAGATTCAACTCAATGCTGAGTAGAATGGAAGACGGCTTTCAACAGCAGGGATGGGCACTATGAATATCTAGTGATGCCCTTTGGGCTCTGTAATGCCCCAGGCGTTTTCCAAGACTTTGTATATGATATCTTCTGGGATATGCTCTCCACCTCGGTCGTAGTCTATCTGGATGATATTCTCATCTACTCTCCAGATATTGACTCCCACCGTAGAGATGTTTGCAGAGTCTTTGACCTCTTACGAACAAATTCCCTCTACACCAAGTTGGAGAAATGTGTGTTTGAGCAGGAGTCCTTAACTTTCCAGGGATTGGCTATGGATTCTGCCAAACTACAGGCTGTGATGGACTGGCAAGAACCCCATTCTCTTAAAAGCGGTGCAGTGCAGTGCTTTATGGGGTTCATTAACTGTTATCGCCAGTTCATCCATCATTTCTCAACTTTGGTCACTCCCTTGGTAGCACTCACCAAGAAGGGAGCAAATCCTAAATTGTGGTCTGAGGAGGTCTCCAAGGCCTTCACTTCTATTAAATCTCATTTTGCTAGCGCTCCCATCCTACATCGCCCCGATGTAGATAAGCCATTTATAATGAAGATGGATGCCTCATCCAATGGTACTGGAGCAGTCCTCTTCCAAAAGGATGCTCAGGGTCGGAAGCATCCTTGCTTCTTCTTTTCCAAGGCCTTCACACCAGTGGAGAGGAATTATTCCATCGGGGACAGGGAGTTGCTAGCAATGAAGTTGGCCTTCTCAGAGTGGAGACATCTTTTGGAGGGGGTTTGCTTTCCCTTCCAAGTATTCACAGACCACAAGAATTTGGTCTATTTACAGACATCCCAGTGGTTAAATTCTCGCCAGGCCAGATGGTCCTTGTTCTTCTCCCAGTTCCATTTCACCCTCCATTTTCTTTCCGGGGTGAAGAACATTCGTGCCGATGCTCTCTCTCGCTCCATTGTATCATCTGAGGTGGAGGAAGAGGAGCCTTGGCTTATTGTCCCTTCCGAGAGCCTGAGAACCGTGACCCGGTTTCGCTAGAGTCTGTGCCTCTGGGCAAGACTTTTGTACCATGAATTTTGCATCCGGAGGTTCTCTCTTGGGCTCACTCGTCCAGGGTGGGTGGACATTTCGGGACCAAAAGGACATCTGAGCTACTGGTGAACACATACTGGTGGCCGCATATGGCCCGTGACGTCACAGACTATGTTCGGGCGTGTGTCTCCTGCGCCAAGAACAAGTCTCCTCATCAATGGCCAGCTGGGTTGCTTCATCCCCTGCCGGTGGCGGACAGGCCCTGGGAGATGGTCGGGATAGATTTTGTGGTGGGCTTACCCAAGTCTCCTAGCTGCACCATTATTTGGGTGATCACCGACCATTTTTCCAAAATGGTGCACTTGGTGCCTCTTCCACGTCTACCTTCTGCACTGGCTCTGGCAGCGTTGTTTATCAAGCATATCTTTCGCCTACACGGTATGCCAGAGAAAATTGTCAGTGACCGGGGTCCCCAGTTTTCATCTCGATTCTGGAGAGATCTTTGTCGTCTGCTCAGCTCCTCATATAGTATAATGCAGCTCCCCATAGAATATAATGTAGCCCTCTCATAGAGTTTGATGCAATCATCCCCCATAGAATATAATACATTTATTACATAGAATACATTTAATATAGAATATAATTTCGCCTACATCCCCATAGAATATAATGTAGCCCCATAAAAGAGTATGAAGCAATCATCCCTCATAGAATATAATACAACCCCCCATAGAATGTAATACAGCCCACCATAGAATATAATACAACCCCCATAGAATGTAATACAGCCCCCCATAGAATGTAATGTAGCACCCCCCCAATAGCCCCACAATCCAGTTATCACTCATTGATATATTAAAAAAAAAAAATACAATCCTCACCTCTCATCGTGCCCCGCGCTGCTCCTGGCTCTGGTCTCAGCGGCTGCAGTCTGCCGGGCACACAGCAGGTACACGATGATATGACGTCATCGCGCACCCGCAGTGTCAGAGGCAGAGCAGGGTGATGGGAGAGGGAGTGTCAGTAGACGCTCTCTCCTCCATCATTGCATTCAACTGTACCGGCATCATAGATGCAAGTTTAAGTGGATGTGTACCATCTGGTCAGTGCGTTGCATGCCCCAATGTGGACCACATTGGCATATTCTTTAAATGTTCCAAGACATTAAATACAAAAAACTCCCAGGCAAAGTGCACATAGATCAAGATGGATAAATGAATGGTAAAATCAACCATAAATACAAACCAATATTATACTAAGTGCAGATGCCGAAACGCGCGTCGGGGCAGGGCGCATCCTGGGGACTCTGAATACACAGGCATAAGGTAATAAATTGGGTGGCTATTGAGCGTACTTACTTAAGTGTATTTCAACTATGGATGCATATATATACCTTGTGATTATCGGCTCTATTCTAGCCCCCTTACATGATTGATCCTTTGTAGTGATGAGCGAGTATACTTGTATAAGTGCTCAGAGATTTTGTTTTCAGTGCCGCAGCTGAATGATTTACATCTGTTAGCCAGCTTGATTACATGTGGGGATTCCCCAGCAACCAGGTAACCCCCACATGTACTTATGCTGGCTAATATATGTAAATCATTCAGCTGAGGCGATGAAAACTAAATCTCCGAGTACTTACAAATACTCAGAGGACACCCGAGCGTGCTCTGGAAATCTCGAGTACCGAGTATACTCGCTCATCACTAATCCTTTGTATTTCACTTTAATTCTTCATATGCCTGTATACATTCTGCACACCAATATTTCCTTTTTTGATTAGATCTTTTTGTATCTTTATCCTTGTGGCACAATGATTATTTGATTCTATTTTTTTCTGATTATAACAATTCTATTATGGTATAACATCTTGGCCACATTATATTGAGTTATAACTATTGTCCCCTGTGTTTCCCCTTCTTTCTTTCGTATTTTCCCACCCCTCCCTTTGGTTTATGTATCCCAGAATAAACATTATTCTTTATTTGAACATTGGACATTTGTTCGGGTTCCTTTTCGTCCTAAGTTTCAAGACATATACGATCAGAAAATGTGTCACATGTACGTCCAGATTCTCGTATATTTTGCCACGTGCCCTTGCAATCTAATATATATTGGGTTGAACACGCGCCAACTCTAGGTACGCATTGGATTGATGCGGCGGCCTATGACAACGACATATCCACACTCAGGACCAAACCACGCTACTTCAAAATCATCATTGTTATGATAGCTCACTCTTGAGAGTTAGAGGGATAGACCAAATCAATATGGGCATTCGCGGAGGCAATATGAGCCAGAGACTGGCACAACTAGAAAATAGATGGACACATTACACCCTAAGGGCCTTAATGAAAATATCAGCTATGTTCCGTTTCTATAAAATCTCACTGTGGTACATGCCCGTTTGCTTGTTTTTATTTGATTTTAATTATTGCTTTCTTGTCTTCATAGTAGACTCCACCTCTCCATATGAATTAATGTTATGAACCATCATATAGCAAATATCGATCATGATGTTTGCTAGATCCAAATTTCCATTATGTCGAGTATTGCACAGCATTATTTTGTGTGTTTAGGGTTATTATTGTTTTTGTACTTATTTGGAATTACATAATTGATTTAGTGTCTTGAGATTATGTTGTAATTATATATATATATGTGAACACGTACAAGTCATGCAGAATATTGTTTTTCCCTTGGATGTTCCCCTTTGATATTATCACACGCACCCACTGTGTGCAGGTATGTGTAGATATATATACAGTGTATAATTTGTGGCAGATTTAATTGTACAGCTGCATTAGGTTTCAGATATCTATATCCTATTCTATATTCTAGACAACTTATATTATTATTACAAGAAGGTGTATGTGGATACTCTTGTGGAAATCCAAAGGGGGATTACAACCTTATTCATTGTCATGTAACCTTTTATCCTCATGTAGTATCATGTATACTACTATGCATTAGATGTAATTGGTACATGGTAGATACTGCGATGTGATTGGTCAGAGGCTCCTTTTTATTCTCTCACTTCCCCCTCACACACTTCCCCCTGACAAAGGCTTCCTGGCCGAAACAAATGTCGAGGTGGGCGTGATAGCACTCAGAGATTCCTCAATCTATGGCCTTAATATCTAATCAGGTAAAATTATTCAATGTCTCATTAAATCACCCTTAGTTGGGCAGGTCTTCAGAACTTATAGACCTTACTGGCTGTATGGGCTAGTGCAATAACTATGCATTAGGGTAGCATTTACTAGTATACACATTGCAGGTATAATGGTTATACCCATCTAGATCATCTCTGCCAGTGCACCCTGTTCTTTGCATCTGCATGTTTTATCTTTCATGCTTTTCCCTGTACCTGGTTGTGTCCAATAAACTTTTGCATTTATCTAAATTGAGATGTTTGATCGTTTGTTCTTGTGTTCTTTTGTGGTTATAATTTATGAGCGATTTATCCCTGTTTTATAGACAGTCCAATGGCATGCTTTGTATAAGTGATAAAGGGTGGTCTGTAGGCAAAGGCAAAGTCATTTTTGTTCTAATTTCATTTCTCTTTAGTGCCATAATGTAAACTATTTTCTGTTATACTTATTAAAAATTCCCTACCGTTCTATAATTACACCATTTAACTGCTTTTCTATTTTTTTTCCCTACTTCTTTTCAGATGACGCTTTGTTTCAGAATCCCAGTGCATACTGGAATACTCAAAGAAAGCATCATCAGAGGCCAAAGGCTGTGGTCACTGCCACAGCCTCTGCCCCCTCCCTGAAATGAAGCATCATCAGTGACAGAGAGTGAGCGGTCACTGTGCACATTGCACAGTGTGCAGGGACTTGCCCAGCTCCTAAAACTGAGGTCTTTGATGACGGTTTGCTTCATGGACGGGGTAGAGGTTGCGGCTGTCAAGAGTAAGATGAGAGACACCAGACCCAACAATGCAGACAAGCTGAAGGCTGCTATCAAAGCAACCTGGGCTTCCATAACACCTCAGAAGTGCCACAGGCTGATCGCCTCCATGCCACGCCGCATTGATGCAGAAATTGATGCAAAAGGAGCCCCGACCAAGTATTGAGTTCATTTACTGAACACACATTTCAGTAGGGCAACATTTCGGATTTTTTTTTTAAATTAAATTCTTTATTGATAAATTTTAAACATGGAATGAAGGTAAACTCACAGCTCAATAGATCACAGAGCAACATTTCGGATTTTAAAATCATTTTTCAAGCTGGTGTTATAAATTATTCTAATTTACTGAGATAATGACTTTTGGGTTTTCATTGGCTGTAAGCCATAATCATCAACATTAACAGAAATAAACACTTGAAATAGATCACTCTGTTTGTAATGACTCTATATAATATAGGAGTTTCACTTTTTGTATTGAAGAATTGAAATTAACTTTTTGATGCTATTCTAATTTAGTGAGAAGCACTTGTATATACTCACTCATTTCTTCATCACAGAGGACAGGAAAAGGTGGGGGGGCAGCCGGGGAATTGGCCCCAGGTGCAGCTGGCAGAGTGGCGCACTCAGGCCGCCTAATGCAGGGTGTCTGAAGTGTCTCCCCTGGAGGCGGCATTCTGCTGCCCCCCGGACTGGGAATCAGCAGTTCTCTGAGCTGGCTGTCAAAGAAAAACTGCAGTGCACCAGCTCCCAGTGTTTAAAAGTACTAGCACAAGTACAATTGAAGCTCTGACCGCCGGTTCACAGCAACAACAGCAGTGCGATCATGTCATGTGATTACGCTGTTGACGTCACTCGACAGTGCTGCAGAGGCGCAGATGGGTAGTAAGTAGAGCTCTACATTAGTGGAGCCGAAGACACTGAATATAGGAAGAGGAGGTATTTACTGGGTGGTATTTACTGGGGTGGTGGTGTATATTGTGTGAAGGGGTATTTGTTGTGTGTATGTAGATGTTTACTGTGTGTGGGGTGGGGTAATCATTGTGTGTGTGTGTGTGTGGAGGGGGTAATTATTGTGTGTGGGGGTATTTACTGTGTGTGAGTATTTACTATGTGTGTGGAGGGGGGTATTTACTGTGTGTGTGTGTGGGGTATTTACAGTGTGTGTGAGGAGTTATTTACTGTGTGTATGTTTTTTTTACTGTGTGTGTAAGGTATTTACTGTGTGTAGGGGGTATTTCCTGTGTGTCTGTATGAGGAAGGTATTTACTGTATGTGTGTGTTAGGTATTTACTGTGTCCTGCGGATATTCACTATGTGTGTGAGAGGGGGTATTCACTGTTTGTGTGGGGTATTTACTATGTGGGGAGATTTACTGTGATGGGTTTTAAGTGTAACGGTGCTGGGTGAGATTTCACGCAACGGGGTATGATTTGAGGACATACATTTTGGGAGCAAGGAAGTGACAGGTGCAGACAAAATATGGGGAGCAGGAGAAATTTGAAGACACAATATAAGGAGGTAGGTTTGAGATAGGGGGCATGCATGGGGTAAGGGTGCAGACAGCATGATGAGTGGTGATATGGATGCGGACATAGTATGAGGAGTGAGAGGAAAATGTATGAGGACACAGGTATGGCAGGCATGGGGCGTGATTGGATGGGTGCAGACACAGTATGGGGAGTTGGAGGAGACAGTATGGAAAGTGAGAGGGTAAATGTATGAGGAGGGAGGGGGAAACATGCAAGGAGACAGTATAGGAGAAAAAAGTGTGAGTGGGCACAGAATAAAGACTGAATAGTATGGGGGTGTAGAATGAGGGAACAGTGTAAGGCCGGAGTCACACTACAGCGAGATACGGGCAAGTCTCGCAGGTTAAAAACAAGCTCTGGCACCGGCACTCCAGAGCGGAGCGTGCGGGTCCATGTGTGTGTATGCGGCCGCACGCTCCACTCCAGAGTGCCGGCGCCAGAGCTTGTTTTTAACCTGCGAGACTTGGCTGTATCACGCTGTGTGTGATCCTGGCCTAAGGGTACAGCCATGAGGTGACAGTATATCAAGGGAGGGTGATGAGGGGGCACAGTTTACAGACTAGGCCCTATAGGTGGGACTCAGTGTGAGAGAACAGCGTGAAGAGGGGGCCCAGTATGGAAAGAAGAGAGCAGTGTGGAGAGCCTGCACCATAAGAGGGACAGTGTGGGGTCATATTTTGTGCAGGGAATATAGTGAGGGGTAATTATTTATTCAGGGGCTCAGCGTATGGCAAATATTTTTATTTGGGTGCATTATAATGACACTACTATCTTTAAGGGCGTCATGTGGGGATGTGCTGCACAAGACCAGAGAAAATGGAGGTCTGCTGAGATGGCTGTGGATGAGAGAACTCATGAAGTCTGGACAAGATGAAGAAAAGAAAGAGAACTTCTCCAGAGACGGTGTAAAGAGGTAGCGGGGACCCTCAGCTGTCCCCTCCTTCCATATATGTTGGACATGTGTTCCCCATGCGGTGCTCTACTAGTTGGCTATGTATTAATGTGTCTATAGCTCTACTATGGTACTACTATTTACTGTGTTATGGCTGTATGTGTACTGTGTGAAGTTCCCATTAATTCTGTGTCTTTGCAGTGTACTGCAATATGTTATCTGTTGCCTATTTGCAGATTAGGGACAAAAGTGGTTAATAAAAGGGGATTGGATTAGCAGCCTCAAAGAAGCTGGAAGTTCTTGCTTGTGCAGCAGAGCCCAGGCAGAATGTGCTCCCCTGCTGCTGGGAGGAGAATACACCCCTGGAGGGGAGAAAGGACTGCCACCGGACTGTCAGGCAGTAGTAACGGGCACTAGGACTGAGGATGTGCCCTCCAAGAGATTGTTAGCTCCGAGGAGCCGATTGGGAGCTGATGCTTCTGCTGCTGCTGCTGATGGAGCAGCAGCTTTGAATAGGGACAGCTCAGGAATTGTTATCTTCTTCTCTTCATCTTCATTAACCCCTTAATCCCATTGGACGTACTATCCCGTCGATTTGACCTGGGACTTAATTCCCAGTGACAGGACAGTACGTCCATCGCAATCAGTCGCGCTCATGGGGGGAGCGTGGCCGATCGCCGCCGGGTGTCAGCTGATTATTACACGGCACATTAACCCCGGGAACAGTGCGATCAAACAAGATCGCAGCGTTCCGGCGGCACAGGGAAGCATCGTGCAGGGAGGGGGCTCCCTGCGTGCTTCCCTGAGACCCTCAGAACAACGTGATGTGATCGCGTTGCTCCGATGGTCTCCTGCCTCCTCCTCCCTGCAGGACCGGATCCAAAATGGCCGCGGGGGGCCTTTCGAGTCATGCAGGGAGGTGGCTTGCAAGCACCTGCTCTGCCGGCAAGCCTCCCTGCAGTGCCTGTGTGATCGCTGATCTGACACAGTGCACTGTAAAGTGTCAGATCAGCGATCTGACCCTATATAGTCATGTCCCCCTCTGGGACAAAGTAAAAAAAAATATTTACATGTGTAAAAAAAAAAATGTTTCAATAAATACATTTCTTTATCTAAATAAAAAAAACAATAAAAGTACACATATTTAGTATTGCCGCGTCCGTAACGACCCGACCTATAAAACTATCCCACTAGTTAACCCCTTCAGTGAACACCGTTAAAAAAAAAAAAACGTGGCAAAAAACAACGCTTTATTAGCATACCGCCAAATAAAAAGTGGAATAACACGCGATAAAAAAGGTGGATATAAATAACCATGGTACCGCTAAAAATGTAATCTTCTCCCGAAAAAACGAGCACCACACAGCATCATCAGTGAAAAAATAGAAAAGTTATAGTCCTCAGAATAAAGCGTTGCAAAAATAATTATTTCTTATGTAAAATAGTTTTTATCATATTAAATGATGTAAATGAGGTATCGCTGTAATCGTACTGACCCAAAGAATTAAACTGCTTTATCAATTTTACCAAACATGGAACGGTATAAATGCCCCCCCCCAAAAGAAATTCATGAATAGCTGGTTTTTGATCATTCTGCCTCACAAAAATCGGAATAAAAAGCGATAAAAAAAGTCACGTGCCGGAAAATGGTACCAATAAAAACGTCAACTCGTCCCGCAGAAAACAAGCCCTCACATGACTCTGTGGAAAAATTATAGCTTTCAAAATGTGGAGACACAAAAACTAATTTTTCTCTGACGCCCATGATGGCACCACGGAGAGAGGGGATCCGCCCACCAAGGACAGGAAACCTACAGATAAAAAGGCGGTACCTCTTTCCCGCATCAGTTGGTTTCCTGTCCTTGATGGGAGAAATACAGAAGTCCTTACCTACAGAGGACGAATGTCGTGGGAGTCTGGGGCCAATCTGTCCGATTCAGGCAGCAGGGTCCCCCTGCCTTGGCTGGTGTGGTGACCCGAGGCGCCACCGCTGGGGCTAGTAGGCCTCTAGGGTGCATGAGGAGAGGTGGCATGGAGTTCGCATCCACCTCTCCAGGTAAGAAACACAGCAGCAGCAGCATCCAAGGGGGGTCCCTCTGTGGATGAGGGGGGAGCAGCGGTGTCTCCCTCCGAAGCGTCAGTCTGCCGGCTCAGAAACCAGGGGTTCCGGGATTCAGCTACCCGCGCGCGATGCGCTGTGCCATTTTGGGGACAGAATCTTCATCTGCACATGTGCGGGATTAGGGCGAAATTCTCGCGCTGTAATGATGGGGATGGGCCAATATGCATGCGCGGGATCAGGCACACGGCCTCGCGAGTGCGGGCAGCTCTACTGCGCATGCGCAAGTTTGAATAGGCGGCGGGAATCCCCGCTATAAAGGGGAAAATGTAATTCAGGTCAGTGCTTCTATGGAGCTTAACCGGCGTTCCCCTAATATGAGCGACCTAGGAGCATCACCCCCATCTAGATCACCACCACTGACGCCGCAGCAGCAGCAAAAGCGACGCCTGCAAAAAAGACACCCGGATGTAACCGGTAAAGGACGCTCAGGATCTCTGCATAGCAGGGAGTCCAGTACGGCGTCCGGTACAAGGGATAAGCTAACGACAGATTCGGATCATCCCCAACCGGTATTTGTGTCCCTAAGGTGGTAAGTGATCTCCGTGAAAGTCAGTGATAGTAAGGAACTAAGGATATTTATCTCTTCTTACTTTAGGGGAAGAAAAGCTTAGGCAAATCAAAGCTTAGGATTTGCGCCCTTAGTAGAGAGGATCATCCTACTACTTGGAAGAAGAGGCTTTGTAGCGAGTGTGTGCAACAGACAGTATCCGAAGGGCTTCCCGGGTTCGCAGCAGACCTCAAAACCCTGATAAAAAATCAGGTAGAAGATACTTTTAGGGGGGTAAAAAGCGAAGGAAGACCAGACACAGGTCCCCATCTCCTGAGTCCAGTGTTACGGATAGCGAAGATGTGGGCTCGGATACATCTAACTCCTCCTGTTCATCATCATCATCATCATCATCATCATCTTCTTCTTTCTCTAGGGGTCACAGCTGTTTTCCTCTGGAAGACACGGACAGCCTCATTAAAGCGGTTAGGAGCACTATGGGGCTGGCGGACCCTCACCCTAAGGCTGTGTGCACACGTAGCAGATTTTTCATGTTTTTTTCGCAGTTTTTCGCTATAAAAACGCTATAAACCACGAAAAAAAACACTCACATTAAGCATCCTATTTAAAAGAATGCAAGCCGCATTTTTTGTGCACATGCTGCATTTTTTTCCTGAGCGGAATCGCATTCCAGAAAAAAACGCAGCATGTTCATTAAATTTGCGGAATCGCGGGGATTCCGCACACCAAGGAATGCATTGATCTGTGCAGATCATGTGCGGTTGGTACCCAGGGTGGAGGAGAAGAGACTCTCCTCCACGGACTGGGCACCATATAATTGTTAAAAAAAAAGAATTAAAATAAAAAATCATGATATACTCACCTTCGATGGCCCCCGGAAGTCTTCCCGCCTCTCAGCGGTACACGCGGCCGCTTCTATTCCCAGCAATGCTGTGTGTGAAGGACCTGCAATGACGTCACGGTCACATGACCGCAATTACGATGCGGTCACGTGACCGCGACGTTGTCGAAGGTCCTGCACACAAAGCATCTATAGGAACGGAAGCCGCTGAGGAGATCGGCTGTCTGCGGAAGGTGAGAATAACCATTTTTTTTATTTTTTTTAATTATTTTTAACATTCTATCTTTTACTATTGATGTTGCATAGGCTGCATCAATAGTAAAAAGTTGGTCACACTTGTCAAGCAACCTGTCAATCAGTTTTCTGTTGTGAATTCCACTCTTGGGCTCCCTCCGGTGGTTGTAAGTGGCACTTTTGCGAGTTCTGCTCTTGGGCTCCCTCCGGTGGTTTTAAGTGGTACTGCTGCTCCTTGGATTTAGTAGCCAGCAGCTGCTTCCACTGATTGTCTTTCTGGCTCGGCTATCTAGCCTGGTTCTATCCTTCAGCCTGTGCCAGTTGTCAATGGTTCCTGGTTGGATTCACATCTCTGCTTGGATTTCCCTGATATTCTGACCAGTTCAGCAAAGATAAGTCCTTGCTTTGTTCTTTTGCAGTCCACTTGTTGTGGACTTAATCTTTCTGCACTTTCTATGTTTTTTCTAGTCCAGCTTGTCAGTATGGATTTATTCAGTTAAGCTGGAAGCTCTGGGAAGCAGATTTACCCTCCACACCTTTAGTCAGGTGTGGAGATTTTTGTAAACTCTGTGGTGGATTTTTCTAGTTTTTAATACTGACCGCACAGTATTCTTTCCTGTTCTATTTATCTAGCTAGACTGGCCTCCTTTGCTACATCCTGGTTTCATTCTGCGTATGTCATTTCCCTCTCCACTCACAGTTAATATTTGTGGGGGGCTGTCCTATCCTTTGGTGATTTTCTCTGAGGTAAGATAACTTTCCTGTTTCTATCTTTAGGGGCAGTTAGTCCTCCGGCTGTGACGAGGTGTCTAGGGAGTGACAGGAACATCCCACGGCTACTTCTAGTGTTGTGTTTAGCTCAGGAACTGCGGTCAGTACAGGTACCACCTCCTCCAGAGCACGTCCCATGTTGCTCCTAAACCACCAGATCATAACAGTTTTCCAAGCGATGCTACAGATCGCTTGGAAAACGCTAGCATTCTGCAAGCTGATTATGCTTGCAAAACGCTAGTTTTTAGCGGGAATATGCATGCCAATTCTGCATGCGATATACCCGCGGCAGGAGTTGCAGAATTGCCGTGGAAATTTCAGCGGCAATTCTGCAATGGGTGCACTTAGCCTAAGAGATCAGTACAGGACATTATGTTCGGGGGTCTTGAGCAAAAAAAGAGGAGAGCCTTTCCTCTTAATGAGAGAATATCAGCATTGATTAAAAAGGAGTGGAAAAAGCCTATAAGAAAAGCGTTATTAGCGCCAAAAAGGAAATACCCTTTTGATGACGAATCTTGCTCCTTCTGGGAAAAAGCCCATAAACTAGATGTTGCCATAGCTAAGGCATCAAAGAAATATGCCCTTCCATTTGAGGACATGGGGGTCCTGAAAGATCCCATGGTCAAAAAGGCAGATGCTTTCCTCAAAAGTTCTTGGGAAGCAGCCGGGGGAGGGCTAACTCAGCGGTTGCCGCCACATGTACATCCCATTCTTTAATGGTCTGGTTAGACCACTTGGAAATCCAGCTAAAAAACATGTTGTCTCGAGACTCAATCTTAAACACCTTACCGGTTATGCGGGGAGCTGCCGCTTTCTTAGCAGACGCCTCTGCTGATTCAATCAGGCTAGCTGCCAGATCAGCGGTTTTCTCTAATGCAGCTAGGCGAGCCCTCTGGCTTAAATATTGGCCAGGGGATCTCCAAACGAAATCCAAATTATGTACCATCCCCTGTGAAGGCGAATTATTATTTGGCCCCACTTTAGACGACATCTTAGAAAAGGCAGGGGACAAAAAGAAATAATTTCTCTCCCTTGGTTTCCCTTAAAACAAGAGGCCCTATCGGAGCAAGAAGTTTTTCCTGAAGGAAGCCGGGGAAAACCCAAGACAAGTGGGAAGATAAGAAAAACAAGAACAAAGGCTTTATGTTTAATAAGAGCCCCAATGACAACAAAAAGCCCGCCCAATTAATGTTTGCCACAGGTGGGAGGAAGACTGGCCCTCTTTCACTCAGCCTGGGAAAAAATTACCAGCAGTCCTTGGATTTTGAGCATAATAAAATCGGGACTAAAGCTGAAATTCCTCACACTGCCTCGTCCCTCCTTTATGATGATATCACTGAGGTCTTCGGAAGAGGAACAGTTAGCCCTAGAAAAAGAAGTCATGGGACTAGTGGGCAAGGGGGTTCTCCTGGAAGTTCCCCCACAAGAAAAAGGGCAAGGATATTACTCCCCTCTGTTCCTGAGGAAAAAGCCGGATGGGTCATACAGGACTATCATAAATTTGAAAAGTCTAAACAAGCATCTAGAAGTCCAGTCTTTCAAAATGGAAACAATAAAAACGTCAATAAAAATGCTGTTTCACCTGTGTTTCATGGCAGTCCTGGATCTGAAGGACGCCTACTCTCACATCCCTATCCACAAAGATCACCAAAAATTCCTCAGGATAGCAGTCTACATCAGGGGGGTGATATATCATTTTCAATTCTCAGCTCTCCCCTTCGGGCTGGCCATAGCTCCTCGAGTCTTCACAAAACTAGTTGCAGAGGTAATGGCTCACCTGAGGGAACAAGACCCCCTGATAGTCCCATACCTCGACTACTTCTTGGTAATCGGCACCTCTCCCCAACACTGCGGGAGGCAGCTAGAGACAATCATGCACTCTTTAGAAAACCTGGGCTGGTTGGTGAACTTAAAAAAATCCAGGTTGTTACCGTGCCAAATCCAGGAATATCTGGGTCTTACTTTGGACTCATAAAACAAGAATGCCGTCTTCCATCAGAAAAAATCCAAAACATTATGGGGCTAGTATCCAGAATGCAAGATCTCCCCACCATAACCCTCCGCCGAGCTATGTCCCTCTTGGGATCCATGACAGCCTGCATCCCTGCAGTCCAATGGGCTCAGCTCCATTCGAAGGACCTTCAATGGCAAATTTTGTCAGAAGAAGTCTCTCTAAAAGGGAATTTAGAAAGTCGGTTCAGGTTATCTCCAAACACAATTCAGTCACTAGATTAGTGGATATTGCAAAACAATCTTTCTCGAGGAGTCCCGTGGGTAACTCCAGTCTCAAAAATAGTAACAATGGACACGAGCCCCAGCGGGTGGGGGGCACACCTGAATGACCTATTAACTCAGGGTACTTGGCCGCCGAATCTAGAAAAAGTATCCTCCAACATGAAGGAACTGCTGGCAGTAAAGTTTGCACTATTGGAATTCCTAGGTCCCCTTCAGTCCCACCATGTCAGAATTATGTCGGACAACAGAGTAGTGATAGCGTATCTGAATCACCAAGGGGGTACCCATTCTCAGAGTCTGATGGAGGCAACCAAATCGATCTTCCAGATAGCCGAGGACAAACTTCTATCTTTGTCAGGCCTTCATATAAAGGGGGTGGACAATTACAGAGCAGATTTCTTGAGTCGTTCCCGTCTAAAGCAAGGGGAATGGGAGTTAAATCAATCAGTGTTCATCCAGCTCTCAGAAAAGTGGGGAGTACCGAGCATGGACCTTTTAGCAAACAATCTGAACAAAAAAGTGGACACCTTTTGCTCCATAACACCATTGGGGAGCCCGATTTCACTACATGAGTTCCTGATTCCTTGGCACCATCAATTAGCCTTTCCCCCAATTGCTCTGATTCCAGCAGTGTGAGGAAGATTCGGGAGGACGGGGCTCATGTAATCTTAATAGCCCCGTTCTGGTCGAAGAGGCCTTAGTTTTCTTGGATGATGAGAATGTTCATCTCCGACCCATGGGTACTCCCGGACCTCCCAAACCTCCTCTCCCAGGGCCCAGTTCATCATCCGCAGGTTGCAAGTTTATACTTGACAGCCTGACAATTAAAAGGGAGCTACTAGAAAATAGAGGTTTTTCTCTGGGGCTGGTATCTTCACTACTACAAAGTAGGAAACCCATTACAACCAAACAATACGGGAAAGTATGGAAAAAATTCCTTTCATCCTCGGGAGCCAAAATATATGAGAGGGTCCCTCTTAAGGCCATTATAACGGTCTGAGCAAGGGAGAGAGAGAGAGTGGACCCTCTGGACCGTGTGAAAACCTACCCCTGGGTGAGCGGACCTAGTGAAGAACCAACCCCTATACAGGGACCGTCAGGGGCAGGCCCAGAGGTCACTTACCCACGGTGAAGTACCGAGAGGGATGGCTCAAGTAGGAGAGAAGAAGGCTCGAATGGGAAACCCAGGAAGACTGTGAACAGACCGGAGAGCAGGAAACCGGAACGGAGCAAGGCTGTGGAAAAACAAAAGGTAACGTTAGACACTAGACAAGGGAAGGAAAGGGAACTGAAGGGAAACCTGAAGGGAATAAACGGAAAAACAACGGAGAAAGCGAAGCCAAGAACAGAACCAGGTGGTACTGAGTACGAGGCGAAAGCACAGGAAGGTAGGGCCAGAAGCACAAGCAAAGTTATGACAATCAGGCACCTAGCAGCAAGGGAGAACACCTCTTATAGCAGAGGCAGGAGCAGGATTGGCTGCGGGAATTACTGACCTTGGTGACCCCAGGAAGTAGAGATGGGTGCAATGCGCCTGCGTCTACTGGAGAATCCAGAGTGCCTGCGCAAAGTCAGCATTCCCCCAGAGGAAGAATACACCGGAAGTGTAGTGGAATCACTGGCGCACCTGGACCCGGAAGTAGTGAGCTGGGAACACGCCGCTGCAGGGAAGGAGAGAGTGACGCGCCCAGACCAAGCAACGGAGCGGCGGGAGCGCGCAGCCGCTGGAGCAGACACCGCAGCACGGGAGGAAGGGGCGACGCACCAGGACCCAGCAGCAGGACAATGAACAACAGCGGTAACAGTGGAGGAGGAGACGCGCCGGGACCCAGCGGAAGTACCGCGGTGAGCAACAGTGATAGCGGCGGTAACATTACCCCCCTCCTTACAACTCCCCCTATGTAAACTGGCAAGAAATTTGTTAAGAATACGAGGGGCATCTATGCTCTCCAAAGGTTCCCAAGATCTCTCCTCAGGACCAAAGCCCTTCCAATCTACCAAGAAAAAATCTTTCCCACGAATCTTTTTAATGGCTAAAATATCCCTCACCTCGAAAATATTGTCAGTGCTGACTGGTTGAGAAGATGAACTAGAAGAAGGGTGGAAGTGGTTAAAGATAGCGGGTTTAAGTAGAGAGACATGAAAGGTATTGGGAATACGGAGTGAGGCAGGCAATTTCAGCTTGTAGGCGACATCGTTGTCCGAACACAACAAAAAAAGGAGTTTTCCCTGAGGCTTCACTGGAGTGATTATTGTAAGCAAACTCTGCCCAAGGGAGAAGGTTGACCCAATCATCATGGTGAGCATTGGTGAAGTGTCGCAGATAGGCAGCTAAGGTCTGGTTAGTTCGTTCAGCTTGACCGTTGGTTTGAGGGTGGTAAGCGGAAGAAAAATCCAGAGACACCGTTAGGAGTTTGCACAGAGCTCTCCAGAAGCGGTAAGTAAATTGTACTCCTCTGTCCGACACGATGTGCAGAGGAAAGCCATGGAGTTTGAAAATGTTCTGGATGAATATTTTCGCCAACTCAGGAGCAGAGGGTAAACTGGGTAGTGAAATAAAGTGAGCCATTTTGGAAAACCGGTCCACCACGACAAAGATGACCGTACATCCGGAAGAGGTAGGTAAGTCGGTAATGAAATCCATGGCAATATGCTGCCAAGGTGCTGACAAAACTGGAAGAGGAAGAAGATTACCAAAGGGTAGCTGTCTGGGTACCTTATTCCTGGCACAGAAAGGACAAGATGCGACAAGTTCTTTGACGTCCAGATGTAACGTAGGCCACCAATAATACCGAGAGATGAGAAGGAAAGTCTTCTTCGATCCTACATGACCAGCCAATTTAGAAGAATGACCCCAGGATAACACCCTCTTTCTGTCGGAGTCCAAGATGAGGTTTTTACCAGGTGGAGGACGAATCACTTGTAGAGGAGCCACGGTTATGACCTTGGAAGGATCTATGATGTATGCTGGTTGTTCCACAGTATCTAGCGGCTGAAAAGACCTAGACAGCATGTCTGCTTTAATGTTTTTATTGCCGGGCCGAAAACGTAGCTCGAATTCAAAACGGGCAAAAAATGGAGACCATCTTGCTTGTCGAGGGTTCAGTCTTTGCGCAGTTTGCAGATAGGCAAGATTTTTATGATCAGAGAAAATCACAAATGGATGTGCAGATCCTTCTAACAAATACCTCCATTCCTCCAAAGCCAACTTGATGGCTAACAACTCACGATCTCCTATAGTATAGTTTCGTTCAGAAGACGAAAAGGCCTTAGAATAGAAACCGCAGGGAACCACCCGACCTTCAGAAGTCTTTTGCAAGAGCACTGCACCGGTTCCCGTAGATGAAGCGTCTACCTCCAGAATGAAAGGTTTATTAACCTCTGGGTGATGCAAGACTGGAGCGGATGAAAAAGACGTCTTGAGAGATTCAAAAGACTCTTCAGCTTCTGGGGACCATGCCTTAGAGCAGGAACTTTTACGGGTGAGGATGGAAAGAGGCTGGATCACAGACGAGAAATGTGGAATGAATTGCCTATAGTAATTGGCAAAACCAATAAACCATTGGATGGCTTTCACCCCGCAGGGACGCGGCCAATTAACTATGGCACTCACTTTTTCGGGATCCATCTTAAGACCTGAATCTGAAATGATATATCCAAGGAACGGCAAGGAGGTCTTCTCGAACAGACATTTCTCGTACTTGGCCTACAGGTGGTTATCCCTCAAACGGCAGTACCGCGGTGAGCAACAGTGGTAGCAGCGGTAACAGCCATACTAGAATTTCTGCAAAAAGGTTTAGAAATTGGTCTGGCCACTAGTACCCTGAAAGTCCATGTACCAGCTTTGGGGGCTTTATTCAACTATGATTTGGCGGGTTATAGATGGGTTTCCAGGTTCATCAAGGCAGCCGGTAGATCAAGACCACTTCCTGTAGAAATTACCCCTCAGTGGGATTTAAATTTAGTCCTTAAAGCCTTGACTAAACCTCCCTTTGAACCCTTAGTGGATGTCTCATTAAAAATCTTATCCCTTAAAACATCCCTGCTGGTCGCGCTCACCTATGCACATAGAGTTAGTGACATACAGGCTCTATCTGCTAACCCCCCTTTCACTCAATTCCTGGATGATAGGGTTATTCTCAAAACTGACCCAGGATTCTCCCAAAGGTAGCATCCCGATTCCATAGGACACAAGAGATATCTCTTCCCTCCTTTTGTCCTAACTAGTGTTGAGCATTCCGATACTGCAAGTATCGGGTATCGTCCGATACTTGCTGTATCGGAATTTCCGATACCGAGATCCGATACTTTTGTGGTATCGGGTATCGGGTATCGCAACAACATTAATGTAATAATGTGTAAAAAAGAGAATTAAAATAAAAAATATCGCTATACTCACCTGTCCGACGCAGCCGGGACCTCAGCGAGGGAACCGGCAGCGTTGTTTGTTTAAATTTCGCGCTTTTACTTGGTTACGTGAAGTCCCGGCTTGTGATTGGTCAGGGCGGCCATGTTGCCGGGACGCGGACCAATCACAGCAAGCCGTGACGAAATTACGTCACGGCTTGCTGTGATTGGTCCGCGTCCCGGCAACATGGCCGCCATTAACCAATCACAAGCCGTGACGTCACGGGAGGCTGGACATGCGCGTATTTTGAAAAGCGCGCGTGTCCAGCCTCCAGTGACGTCCCGGCAACATGGCCGCCATTAACCAATCACAAGCCGGGACGTCACGGGAGGCTGGACATGCGCGTATTTTGAAAAGCGCGCGTGTCCAGCCTCCAGTGACGTCCCGGCAACATGGCCGCCATTAACCAATCACAAGCCGGGACGTCACGGGAGGCTGGACATGCGCGTATTTTGAAAAGCGCGCGTGTCCAGCCTCCAGTGACATCCCGGCAACATGGCCGCCATTAACCAATCACAAGCCGGGACGTTACGGGAGGCTGGACATGCGCGTATTTTGAAAAGCGCGCGTGTCCAGCCTCCCGTGACGTCACGGCTTGTGATTGGTTAATGGCGGCCATGTTGCCGGGACGCGGACCAATCACAGCAAGCCGTGACGTAATTTCGTCACGGCTTGCTGTGATTGGTCCGCGTCCCGGCAACATGGCGCCGTGACCAATCATAAGCCGGGACGTCACTGGAGGCTGGACACGCGCGCTTTTCAAAATACGCGCATGTCCAGCCTCCCGTGACGTCACGGCTTGTGATTGGTTAATGGCGGCCATGTTGCCGGGACGCGGACCAATCACAGCAAGCCGTGACGTAATTTCGTCACGGCTTGCTGTGATTGGTCCGCGTCCCGGCAACATGGCCGCCCTGACCAATCACAAGCCGGGACCTCACGTAACCAAGTAAAAGCGCGAATTTTAAACAAACAACGCTGCCGGTTCCCTCGCTGAGGTCCCGGCTGCGTCGGACAGGTGAGTATAGCAATATTTTTTATTTTAATTCTTTCTTTTACACATTAATATGGTTCCCAGGGCCTGAAGGAGAGTTTCCTCTCCTTCAGACCCTGGGAACCATCAGGAATACCGTCCGATACCTGAGTCCCATTGACTTGTATTGGTATCGGGTATCGGTATCGGATTGGATCCGATACTTTGCCGGTATCGGCCGATACTTTCCGATACCGATACTTTCAAGTATCGGACGGTATCGCTCAACACTAGTTCCTAACCCTAAAAACAAGGAGGAACAGTCATTACATACATTGGATGTTAGGAGATGCCTGATGCATTACATAGACGCCACCAGAGAGAGTAGGGAGGATGGCTCTCTTTTTGTATGCTTTCAGGGTCCCCGGAAGGGGAAGAAAGCCTCCGAGGGCACCCTGGCAAGATGGATCACAGACGCCATCAGCCTGTCATACTCATCAAGTGGGGTACCCGTACCAGGAAATATCAAAGCGCACTCAACGAGAGCAGTAGCAACCTCTTGGGCGGAGAAGGCTGGAGCTTCAATCGATCAGATATGTAGAGCTGCTACCTGGTCTTCACCATCTACATTCTATAAGCACTATAGATTGGACCTTATCTCCTCTTCGGACCTTACCTTCGGTAAAAGGGTTCTGGAAGCGGTGGTCCCTCCCTAAATGTACAATATCTGCAATTCTCTCCGTGGTGCCATCACGGGCGTCAGAGAAAGTATAGTTCTTACCAATAACGGTATTTCTCTGAGCCCATGACGGCACCCGTACATTCCCTCCCTTCACTTATGGGTGTGCACATTAATATAGTTCCCTATGCTAATTATCTAATAGTCACGCGGTATCTCAATTAAGTTTTCAAGTAATGCTAAAATCAAGACTCTATTCATTAGTCTCCCATCATTCTCAAGTAAACAACTGATGTGGGAGAGAGGTACCGCCTTTTTATCTGTAGGCTTCCTGTTCTTGATGGGCGGATCCCCTCTCTCCGTGGTGCCGTCATGGGCTCAGAGAAATACTGTTATTGGTAAGAACTATATTTTTTGCAATAAAAAGCGTCTTTTAGTTTGTGACTGCTGCCAATCATAAAAATCCGCTAAAAAACCCGCTATAAAAGTAAATCAAACCCCCCTTCATCACCCCCTTAGTTAGGGAAAAATAATAAAATTTTAAAAAATGTATTTATTTCCATTTTCCCATTAGGGTTGGGGCTAAAGTTAGGGTTAAAGTTGGGGCTAAAGTTAGGGTTAGGGTTGGGGCTAAACTTAGGGTTAGGGTTGGGGCTAAAGTAAGGGTTAGGGCTACAGTTAGGGTTGGGGCTACAGTTAGGGTTGGAGCTACAGTTAGGGTTAGGGTTGGGGCTAAAGTTAGGGTTAGGGTTGGGGCTAAAGTTAGGGTTAGGGCTACAGTTAGGGTTGGGGCTAAAGTTAGGGTTTGGATTACATTTATGGTTGGAATTAGGGTTGGGATTAGGGTTAGGGGTATGGTTAGGGTTATGGTTGGGATTAGGGTTAAGTGTTATGGTCTGGTGGCCTAAGAGTAGCATGGGACGTACTCTGGAGAAGGTGGTACCTGTACTGACCACAGACCCTGAACCTAACACCGCAACTAGAAGTAGCCGTGGAATGTATCTAGCGCTCCCTAGACATCTCGACACAGCCGGAGGACTAATTACCCCTAGAGATAGAAAAGGGAAAACTATCTTGCCTCAGAGAAAATCCCCAAAGAACAGGCAGCCCCCCACAAATATTGACTGTGAGAGGAGAGGGAAAAAACATACACAGACTGAAATGAGAATTTAGCAAAGGAGGCCACTTCTAGCTAAATAGAAAGGACAGGACAGAGTACTATGCGGTCAGTATTAAAACACTAGAAAATATCCACCACAGAAAATACAAAAACTCCACAGCTAACTAAAGACATGGAGTGTATATCTGCATCTCCAGAGATACCAGCTTGGCTAAACAAATCCTTATACAGACCAAGCTGGACAAGACAAAACATGGAAAATAACTGAACAATAAGACCACAGCATGTGGACAGCAAAATCAAGGCCAAAACTTATCTTTGTTGAAAGGAACTGCAAAGCAGAAGAGACCAGGCAGGGATGTGAATCCTCCAGGAACAATGGACAACTGGCACTGACTAAAGGGTGAAGCAAGACTAAATAGCCCTGTCCAAATTGCAAAAAGTGAAAACACCTGATAAATGCTGTGATTCAGAGACAGCAGCGCTACCACTTACAACCACCGGAGGGAGCCCAAGAGCAGAATTCACAACAGTACCCCCCCCTTGAGGAGGGGTCACCGAACCCTCACCAGAGCCCCCAGGCCGATGGCAAGAAAGCCACCCAATCATCCTGATCAGCAGACACAAAGCATCTCAAATAAGTTTCCAAAGTCTGATTAGTTCGCTCGGTTTGGCCATTTGTCTGAGGATGAAATGCGGAAGAAAAAGACAAATCAATGCCCAGCCTAGCACAAAAGGCCCGCCAAAACCTAGAAACAAACTGGGAACCTCTATCGGACACAATGTTCTCTGGAATGCCATGCAAACGAACCACATGCTGAAAAAACAACGGAACCAAATCAGAAGAGGAAGGCAACTTAGGCAAAGGTACCAAATGAACCATCTTAGAAAATCGGTCACAAACCACCCAGATAACTGACATCCTCTGGGAAACCGGAAGATCCGAAATAAAATCCATAGAAATATGCGTCCAAGGCCTCTCAGGGACCGGCAAAGGCAAAAGCAACCCACTAGCGCGGGAACAGCAAGGCTTGGCCCGCGCACAAGTCCCACAGGACTGCACAAAAGAACGCACATCCCGTGACAAAGAAGGCCACCAAAAGGACCTACCAACAAAATCTCTGGTACCAAAAATCCCAGGATGACCGGCCAACACAGAACAATGAACCTCCGAAATCACTTTACTAGTCCATCTGTCAGGAACAAACAATTTCCCCACTGGACAGCGGTCAGGTTTATCAGCCTGAAATTTCTGAAGAACCCGTTGTAAATCTGGGGAGATGGCAGAAAGAATCACCCCTTCCTTCAGAATACCGACCGGCTCAAGGACCCCAGGAGAATCAGGCAAAAAGCTCCTAGAGAGGGCATCAGCCTTAACATTCTTAGAACCCGGAATATACGAGACCACAAAATCAAAACGGGAGAAAAACAGGGACCATCGGGCCTGTCTAGGATTCAGCCGTTTGGCAGACTCGAGATAAATCAGATTCTTATGATCGGTTAAGACCACAATACGGTGCTTGGCCCCCTCAAGCCAATGTCGCCACTCCTCAAATGCCCACTTCATAGCCAACAACTCACGATTGCCGACATCATAATTGCGTTCCGCAGGCGAAAACTTTCGAGAAAAGAAGGCACACGGTTTCATGAAGGAACCATCTGAATTCCTCTGAGACAAAACGGCCCCTGCCCCAATCTCAGAAGCGTCAACCTCAACCTGAAAAGGAAGTGAAACATCCGGCTGACGCAACACAGGGGCAGAAGTAAATCGGCGTTTAAGCTCCTGAAAGGCAGAAACAGCCGCAGAGGACCAATTCGTTAACATCAGCGCCTTTCTTCGTCAAATCGGTCAGGGGTTTAACCACACTGGAGAAGTTGGCAATGAAACGGCGATAAAAATTAGCAAAGCCCAAAAATTTCTGAAGGCTCTTCACGGATGTGGGCTGGATCCAATAATGAATGGCCTGAACCTTAACTGGATCCATTTCTATAGATGAGGGAGAAAAAATGAAGCCCAAAAAAGAAATCTTCTGTACTCCAAAGAGGCACTTAGACCCCTTCACAAACAAGGCATTATCACGAAGGATCTGAAATACCATCCTGACTTGTTTCACATGAGACTCCCAATCATCTGAAAAAATCAAAATATCATCCAAATATACAATCATGAATTTATCAAGATAATTCCGAAATATATCATGCATGAAGGACTGAAACACAGATGGAGCATTAGAGAGTCCGAATAGCATCACAAGGTATTCAAAATGGCCTTCGGGCGTATTAAACGCAGTTTTCCATTCGTCCCCCTGCTTTATACGAACCAGATTATATGCCCCTCGAAGGTCAATCTTAGTAAACCAACTAGCCCCCTTAATCCTAGCAAACAAATCAGAAAGCTAAGGCAAAGGGTATTGGAATTTGACCGTGATCTTATTCAAGAGGCGATAATCAATACAGGGTCTCAAGGAGCCATCTTTTTTGGCAACAAAGAAAAAACCTGCTCCCAATGGTGAAGAAGATGGCCGAATATGCCCCTTCTCCAAGGACTCCTTCACATAGCTCCGCATGGCGGTATGTTCTGGCACAGACAGGTTGAAAAGTCGGCCTTTAGGGAACTTACAGCCTGGAATCAAGTCAATAGCACAATCACAGTCCCTATGCGGTGGAAGGGAACTGGACTTGGGCTCATTGAATACATCCTGGAAATCTGACAAAAACTCAGGAATTTCAGAAGAGGGGGAGTGTTGTAAATTCTACTCTTGGGCTCCCTCCGGTGGTTGTAAGTGGTAGCGCTGCTGTCTCTGAATCACAGCATTTATCAGGTGTTTTCACCTTTTGCAATTTGGACAGGGCTATTTAGTCTTGCTTCACCCTTTAGTCAGTGCCAGTTGTCCATTGTTCCTGGAGGATTCACATCCCTGCCTGGTTCCTTCTGCTTTGCAGTTCTTTTCATCAAAGATAAGTTCTGGCCTTGATTTTCTGTCCACATGTAGTGGTCTTATTGCTCAGTTCCTTTCTATGTTTTGTCTTGTCCAGCTTGGTCTGTATTAGGATTTTTTTAGCCAAGCTGGTATCTCTGGAGATGCAGATATACCCTCCATATCTTAGTTAGCTGTGGAGTTTTGGTATTTTCTGTGGTGGATATTTTCTAGTTTTTTAATACTGACCGTATAGTACTCTGTCCTGTTCTTTCTTTTTAGCTAGAAGTGGCCTCCTTTGCTAAATTCTCATTTCAGTCTGTGTATGTTTTTTCCCTCTCCTCTCACATTCAATATTTGTGGGGGGCTGCCTGTTCTTTGGGGATTTTCTCTGAGGCAAGATAGTTTTCCCTTTTCTATCTCTAGGGGTAATTAGTCCTCCGGCTGTGTCGAGATGTCTAGGGAGCGCTAGGTACATTCCACGGCTACTTCTAGTTGCGGTGTTAGGTTCAGGGTCTGCGATCAGTACAGGTACCATCTTCTCCAGAGTATGTCCCATGCTGCTCTTAGGCCACCAGATCATAACAGGGGAGGAGGCAATTGACATCACAGGAACACCACCATGAACCCCCTGACAACCCCAACTAGTCACAGACATAGATTTCCAATCTAATACCGGATTATGCACCTGTAACCATGGGAAACCCAGCACAATAGCATCATGCAAATTATGCAACACCAGAAAACGACAATCTTCCTGATGGGCTGGCGCCATGCACATGGTCAGCTGTTGTGAATTTGCTTTTTGCTCCCTCTAGTGGTTACTAGTTTTTTGACTCTGGTTTTTCTGTCATTCCTTTTATCCGCACCTGGGTCGTTAGTTAGGGGTGTTGCTATATAAGCTCCCTGGACCTTCAGTTCTATGCCTGGCAACGTAGTTATCAGAGCTAGTCTGCTGTGCTCTTGTCTACTGATCCTGGTTCCAGTTATATCAGCTAAGTCTGCCTTTTGCTTTTTGCTATTTGTTTTGGTTTTGTATTTTTGTCCAGCTTGTTCCAAATCTATATCCTGACCTTTGCTGGAAGCTCTAGGGGGGCTGGTGTTCTCCCCCCGGACCGTTAGACGGTTCGGGGGTTCTTGAATTTCCAGTGTGGATTTTGATAGGGTTTTTGTTGACCATATAAGTTACCTTTCTTTATTCTGCTATTAGTAAGCGGGCCTCTCTGTGCTAAACCTGGTTCATTTCTGTGTTTGTCATTTCCTCTTACCTCACCGTCATTATTTGTGGGGGGCTTCTATCCAGCTTTGGGGTCCCCTTCTCTGGAGGCAAGAAAGGTCTTTGTTTTCCTCTACTAGGGGTAGCTAGATTCTCCGGCTGGCGCGTGTCATCTAGAATCAACGTAGGAATGATCCCCGGCTACTTCTAGTGTTGGCGTTAGGAGTAGATATATGGTCAACCCAGTTACCACTGCCCTATGAGCTGGATTTTTGTATTCTGCAGACTTCCACGTTCCTCTGAGACCCTCGCCATTGGGGTCATAACAGTTTGCCAGGCCCGTATTAAATGTTTAATGCATTGCAGAAGAGGGATTATAAGAAAGAAGATTCTGAGTTTTTTTTTTCTTTTTCCCCTTTACCTCAGAGTGGCTATGCTTGCTGCAGACATGAATGTCCAGACCTTGATTACAAGTGTGGACCAGCTGGCTACTCGTGTGCAGGGCATACAAGATTATGTTATCAGAAATCCTAGGTCAGAACCTAAAATACCGATTCCTGAACTGTTTTCCGGAGACAGGTTTAAGTTTAGGAATTTCGTGAATAATTGTAAATTGTTTTTGTCCCTGAGACCCTGTTCATCTGGAGATTCTGCTCAGCAAGTAAAAATTGTTATTTCGTTCTTACGGGGCGACCCTCAGGATTGGGCTTTTTCGCTGGCGCCAGGAGATCCGGCATTGGCTGATCTTGATGCGTTTTTTCTGGCGCTCGGTTTACTTTATGAGGAACCCAATCTTGAGATTCAGGCAGAAAAGGCCTTGCTGGCTATGTCTCAGGGGCAGGACGAGGCTGAAGTGTATTGCCAAAAATTTCGGAAATGGTCCGTGCTGACACATTGGAACGAGTGTGCACTGGCCGCTAATTTTAGAAATGGCCTTTCTGAAGCCATTAAGAATGTTATGGTGGGTTTTCCCATTCCCACAGGTCTGAATGATACTATGGCACTGGCTATTCAAATTGACCGGCGGTTGCGGGAGCGCAAAACCGCAAATTCCCTCATGGTGTTGTCTGAACAGACACCTGATTTAATGCAATGTGATAGAATCCTGACTAGAAATGAGCGGAAAATTCATAGACGCCGGAATGGCTTGTGCTACTACTGTGGTGATTCTACACATGTTATCTCAGCATGCTCTAAACGTATAGCTAAGGTTGTTAGTCCTGTCACCGTTGGTAATTTGCAACCTAAATTTATTCTGTCTGTAACTTTGATTTGCTCACTGTCATCTTATCCTGTCATGGCGTTTGTAGATTCAGGTGCTGCCCTGAGTCTCATGGATCTCTCATTTGCTAAGCGCTGTGGTTTTACTCTTGAACCATTAGAAAATCCTATTCCTCTTAGGGGTATTGATGCTACACCATTGGCAGCAAATAAACCGCAGTATTGGACACAGGTTACCATGTGCATGACTCCTGAACACCGCGAGGTGATACGTTTCCTGGTTTTACATAAAATGCATGATTTGGTTGTTTTAGGGCTGCCATGGTTACAGACCCATAATCCAGTCCTGGACTGGAAGGCTATGTCAGTCTCAAGTTGGGGCTGTCGTGGTATTCATGGGGATTCCCTGCCTGTGTCTATTGCTTCCTCTACGCCTTCGGAAGTTCCGGAGTATTTGTCTGATTATCAGGATGTCTTCAGTGAGTCTGAGTCCAGTGCACTGCCTCCTCATAGGGACTGTGACTGTGCTATAGATTTGATCCCAGGCAGTAAATTTCCTACGGGAAGACTGTTTAATCTGTCGGTACCTGAACATACCGCTATGCGTTCATATATCAAGGAGTCTCTGGAGAAAGGACATATTCGTCCGTCTTCTTCCCCTCTTGGTGCGGGATTCTTTTTTGTGGCAAAAAAGGACGGATCTTTGAGACCTTGTATTGATTATCGGCTTTTAAATAAGATCACTGTCAAGTTTCAGTATCCTTTACCGCTGTTGTCTGACTTGTTTGCCCGGATTAAGGGTGCCAAGTGGTTCACCAAGATAGACCTTCGTGGTGCGTACAACCTTGTGCGCATTAAGCAAGGTGATGAATGGAAAACCGCATTCAATACGCCCGAAGGTCATTTTGAGTACTTGGTGATGAATTTTGGGCTCTCCAATGCGCCTTCAGTTTTTCAGTCCTTTATGCATGACATTTTCCGGAAGTATCTGGATAAATTTTTGATTGTTTATCTGGATGATATTTTGGTTTTTTCTGATAATTGGGATTCGCATGTGGAGCAGGTCAGGTTGGTCTTTAAAATTTTGCGTGAAAATTCTTTGTTTGTCAAGGGCTCAAAGTGTCTCTTTGGTGTACAGAAGGTTCCCTTTTTGGGGTTCATTTTTTCCCCTTCTGCTGTGGAGATGGACCCAGTCAAGGTCCGAGCTATTCTTGATTGGACTCAGCCCTCGTCAGTTAAGAGTCTTCAGAAGTTCTTGGGCTTCGCTAACTTCTACCGTCGTTTTATCGCTAATTTTTCTAGCATTGTGAAACCTTTGACGGATATGACCAAGAAGGGCTCCGATGTAGCTAACTGGGCTCCTGCTGCCGTGGAGGCTTTCCAGGAGTTGAAACGCCGGTTTACTTCGGCGCCTGTTTTGTGCCAGCCTGACGTCTCACTTCCCTTTCAGGTTGAGGTGGATGCTTCGGAGATTGGGGCAGGGGCCGTTTTGTCGCAGAGAGGCCCTGGTTGCTCTGTTATGAATAGTGTTGAGCATTCCGATACCGCAAGTATCGGGTATCGGCCGATACTTGCGGTATCGGAATTCCGATACCGGGATTCCGATACTTGCCGCGTATCGGATACCGGAATCGGAAGTTCTAAGATTCAAAAAGCAGAAATTCAGCCAATGAGATTGATTCCAAGTGTGGGCACATCCTGTT
The DNA here is from genome assembly GCF_051348905.1 of Ranitomeya variabilis. NCBI lineage: Eukaryota > Metazoa > Chordata > Amphibia > Anura > Dendrobatidae > Ranitomeya > Ranitomeya variabilis. The sequence continues at coordinate 215,474,810 of NC_135232.1, read as the reverse complement.
TAGCATGGAGGGCATGAAACTACTGGCAAGGCTGTGATTGGCTGGTGTAATGATGTCATGATGCAGTTTAAAAGTCGCTGGCGCCATTTTGCGATCACTCTGCTGTGAATTCAGTTAGTGACAGGACGCTGTTTGCTGACTGAGGGACAGTTTAGAGATAGCGATTTGCTTCTTTGTGCTTTCCAAAGGCTAATTTAGCAACCGCTGTGTTCACCTACTATTCACCTTGCTTTTGCCTTGTAGCGCTGTTTTCACAGCGATCTGCAGGGTCTGTGTGTGTGTGTGTGTGAGTGCAGCCCAGTCTCCAGTCTGAGTGCAGCCACATAGGCCATCCATAGTTGGTTGTATTCAGTTCAGGGAGGGTGGTTCATTGCCTCATACTGTTCCTTTTTTTTTTTTTTTTCCCAAGTAGTGTAGTCTGCTGCTAATTTATTCAAAAAAATCCTATTAGTGTCTTTCCACCCGTCTCCAGCTAATTTGTGGAAAAACACTACATAGGATAAAGTAGAGGAGGGTTTTTGGGCCTTGCAGCGCCGTTTACGGCTGTCTGCACGGTCTCCGTGTGACTGCAGCTCGCCCTGTAATCTGTGAGCAGCTGTAGCCTGGTTGTCTCCAGCTCAGGGTTTTTCACTGCGTCATACCGCCAAATCAATTTTCTTTTTTTTCAAAGTAGTGTAGTCTGCTGCTAATTAATTTAAAAAAATCCTATTAGTGTCTTTCCACCCGTCTCCAGCTAATTTGTGGAAAAACACTACATAGGATAAAGTAGAGGAGGGTTTTTGGGCCTTGCAGCGCCGTTTACGGCTGTCTGCACGGTCTCCGTGTGACTGCAGCTCGCCCTGTAATCTGTGAGCAGCTGTAGCCTGGTTGTCTCCAGCTCAGGGTTTTTCACTGCGTCATACCGCCAAATCAATTTTCTTTTTTTTCAAAGTAGTGTAGTCTGCTGCTAATTAATTTAAAAAAATCCTATTAGTGTCTTTCCACCCGTCTCCAGCTAATTTGTGGAAAAACACTACATAGGATAAAGTAGAGGAGGGTTTTTGGGCCTTGCAGCGCCGTTTACGGCTGTCTGCACGGTCTCCGTGTGACTGCAGCTCGCCCTGTAATCTGTGAGCAGCTATAGCCTGGTTGTCTCCAGCTCAGGGTTTTTCACTGCGTCATACCGCCAAATCAATTTTCTTTTTTTTCAAAGTAGTGTAGTCTGCTGCTAATTAATTTAAAAAAATCCTATTAGTGTCTTTCCACCCGTCTCCAGCTAATTTGTGGAAAAACACTACATAGGATAAAGTAGAGGAGGGTTTTTGGGCCTTGCAGCGCCGTTTACGGCTGTCTGCACGGTCTCCGTGTGACTGCAGCTCGCCCTGTAATCTGTGAGCAGCTATAGCCTGGTTGTCTCCAGCTCAGGGTTTTTCACTGCGTCATACCGCCAAATCAATTTTCTTTTTTTTCAAAATAGTGTAGTCTGCTGCTAATTTATTCAAAAAAATCCTATTAGTGTCTTTCCACCCGTCTCCAGCTAATTTGTGGAAAAACACTACATAGGATAAAGTAGAGGAGGGTTTTTGGGCCTTGTAGCGCCGTTTACGTCTGTCTGCACGGTCTCCGTGTGACTGCAGCTCTATCTGTTGTCAGTTCAGCCCCCAAAAAATAAATAAATAATAAAGTTCACCAAACACACCAGTTACACCACTTTACATTTCTGTAGGCCACATTAGCTCATATTTGTGTCTAGTCCACACTTTAGATAATTAGTGCTTCTTATACCTGTTAGGAGGAGTTGCTCAGGAATAAGCACACAAATCCGTTAGTACTTTTCTGCTTATCTTTATCAGTCAACCAAGATGAAGAAGGCAGTGAGTAAGGCACGGGGGCGTGGGAGCCGTCGCGGAGCAGGGAGGGGACGTGGGGATTCTGTGCCTGCTGCGGGCACCGGTGACTCATCAGCACCCACTTTCACCAGGCAACAGTCGTTCATGCGAAGCTTTGTGTCCGAGCGCCGTACACCGCTGCTGCGTGAAGAACAAATTGAAGCTGTTGTCGGATGGATGGCAGCTAATGCATCAACTTCCATTAGTGCCACATCCTCTCAGACACAGAGCACTGGAGAGCAGCCATCTGTCTCTTCACCACCTGCCAAATTGCCCAGGCAGACAGAGAGCCCAGGACAGGAGCCGTCTCTACTTCTGTTCTCTGAATCTCTTGGCTTGGAAACAGGGGGCCAGCCAAGCAGCATTGGAGAAATGGAAGAAGAGGCAGGGTGCAGTGATGCCCAACAGCTTTTTCTGTCTTCCTCTGAAGAGGCGGGTGGGCCAGTGGCTCCGGTCACCACATCGCAGGCCGCATCAGCTGATGATGACACTCAGGTGCCACTTACTGGTGCGTGCTCTGCTGCTGAGACTACCCAGGAGGAGCAGTTGGGGGCAGAGGGTAGTGTAGATGATGAGGTCCTCGACCCATCTTGGCGTGAGGGACAGGAAGGTGGTGGGAGCAGCTCTGAGGAAGAGATTCCCCGTACGGCCCAAAGAGGGAGAGGGAGGGGGAAGACTGCGGATCCTGCAGCCTCCGCTTTGGCACCCGTTAGGAGCATGTCTCTTCCAAAAGCCAAAAAGGGCGCTCCCAAGACTTGCAGTGCCTGGTCCTTTTTTGACACAGTTGCAGATGACATTTGCTATGTCAGATGCAACGTGTGTCATCAAAAAGTCAAAAGAGGTCGAAATGTCAGCAACCTCAATACCTCCAACATGTGGAAACATGTGCGCAACAGGCACCCGGCGGAGTTAGAAAAACACACTGAAGAGGTAGGCCAACCAACAGCGGCAGCTACCACCTCTTCAGCTCGTGTTGCCTCTTCCTCTACCTCACACGCAGCTGGTTCGGCGTCCTCCCAGGATCGCCGTGGAAGAACCTCTGCCCCTGTTGTCCAGAGACCCGCTGTAATTCCACCCGCAGCGCCACTTTCCCAGTCATCCACACACTCCCAGCCCAGTCTACAGCCATCGGTAGTACAGGCATGGGAGAAAAGGCGGCCTTTCTCGTCAAACCACCCACGAGCACAGGCTCTGACTGCAGGCATTGCCAAACTTCTGTCACTGGAAATGCTGTCATTCAGGCTGGTGGAGACTGACAGCTTCCGTGACTTCATGTCATTGGCAGTCCCACAGTACAAAGTGCCCAGCCGCTTTTACTTCAGCAGGCAAGCCGTCCCTGCCCTGCAGAAGCATGTGGAGGGACACATAAAACACGCGCTACTGAACGCCGTCAGTAGCAAGGTCCACCTCACCACCGATGCGTGGACCAGTCAACATGGACAGGGGCGATACCTTTCCCTCACTGCCCATTGGGTTAATGTCGTTGAGCCGGGTACAGACCGTGCGAGTGGCGCAGGACGTGTCCTGCCCACTCCAAGGATTGCAGGAATCCATTCTGTACGCATTGACTCCTCCTCTTACACCAGTTCCTCAGAATCATCGCTGCAGGAGCCGTCACAGTCCACCTCCACATGGACCCGTGATGAACGTGTACCTGTTACGACCGACATGAGCACAGCCGTGGCCAAACGTCAACAGGCCGTCTTGAAATTAATTTTCTTGGGGAATCGTAGCCACACAGCGCAGGAGCTCTGGAATGCCATCAAGCAGGAGAGCGATGTGTGGTTTGTGCCAGCGAATCTCCAGCCAGGCATGGTAGTGTGTGATAATGGCCGAAATCTGGTGGCAGCTCTGGGCCTCGGCAACCTCACTCACATCCCATGTCTGGCACATGTGCTCAATTTGGTCGTGCAGAGCTTTTTGAGGGACTATCCGGATCTTGATGCACTGCTGCACAAGGTCCGCCTAGAGTGTGCTCACTTGCGGCGTTCCAGCACGGCAAAAGCGCGCATTGCGGCTCTGCAGCGCCGACACCGCCTGCCGGAACATCGCATCATATGTGACCTACCTACCAGGTGGAATTCCACGTTACATATGTTGGAGCGGTTGTGTGAGCAGCAGCAAGCTGTAATGGAGTACCAGCTGCTTCAGGCGCAAAAAAGTCGCAGTCAGCGCCGTACAGACTTCACAACCACAGAGTGGGCCACTATGAATGACGTCTGCCAGGTTTTGCGTCCCTTTGATTATTCCACGCGGATGGCGAGTGCAGATGATGCACTAGTCAGCATGACTGTCCCCCTTATCTGCCTGCTTGAAAAATCACTGCAAGCGCTAAGGGATGATGTTGTGGAAGAGGTGGAGGATGAGGATTCACCATTTCCATCATCTTCTGGACAGTCAGCGCCACGTGGTTCCTCACAAACGCGTAGGCAGGGGACCGTTTGTGAGGAGGATGAGGAGGAGTCAATGGAGGAGGAAGACATCCGTCCAGAGGAGGGAGTTACACAATTGTCCAGTACTCAGTGTGTACAGCGAGGGTGGGGTGATGACGAGCGGGCAGAGATCACGCCTCCAGCAGGGGACAGCGTTTCTTGGGCAGTTGGCAGTCTGCAGCACATGGTGGATTACATGCTGCAGTGCCTGAGAAACGACCGCCGCATCGCCCACATTCTCAACATGTCTGATTATTGGGTGTTCACCCTCCTCGATCCTCGCTACCGGGACAACGTAGAAAGCCTCATCACACCGTTGAACCGGGAGCGAAAAATGCGGGAGTACCAAGACACACTGGTCAATTCCATCATCTTCTCCATTCCAACTGAGAGAAGTGCTGCTAGTGCATTCCAAAGCAGCTCAGTGCGTCCAGGCCGTGGTGGAGGCTCTGCACAAAGAGGGAGCAGAAGCAGTGCCTCTGCCCAAGGCAAGACCAGTATGGCCGAACTGTGGCACAGTTTTCTGTGCCCGCCACAAAAGTCTACACCATCACAGACGGCTCCAGTCAGCAGGAGGCAACGGTTCCGTCAGATGGTGACAGACTACATGTCTTGCCCTCTTGCTGTACTCCCAGACGGCTCTTCCCCTTTCAAGTTTTGGGTCTCAAAGCTGGATACATGGCCAGAGCTAAGCCAGTATGCATTGGAGGTGCTGTCTTGCCCTGCGGCCAGTGTATTATCGGAACGTGTCTTTAGTGCTGCAGGTGGTGTACTAACTGACCGTCGCATGCGACTATCCTCCGATAACGTTGACCGGCTTACTTTCCTGAAAATGAACAAGGCCTGGATCTCGCCGGAATTTGCCACTCCTCCTCCTGATTGAATAATTAGGTCACTGTATACGTTATCCAGGTCTCCTGTTGTGTTCATCTTTCTACCACCTGAACTTAAATTCCTGGGCTCCAACACCGCCAGTTGAGGCTCAGACGTGCCGTCTGCACAGTCAAAACATACGACCCAGTGTTATTGGGTTTCAGTAACGTCAGCTGATCCCCAGCTGTGTAGCCGGCAATGTGTCATGCGACCGCCACGCTGACACAACAACTGAAATGTAAGGGAATCTGTCCCCCCCCCCCCAAGGCGTTTGTTACTGAAAGAGCCACCTTGTGCAGCAGTAATGCTGCCCAAGGAAAAGGTAGCTATTTTTGTTTAGCTCCTTGCACACGCAGAACTTAACACTTATAAAATGTGTCCACTGATACCGTAAAACCGTCCCGGAGGTGGGACTTTCCTTCGTAATGTGACGCAGCCCAGCCGTCATTCCTACCCCCCCGGCGCCGCGCACCGGCTCCTCAGCGTTGTTTTATTCCGTCCAGGAGCCTGCGCTGTTATGTTATCCCGTGGCCAGGCACACTTAGCGCTGCCCGTCTTCTGGCATCATTTGGTGTCTGGATGGCTGCGCCTGTGCGGCCGCGCTGGCAGAGAGCCCGCCTCGCAGTGTCTTCTGATTTAATCCCACTGGGGGCCTGGGATCCATGGACATGCGCAGTGCATATCTGAACCTCCACCTCTCACTCATTTCCCTATGGCTTCTTCAGACTGTTCGGTGTCAGCTGGTCCCTAACAGCATGCCACGGCCGTGACACCGCACAGTCTGAAGAAGCCATAGGGAGATGAGTGAGAGGTGGAGGTTCAGATATGCAGTGCGCATGTCCATGGATCCCAGGCCCCCAGTGGGATTAAATCAGAAGACACTGCGAGGCGGGCTCTCTGCCAGCGCGGCCGCACAGGCGCAGCCATCCAGACACCAAATGATGCCAGAAGACGGGCAGCGCTAAGTGTGCCTGGCCACGGGATAACATAACAGCGCAGGCTCCTTGACGGAATAAAACAACGCTGAGGAGCCGGTGCGCGGCGCCGGGGGGGTAGGAATGACGGCTGGGCTGCGTCACATTACGAAGGAAAGTCCCACCTCCGGGACGGTTTTACGGTTGCAGGGGACACATTTTATAAGTGTTTAGTTCTGTGTTTGCAAGGAGCATGATGAAAAGAGCCACCTTTTCCTTTTGCATCTTTTGTGCTGCACAAGCTGGCTCTTTCAGCTACAAACGCCTTGGGGGGGGGTTAAAGGTTCCCTTTCGACTTTCTCAGGCTTCGGCCTACATTGTGTTCCTCTGCTTTTCCACCTGTCCCTGGGCTCCAACACCGCCAGTTGCCGTCCAGAAGTGCTGTACGCACAGTCAACAGTCCCTCCTCTGTTATTGGGGTTCAGTAACGTCAGCTGTTCCCCTGCTGTGTGTGTGGCAATCCCTCCTACCTCCTCCAACCTCCTCCTCCTCCACCCGTCCCTGGGCTCCAACACCGCCAGTTGCCGTCCAGAAGTGCTGTACGCACAGTCAACAGTCCCTCCTCTGTTATTGGGGTTCAGTAACGTCAGCTGTTCCCCTGCTGTGTGTGTGGCAATCCCTCCTACCTCCTCCTACCTCCTCCAACCTCCTCCTCCTCCACCTGCCCCTGGGCTCCAACACCGCCAGTTGCCGTCCAGAAGTGCTGTACGCACAGTCAACAGTCCCTCCTCTGTTATTGGGGTTCAGTAACGTCAGCTGTTCCCCTGCTGTGTGTGTGGCAATCCCTCCTACCTCCTCCAACCTCCTCCTCCTCCACCCGTCCCTGGGCTCCAACACCGCCAGTTGCCGTCCAGAAGTGCTGTACGCACAGTCAACAGTCCCTCCTCTGTTATTGGGGTTCAGTAACGTCAGCTGTTCCCCTGCTGTGTGTGTGGCAATCCCTCCTACCTCCTCCAACCTCCTCCTCCTCCACCCGTCCCTGGGCTCCAACACCGCCAGTTGCCGTCCAGAAGTGCTGTACGCACAGTCAACAGTCCCTCCTCTGTTATTGGGGTTCAGTAACGTCAGCTGTTCCCCTGCTGTGTGTGTGGCAATCCCTCCTACCTCCTCCTACCTCCTCCAACCTCCTCCTCCTCCACCTGCCCCTGGGCTCCAACACCGCCAGTTGCCGTCCAGAAGTGCTGTACGCACAGTCAACAGTCCCTCCTCTGTTATTGGGGTTCAGTAACGTCAGCTGTTCCCCTGCTGTGTGTGTGGCAATCCCTCCTACCTCCTCCAACCTCCTCCTCCTCCACCTGCCCCTGGGCTCCAACACCGCCAGTTGCCGTCCAGAAGTGCTGTACGCACAGTCAACAGTCCCTCCTCTGTTATTGGGGTTCAGTAACGTCAGCTGTTCCCCTGCTGTGTGTGTGGCAATCCCTCCTACCTCCTCCAACCTCCTCCTCCTCCAACCGTCCCTGGGCTCCAACACCGCCAGTTGCCGTCCAGAAGTGCTGTACGCACAGTCAACAGTCCCTCCTCTGTTATTGGGGTTCAGTAACGTCAGCTGTTCCCCTGCTGTGTGTGTGGCAATCCCTCCTACCTCCTCCAACCTCCTCCTCCTCCACCCGTCCCTGGGCTCCAACACCGCCAGTTGCCGTCCAGAAGTGCTGTACGCACAGTCAACAGTCCCTCCTCTGTTATTGGGGTTCAGTAACGTCAGCTGTTCCCCTGCTGTGTGTGTGGCAATCCCTCCTACCTCCTCCAACCTCCTCCTCCTCCACCCGTCCCTGGGCTCCAACACCGCCAGTTGCCGTCCAGAAGTGCTGTACGCACAGTCAACAGTCCCTCCTCTGTTATTGGGGTTCAGTAACGTCAGCTGTTCCCCTGCTGTGTGTGTGGCAATCCCTCCTACCTCCTCCTACCTCCTCCAACCTCCTCCTCCTCCACCTGCCCCTGGGCTCCAACACCGCCAGTTGCCGTCCAGAAGTGCTGTACGCACAGTCAACAGTCCCTCCTCTGTTATTGGGGTTCAGTAACGTCAGCTGTTCCCCTGCTGTGTGTGTGGCAATCCCTCCTACCTCCTCCAACCTCCTCCTCCTCCACCCGTCCCTGGGCTCCAACACCGCCAGTTGCCGTCCAGAAGTGCTGTACGCACAGTCAACAGTCCCTCCTCTGTTATTGGGGTTCAGTAACGTCAGCTGTTCCCCTGCTGTGTGTGTGGCAATCCCTCCTACCTCCTCCAACCTCCTCCTCCTCCACCCGTCCCTGGGCTCCAACACCGCCAGTTGCCGTCCAGAAGTGCTGTACGCACAGTCAACAGTCCCTCCTCTGTTATTGGGGTTCAGTAACGTCAGCTGTTCCCCTGCTGTGTGTGTGGCAATCCCTCCTACCTCCTCCTACCTCCTCCAACCTCCTCCTCCTCCACCTGCCCCTGGGCTCCAACACCGCCAGTTGCCGTCCAGAAGTGCTGTACGCACAGTCAACAGTCCCTCCTCTGTTATTGGGGTTCAGTAACGTCAGCTGTTCCCCTGCTGTGTGTGTGGCAATCCCTCCTACCTCCTCCAACCTCCTCCTCCTCCACCCGTCCCTGGGCTCCAACACCGCCAGTTGCCGTCCAGAAGTGCTGTACGCACAGTCAACAGTCCCTCCTCTGTTATTGGGGTTCAGTAACGTCAGCTGTTCCCCTGCTGTGTGTGTGGCAATCCCTCCTACCTCCTCCAACCTCCTCCTCCTCCACCCGTCCCTGGGCTCCAACACCGCCAGTTGCCGTCCAGAAGTGCTGTACGCACAGTCAACAGTCCCTCCTCTGTTATTGGGGTTCAGTAACGTCAGCTGTTCCCCTGCTGTGTGTGTGGCAATCCCTCCTACCTCCTCCTACCTCCTCCAACCTCCTCCTCCTCCACCTGCCCCTGGGCTCCAACACCGCCAGTTGCCGTCCAGAAGTGCTGTACGCACAGTCAACAGTCCCTCCTCTGTTATTGGGGTTCAGTAACGTCAGCTGTTCCCCTGCTGTGTGTGTGGCAATCCCTCCTACCTCCTCCAACCTCCTCCAACCTCCTCCTCCTCCACCTGCCCCTGGGCTCCAACACCGCCAGTTGCCGTCCAGAAGTGCTGTACGCACAGAGCCAAACACCTCGCCAATGTGTTAGTGGGGTTCAGCACCGCCAGCTGTTCCCCTGCTGTGTATACGGCAACGTGTACTGCGACCGCCACGCAGGCACAACAAGTTAAATGTAAGGGAACCTGACCCCCCCCCCCCCCCAGGCGTTTGTTACTGAAGGAGCCACCTTGTGCAGCAGTAATGATGCAAAGGGAAAAAGTGCCTCTTTTCGTGATGCTCCTTGCACATGCTGAACCAAACACTTATGAAATGTGTCCCCACACAGCGTTAAACCGTCCGGTAGGTGGAACTTTCCTTTGTCGTGTGACGCAGCACAGCCATCATTTTTACCCCCTTGGCGCCGTGCGCCGCCTCCTCAGCGTTGTTTTAATCTGTCCCGGAGCCTGCGCTGTTAGGTTAGCCCTTGGCCATGCACACATGTTGCGCTGCCCGTCTTCTGACCTCATTTGGTGTCAGGCTGGCTGCGCCTGTGCGGGTGCGCTGGTCGAGATCCCGCCTCGCAGTGTCGTCTAATGTAATCCCACCGCGGGCCTGTGATCCGTGCCCGTGCGCAGTGCATATCCTCTCCTCTCACTCCCCTCCCTACGGCTTCTTCAGACTGTGCGATGTCAGCTGGTCCCTAATAGCATGCCACGGCCGTGACACCGCACAGTCTGAAAAAGCCGTAGGGAGGGGAGTGAGAGGAGAGGATATGCACTGCGCACGGGCACGGATCACAGGCCCGCGGTGGGATTACATTAGACGACACTGCGAGGCGGGATCTCGGCCAGCGCACCCGCACAGGCGCAGCCAGCCTGACACCAAATGATGTCAGAAGACGGGCAGCGCAAAATGTGTGCATGGCCAAGGGCTAACCTAACAGCCCAGGCTCCGGGACAGATTAAAACAACGCTGAGGAGGCGGCGCACGGCGCCAAGGGGGTAAAAATGATGGCTGTGCTGCGTCACACGACAAAGGAAAGTTCCACCTACCGGACGGTTTAACGCTGTGAGGGGACACATTTCATAACTGTTAGGTTCCGCATGTGCAAGGACCATAATTAAAAGAGCTAAGTTTACCTTTTCCAGCATTAGTGCTGTACACAATGGCTCTTTCAGCTACAAACGCCTGGGGGGGGGGGGGGTTAAAGGTTTCCTTTCAACTTGCTCGAGTGCAGGCTTCGGCCTACACTCCGCTCCCCCTGCTCCTCCTGCTGACCCTGGGCTCCAACACCGCCAGTTGGGGCCCGGTACTGCTAGCTGCACAGAGAAAAACACCTCGCCAATGTGTCAGTGGGGTCCAGCACCGCCAGCTGTTCCCCTGCTGTGTAGCCGGCAACGTGTCCTGCAAAAGTCACGCAGACACAACACACCCAAAGCTGCCGCCTGTGCAGGCTTCGGCCTACACTCCCCTCCCCCTGCTCCTCCTCCTCCTGCTCCTCCTCCTGCTGTCCCTGGGCTCTAACACACCGCCAGTTTTTGCCCAGATGTGCTAGCTGCACAGAGAAAAACACCAGCCAATGTGTCAGTGGGGTCCAGCACCGCCAGCTGTTCCCCTGCTGTGCAGCCGGCAACGTGTCCTGCAAAAGCCACGCAGACACAAGAACTGAAATTGAAGGGAACCTGTCCCCCCTCCCCCAGGCGTTTTTACGTTATCCAGCCACCTTGTACAGCGGTAATGCTGCATGTGTGCAAGGTGGCTCAGAAACGTATTCTCCTCGCACATGTGGAACTGAAAACACGTCTGCAATGTGTCCTCTGTGTGACCATTTAACCGTCCCGGTGGTGTGACTTTCCTTTGTAATGACACGCTGCAACCCCCTTGGTAGCGCTGCCCGTCTTCTGGCATCATGGTTTGGCTGCCTGCGCCTCTGCGGCCGCCCTGACCCACACAACGCCCCTCGGTGTCTTATTTATTGGGACTGCGAGGGTGTGATTGATGGGCAGGATCAGTGCATCAGTTCGCCTGTCCCTCCTCTCCTTCCGCCTTCTTCGGACTGTGCGGCTTCATGGCCGTGGCATGCGATAAGGGATCAGATGACGCCGCACAGTCTGAAGCGGGTGTAAGGACCCGAGTGTGAGAGGCGAACATATGTGCTGCGCCAGGCCCTGAATCCCAGCCCCGCAGTGTTTTAACAATGTTAAGACACTGCGGGGCTGGGATTCATGGGCATCGCGAACCGCACCGGCCGACATTACATGATGCCAGAAGATGGGCAGCGCTAACGGCGCTAGGCCAGGGGATAACACGACAGCGCAGACTCCTGTACAGCAAATAACAACGCTCGGGAGGCTGCACCCAGCACCAAGGTGGGATTCTTGACACCTGTGCTGCGTCTCATTACAAAGGGAACTCTCGCCTCCATTACACAGTTTGACTGTCTAAAGGGCTGAATGTTATACGTGTTCCATTCAGCGTGTGCAAGGAGAAAAATTACAAGAGCAACCTTTGACTTGCGCAGCACTGCTGCTGCATAAGCTGTGGCTCTTCTACTTTGTAACCCCTGAGGGGGGGTTAAAGGTGACTTTTGAAATCGGTTCAATTAGGCTTCGGCCTACACTCTGCTCCACCTGCAGAGCCCGGGCTCCAACAACGCTAGTTGCTGTCCGGAAGTGCTGGCTGCACAGAGCCAAACACCTCGCCAATGTGTCAGTGGGGTCCAGCACCGCCAGCTGTTCCCCTGCTGTGTAGCCGGCAACGTGTCCTGCAAAAGTCACGCAGACACAACACACCCAAAGCTGCCGCCTGTGCAGGCTTCGGCCTACACTCCCCTCCCCCTGCTCCTCCTCCTCCTGCTCCTCCTCCTGCTGTCCCTGGGCTCTAACACACCGCCAGTTTTTGCCCAGATGTGCTAGCTGCACAGAGAAAAACACCAGCCAATGTGTCAGTGGGGTCCAGCACCGCCAGCTGTTCCCCTGCTGTGCAGCCGGCAACGTGTCCTGCAAAAGCCACGCAGACACAAGAACTGAAATTGAAGGGAACCTGTCCCCCCTCCCCCAGGCGTTTTTACGTTATCCAGCCACCTTGTACAGCGGTAATGCTGCATGTGTGCAAGGTGGCTCAGAAACGTATTCTCCTCGCACATGTGGAACTGAAAACACGTCTGCAATGTGTCCTCTGTGTGACCATTTAACCGTCCCGGTGGTGTGACTTTCCTTTGTAATGACACGCTGCAACCCCCTTGGTAGCGCTGCCCGTCTTCTGGCATCATGGTTTGGCTGCCTGCGCCTCTGCGGCCGCCCTGACCCACACAACGCCCCTCGGTGTCTTATTTATTGGGACTGCGAGGGTGTGATTGATGGGCAGGATCAGTGCATCAGTTCGCCTGTCCCTCCTCTCCTTCCGCCTTCTTCGGACTGTGCGGCTTCATGGCCGTGGCATGCAATAAGGGATCAGATGACGCCGCACAGTCTGAAGCGGGTGTAAGGACCCGAGTGTGAGAGGCGAACATATGTGCTGCGCCAGGCCCTGAATCCCAGCCCCGCAGTGTTTTAACAATGTTAAGACACTGCGGGGCTGGGATTCATGGGCATCGCGAACCGCACCGGCCGACATTACATGATGCCAGAAGATGGGCAGCGCTAACGGCGCTAGGCCAGGGGATAACACGACAGCGCAGACTCCTGTACAGCAAATAACAACGCTCGGGAGGCTGCACCCAGCACCAAGGTGGGATTCTTGACACCTGTGCTGCGTCTCATTACAAAGGGAACTCTCGCCTCCATTACACAGTTTGACTGTCTAAAGGGCTGAATGTTATACGTGTTCCATTCAGCGTGTGCAAGGAGAAAAATTACAAGAGCAACCTTTGACTTGCGCAGCACTGCTGCTGCATAAGCTGTGGCTCTTCTACTTTGTAACCCCTGAGGGGGGGTTAAAGGTGACTTTTGAAATCGGTTCAATTAGGCTTCGGCCTACACTCTGCTCCACCTGCAGAGCCCGGGCTCCAACAACGCTAGTTGCTGTCCGGAAGTGCTGGCTGCACAGAGCCAAACACCTCGCCAATGTGTCAGTGGGGTCCAGCACCGCCAGCTGTTCCCCTGCTGTGTAGCCGGCAACGTGTCCTGCAAAAGTCACGCAGACACAACACACCCAAAGCTGCCGCCTGTGCAGGCTTCGGCCTACACTCCCCTCCCCCTGCTCCTCCTCCTCCTGCTCCTCCTCCTGCTGTCCCTGGGCTCTAACACACCGCCAGTTTTTGCCCAGATGTGCTAGCTGCACAGAGAAAAACACCAGCCAATGTGTCAGTGGGGTCCAGCACCGCCAGCTGTTCCCCTGCTGTGCAGCCGGCAACGTGTCCTGCAAAAGCCACGCAGACACAAGAACTGAAATTGAAGGGAACCTGTCCCCCCTCCCCCAGGCGTTTTTACGTTATCCAGCCACCTTGTACAGCGGTAATGCTGCATGTGTGCAAGGTGGCTCAGAAACGTATTCTCCTCGCACATGTGGAACTGAAAACACGTCTGCAATGTGTCCTCTGTGTGACCATTTAACCGTCCCGGTGGTGTGACTTTCCTTTGTAATGACACGCTGCAACCCCCTTGGTAGCGCTGCCCGTCTTCTGGCATCATGGTTTGGCTGCCTGCGCCTCTGCGGCCGCCCTGACCCACACAACGCCCCTCGGTGTCTTATTTATTGGGACTGCGAGGGTGTGATTGATGGGCAGGATCAGTGCATCAGTTCGCCTGTCCCTCCTCTCCTTCCGCCTTCTTCGGACTGTGCGGCTTCATGGCCGTGGCATGCGATAAGGGATCAGATGACGCCGCACAGTCTGAAGCGGGTGTAAGGACCCGAGTGTGAGAGGCGAACATATGTGCTGCGCCAGGCCCTGAATCCCAGCCCCGCAGTGTTTTAACAATGTTAAGACACTGCGGGGCTGGGATTCATGGGCATCGCGAACCGCACCGGCCGACATTACATGATGCCAGAAGATGGGCAGCGCTAACGGCGCTAGGCCAGGGGATAACACGACAGCGCAGACTCCTGTACAGCAAATAACAACGCTCGGGAGGCTGCACCCAGCACCAAGGTGGGATTCTTGACACCTGTGCTGCGTCTCATTACAAAGGGAACTCTCGCCTCCATTACACAGTTTGACTGTCTAAAGGGCTGAATGTTATACGTGTTCCATTCAGCGTGTGCAAGGAGAAAAATTACAAGAGCAACCTTTGACTTGCGCAGCACTGCTGCTGCATAAGCTGTGGCTCTTCTACTTTGTAACCCCTGAGGGGGGGTTAAAGGTGACTTTTGAAATCGGTTCAATTAGGCTTCGGCCTACACTCTGCTCCACCTGCAGAGCCCGGGCTCCAACAACGCTAGTTGCTGTCCGGAAGTGCTGGCTGCACAGAGCCAAACACCTCGCCAATGTGTCAGTGGGGTCCAGCACCGCCAGCTGTTCCCCTGCTGTGTAGCCGGCAACGTGTCCTGCAAAAGTCACGCAGACACAACACACCCAAAGCTGCCGCCTGTGCAGGCTTCGGCCTACACTCCCCTCCCCCTGCTCCTCCTCCTCCTGCTCCTCCTCCTGCTGTCCCTGGGCTCTAACACACCGCCAGTTTTTGCCCAGATGTGCTAGCTGCACAGAGAAAAACACCAGCCAATGTGTCAGTGGGGTCCAGCACCGCCAGCTGTTCCCCTGCTGTGCAGCCGGCAACGTGTCCTGCAAAAGCCACGCAGACACAAGAACTGAAATTGAAGGGAACCTGTCCCCCCTCCCCCAGGCGTTTTTACGTTATCCAGCCACCTTGTACAGCGGTAATGCTGCATGTGTGCAAGGTGGCTCAGAAACGTATTCTCCTCGCACATGTGGAACTGAAAACACGTCTGCAATGTGTCCTCTGTGTGACCATTTAACCGTCCCGGTGGTGTGACTTTCCTTTGTAATGACACGCTGCAACCCCCTTGGTAGCGCTGCCCGTCTTCTGGCATCATGGTTTGGCTGCCTGCGCCTCTGCGGCCGCCCTGACCCACACAACGCCCCTCGGTGTCTTATTTATTGGGACTGCGAGGGTGTGATTGATGGGCAGGATCAGTGCATCAGTTCGCCTGTCCCTCCTCTCCTTCCGCCTTCTTCGGACTGTGCGGCTTCATGGCCGTGGCATGCGATAAGGGATCAGATGACGCCGCACAGTCTGAAGCGGGTGTAAGGACCCGAGTGTGAGAGGCGAACATATGTGCTGCGCCAGGCCCTGAATCCCAGCCCCGCAGTGTTTTAACAATGTTAAGACACTGCGGGGCTGGGATTCATGGGCATCGCGAACCGCACCGGCCGACATTACATGATGCCAGAAGATGGGCAGCGCTAACGGCGCTAGGCCAGGGGATAACACGACAGCGCAGACTCCTGTACAGCAAATAACAACGCTCGGGAGGCTGCACCCAGCACCAAGGTGGGATTCTTGACACCTGTGCTGCGTCTCATTACAAAGGGAACTCTCGCCTCCATTACACAGTTTGACTGTCTAAAGGGCTGAATGTTATACGTGTTCCATTCAGCGTGTGCAAGGAGAAAAATTACAAGAGCAACCTTTGACTTGCGCAGCACTGCTGCTGCATAAGCTGTGGCTCTTCTACTTTGTAACCCCTGAGGGGGGGTTAAAGGTGACTTTTGAAATCGGTTCAATTAGGCTTCGGCCTACACTCTGCTCCACCTGCAGAGCCCGGGCTCCAACAACGCTAGTTGCTGTCCGGAAGTGCTGGCTGCACAGAGCCAAACACCTCGCCAATGTGTCAGTGGGGTCCAGCACCGCCAGCTGTTCCCCTGCTGTGTAGCCGGCAACGTGTCCTGCAAAAGTCACGCAGACACAACACACCCAAAGCTGCCGCCTGTGCAGGCTTCGGCCTACACTCCCCTCCCCCTGCTCCTCCTCCTCCTGCTCCTCCTCCTGCTGTCCCTGGGCTCTAACACACCGCCAGTTTTTGCCCAGATGTGCTAGCTGCACAGAGAAAAACACCAGCCAATGTGTCAGTGGGGTCCAGCACCGCCAGCTGTTCCCCTGCTGTGCAGCCGGCAACGTGTCCTGCAAAAGCCACGCAGACACAAGAACTGAAATTGAAGGGAACCTGTCCCCCCTCCCCCAGGCGTTTTTACGTTATCCAGCCACCTTGTACAGCGGTAATGCTGCATGTGTGCAAGGTGGCTCAGAAACGTATTCTCCTCGCACATGTGGAACTGAAAACACGTCTGCAATGTGTCCTCTGTGTGACCATTTAACCGTCCCGGTGGTGTGACTTTCCTTTGTAATGACACGCTGCAACCCCCTTGGTAGCGCTGCCCGTCTTCTGGCATCATGGTTTGGCTGCCTGCGCCTCTGCGGCCGCCCTGACCCACACAACGCCCCTCGGTGTCTTATTTATTGGGACTGCGAGGGTGTGATTGATGGGCAGGATCAGTGCATCAGTTCGCCTGTCCCTCCTCTCCTTCCGCCTTCTTCGGACTGTGCGGCTTCATGGCCGTGGCATGCGATAAGGGATCAGATGACGCCGCACAGTCTGAAGCGGGTGTAAGGACCCGAGTGTGAGAGGCGAACATATGTGCTGCGCCAGGCCCTGAATCCCAGCCCCGCAGTGTTTTAACAATGTTAAGACACTGCGGGGCTGGGATTCATGGGCATCGCGAACCGCACCGGCCGACATTACATGATGCCAGAAGATGGGCAGCGCTAACGGCGCTAGGCCAGGGGATAACACGACAGCGCAGACTCCTGTACAGCAAATAACAACGCTCGGGAGGCTGCACCCAGCACCAAGGTGGGATTCTTGACACCTGTGCTGCGTCTCATTACAAAGGGAACTCTCGCCTCCATTACACAGTTTGACTGTCTAAAGGGCTGAATGTTATACGTGTTCCATTCAGCGTGTGCAAGGAGAAAAATTACAAGAGCAACCTTTGACTTGCGCAGCACTGCTGCTGCATAAGCTGTGGCTCTTCTACTTTGTAACCCCTGAGGGGGGGTTAAAGGTGACTTTTGAAATCGGTTCAATTAGGCTTCGGCCTACACTCTGCTCCACCTGCAGAGCCCGGGCTCCAACAACGCTAGTTGCTGTCCGGAAGTGCTGGCTGCACAGAGCCAAACACCTCGCCAATGTGTCAGTGGGGTCCAGCACCGCCAGCTGTTCCCCTGCTGTGTAGCCGGCAACGTGTCCTGCAAAAGTCACGCAGACACAACACACCCAAAGCTGCCGCCTGTGCAGGCTTCGGCCTACACTCCCCTCCCCCTGCTCCTCCTCCTCCTGCTCCTCCTCCTGCTGTCCCTGGGCTCTAACACACCGCCAGTTTTTGCCCAGATGTGCTAGCTGCACAGAGAAAAACACCAGCCAATGTGTCAGTGGGGTCCAGCACCGCCAGCTGTTCCCCTGCTGTGCAGCCGGCAACGTGTCCTGCAAAAGCCACGCAGACACAAGAACTGAAATTGAAGGGAACCTGTCCCCCCTCCCCCAGGCGTTTTTACGTTATCCAGCCACCTTGTACAGCGGTAATGCTGCATGTGTGCAAGGTGGCTCAGAAACGTATTCTCCTCGCACATGTGGAACTGAAAACACGTCTGCAATGTGTCCTCTGTGTGACCATTTAACCGTCCCGGTGGTGTGACTTTCCTTTGTAATGACACGCTGCAACCCCCTTGGTAGCGCTGCCCGTCTTCTGGCATCATGGTTTGGCTGCCTGCGCCTCTGCGGCCGCCCTGACCCACACAACGCCCCTCGGTGTCTTATTTATTGGGACTGCGAGGGTGTGATTGATGGGCAGGATCAGTGCATCAGTTCGCCTGTCCCTCCTCTCCTTCCGCCTTCTTCGGACTGTGCGGCTTCATGGCCGTGGCATGCGATAAGGGATCAGATGACGCCGCACAGTCTGAAGCGGGTGTAAGGACCCGAGTGTGAGAGGCGAACATATGTGCTGCGCCAGGCCCTGAATCCCAGCCCCGCAGTGTTTTAACAATGTTAAGACACTGCGGGGCTGGGATTCATGGGCATCGCGAACCGCACCGGCCGACATTACATGATGCCAGAAGATGGGCAGCGCTAACGGCGCTAGGCCAGGGGATAACACGACAGCGCAGACTCCTGTACAGCAAATAACAACGCTCAGGAGGCTGCACCCAGCACCAAGGTGGGATTCTTGACACCTGTGCTGCGTCTCATTACAAAGGGAACTCGCGCCTCCAACACAGTTTGACTGTATAAAGGGCTAAATGTTATACGTGTTTCATTCAGCGTGTGCAAGGAGCGAAATTAAAAGAGCAACCTTTGACTTGTGCAGCACTACTGCTGCATAAGCTGTGGCTCTTCTACTTTCTAACCCCTGAGGGGGGGTTAAAGGTTACCTTTGAAATTGGTTCAAGTAGGCTTCGGCCTACACTCTGCTCCCCCTGCAGAGCCCGGGCTACAACACCGCTCGTTGCTGTCCGGAAGTGCTGGCTGCACAGAGCCAAACACCTCGCCAATGTGTCAGTGGGGTCCAGCACCGCCAGCTGTTCCCCTGCTGTGCAGCCGGCAACGTGTCCTGCAAAAGCCACGCAGACACTTGCTCTTGTACCTTCTGCTCCACATCCTGGTTCCAGTACCGTCAGCTGGTTCCGGGCAGAGCCTTTGGCTTAGGTGCCTCCCTCTGGGTATCCGAGTTCCACCAACGTCAGGTGGTCCTTGGTAGTGCTTTCAGGCACGGGTACCTCCTGCTTAGTAACCGGGTTCCAGTAACGTCAGCTGGTCCTCGGTAGTTCCATTGGCTCTTGGACCTTCGGCTACCCATCCGGGTTCCAGCACCGTCAGCTGGTTCTCGGCAGTGTCTTTTGCTCTTGTACCTTCTGCTCCCCATCCTGGTTCCAGTACCGTCAGCTGGTTCCGGGCAGAGCCTTTGGCTTAGGTGCCTCCCTCTGGGTATCCGAGTTCCACCAACGTCAGGTGGTCCTTGGTAGTGCTTTCAGGCACGGGTACCTCCTGCTTAGTAACCGGGTTCCAGTAACGTCAGCTGGTCCTCGGTAGTTCCATTGGCTCTTGGACCTTCGGGTAGCCATCCGAGTTCCAGTTCCATCAGCTGGTTCTCGGCATTTTCTCAGCCTTCTTGTACCTTCTGCTACATTTCCAAGTTCAAGAGACTAAACACGATGACCCGGAAGAACACCCCTAAGATGACGACGACACCAGAGACGACAACCACCGTGATGACGACGACCCTGGAGACGATGACCCTGAAGACCACCCCGATGACGACGACCCCGGAGACCACCCCGATGACGACGACCCCGGAGACGACGACCCTGGAGACGACGACGACCTGGAAGACCGAGAAGCAGAAGAACAAGAGGCTGCAGAACAAAGAGCAGAAGGACATTAAGCATAACACAAAATATCAGAGCAAAAAAATATTATGTAAATTATAAGCAGAAGAAGACTAAGCAGTGTATGGGGGTGAGTCCGTTCCTCCTCGTGGTGCCCCTGGATAAAGCCTGATGCTGCAGGCCAAACTGAACGCGGACAAATGTAACTGGTTTGTGACAGGCAGAACGGAAGGTGTAATCTTCAAACTTTTATAGATAACAACTACGGGAATGCCTGTCACAAATAAGAATATGATGAAGAAGTTGAATATGATGAAGATAATAGTAAAATAAAAAGAATATGAACAATGTAACCCAAAAAATAATAGGTAGAAGATGAAGAAGAAGATGAATAAGGTGAAGAAGTTGATGTCAAAGAAGCTGATGATGAGGATAATTAAGAAGAAAGCGTGGGAGAAGTAAAAAAGAAGGTGAAGGGCGTGGAAGTAGTGAAACATCAATATCTGACATAAAAAAAAAAAAAAATAACATAGTCAAATTCTTTCTAACGCCGAACTTCATAAAAAAAAATTAAAAATCATGCTATTCTATTACATTGGGCTAAACCTCTGTCCCTTTAATATCTCCGCCACGTCCCCCAATACATCCTACATTATTCTTAGTTGTTTTCCTTCATGTAGAATGAACCTACAAGTTTATTAAGGGTTTATTTTAATTCCGATATTTTCGTCCCATTGACTTGCATTGGGATCGGGTATCGGTATCGGATTGGATCCGATATTTTGACGGTATCGGCCGATACTTTCCGATACCGATACTTTCCGATATCGGAAAGTATCGCTCAACACTAGTTATGAAACCTTGTGCCTTTTTCTCTAGGAAGTTTTCGCCTGCCGAGCGAAATTATGATGTGGGCAATCGGGAGTTGTTGGCCATGAAATGGGCATTTGAGGAGTGGCGTCATTGGCTCGAGGGTGCTAAGCATCGTGTTGTGGTCTTGACTGATCACAAAAATCTGATGTATCTCGAGTCTGCTAAACGCCTTAATCCGAGACAGGCCCGCTGGTCATTGTTTTTCTCCCGCTTTGATTTTGTTGTCTCGTATTTACCAGGTTCAAAGAATGTGAAGGCCGATGCTCTTTCTAGGAGCTTTGTGCCTGATGCTCCTGGAGTCGCTGATCCTGTTGGTATTCTTAAAGATGGAGTTATCTTGTCAGCTATTTCTCCGGATCTGCGACGTGTGTTGCAGAGATTTCAGGCTGATAGGCCTGAGTCTTGTCCACCTGACAGACTGTTTGTCCCGGATAAGTGGACCAGCAGAGTCATTTCCGAGGTTCATTCCTCGGTGTTGGCAGGTCACCCGGGAATTTTTGGCACCAGAGATCTGGTGGCCAGGTCCTTTTGGTGGCCTTCCTTGTCAAGGGATGTGCGGTCATTTGTGCAGTCCTGTGGGACTTGTGCTCGAGCTAAGCCTTGCTGTTCTCGTGCCAGCGGTTTGCTCTTGCCCTTGCCTGTCCCGAAGAGACCTTGGACACATATCTCCATGGATTTCATTTCTGATCTTCCGCTATCTCAGGGCATGTCCGTTATCTGGGTGATATGTGATCGCTTTTCCAAGATGGTCCATTTGGTTCCTTTGCCTAAGCTGCCTTCCTCTTCCGATCTGGTTCCTGTGTTTTTTCAGAACGTGGTTCGTTTGCACGGCATCCCTGAGAATATTGTGTCAGACAGAGGATCCCAGTTCGTTTCCAGGTTCTGGCGATCCTTTTGTAGTAGGATGGGCATTGATTTGTCGTTTTCGTCTGCTTTCCATCCTCAGACTAATGGACAGACGGAGCGAACTAATCAGACTTTGGAGGCTTATTTGAGGTGTTTTGTCTCTGCTGATCAGGACGATTGGGTGACATTCTTGCCGTTGGCTGAGTTTGCCCTTAATAATCGGGCTAGTTCCGCCACCTTGGTTTCGCCTTTTTTCTGCAACTCTGGTTTCCATCCTCGTTTTTCTTCGGGTCATGTGGAGCCTTCTGACTGTCCTGGGGTGGATTCTGTGGTGGATAGGTTGCAGCAGATCTGGAATCATGTGGTGGACAACTTGAAGTTGTCACAGGAGAAGGCTCAGCGCTTTGCCAACCGCCGCCGCGGTGTGGGTCCCCGACTACGAGTTGGGGATTTGGTATGGCTTTCTTCCCGCTTTGTTCCTATGAAGGTCTCCTCTCCCAAATTTAAACCTCGTTTTATTGGGCCTTACAAGATATTGGAAATCCTTAATCCTGTATCTTTTCGTCTGGATCTTCCTGTGTCGTTTGCTATTCACAATGTATTTCATAGGTCCTTGTTGCGGCGGTACATTGTGCCTGTAGTTCCTTCTGCTGAGCCTCCTGCTCCGGTGTTGGTTGAGGGCGAGTTGGAGTACGTGGTGGAGAAGATCTTGGATTCTCGCCTCTCCAGGCGGAGGCTTCAGTACCTGGTCAAGTGGAAGGGCTATGGTCAGGAGGATAATTCCTGGGTGGTCGCCTCTGATGTTCATGCGGCCGATTTAGTTCGTGCCTTTCATGCCGCTCATCCTGATCGCCCTGGTGGTCGTGGTGAGGGTTCGGTGACCCCTCACTAAGGGGGGGGTACTGTTGTGAATTTGCTTTTTGCTCCCTCTAGTGGTTACTAGTTTTTTGACTCTGGTTTTTCTGTCATTCCTTTTATCCGCACCTGGGTCGTTAGTTAGGGGTGTTGCTATATAAGCTCCCTGGACCTTCAGTTCTATGCCTGGCAACGTAGTTATCAGAGCTAGTCTGCTGTGCTCTTGTCTACTGATCCTGGTTCCAGTTATATCAGCTAAGTCTGCCTTTTGCTTTTTGCTATTTGTTTTGGTTTTGTATTTTTGTCCAGCTTGTTCCAAATCTATATCCTGACCTTTGCTGGAAGCTCTAGGGGGGCTGGTGTTCTCCCCCCGGACCGTTAGACGGTTCGGGGGTTCTTGAATTTCCAGTGTGGATTTTGATAGGGTTTTTGTTGACCATATAAGTTACCTTTCTTTATTCTGCTATTAGTAAGCGGGCCTCTCTGTGCTAAACCTGGTTCATTTCTGTGTTTGTCATTTCCTCTTACCTCACCGTCATTATTTGTGGGGGGCTTCTATCCAGCTTTGGGGTCCCCTTCTCTGGAGGCAAGAAAGGTCTTTGTTTTCCTCTACTAGGGGTAGCTAGATTCTCCGGCTGGCGCGTGTCATCTAGAATCAACGTAGGAATGATCCCCGGCTACTTCTAGTGTTGGCGTTAGGAGTAGATATATGGTCAACCCAGTTACCACTGCCCTATGAGCTGGATTTTTGTATTCTGCAGACTTCCACGTTCCTCTGAGACCCTCGCCATTGGGGTCATAACAGTCAGCTGTGTCCAAAACTGCTTATTTTTAGCCAACGGTGTAGCATCAATGCCCCTCAAAGGAATAGGACTCTGCAAAGGCTGCAAGGGGAAACCACAACGTCTGGCAAATTCTAAGTCCATTAAATTTAGAGCGGCGCCTGAATCCAGAAATGCCATGACAGAAAATGACGATAATGAGCAGATCAGGGTCACAGATAACAGAAATTTAGGTTGTACAGTACTGATGGTAACAGAACCAGCGATTCTCTTGGTACGCTTAGGGCAATCAGAAATAACATGAGCAGAATCGCCGCAGTAAAAACACAACCTATTCTGACGTCTGAATCCTTGTCGTTCAGCTCTAGACACAATCCTATCACACTGCATAGGCTCAGGACTGTGCTCGGAAGACAATGCCATAGTGTGCACAACTCTGCGCTCGCGCAAGCGCCGATCAATCTGAATGGCCAGAGACATAGAATCACTCAGACCAGCAGGCGTAACATCTTTAACGGATTCAGAAAGACCCTTTCTGAAGATTGCCGCCAAGGCATCCTCATTCCATTTAGTCAGTACAGACCATTTTCTAAACTTCTGGCAATATGATTCTGCCGCTTCTTGACCCTGAGACAGGGCCAACAAGGTCTTCTCGGCATGATCCACTGAATTAGGTTCGTCATACAATAACCCAAGCACCTGAAAAAAGGTGTCTACATTAAGCAACGCCGGATTCCCAGGTTCCAGGGCAAATGCCCAATCCTGGGGGTCACCACGCAGCAGAGATATAATTTTAACCTGCTGGATGGGATCACCAGAGGAACGGGGTTTCAGAGAAAAAAACAGTTTACAGTTATTTTTAAAGCTCAGAAATTTGGACCTATCCCCAAAAAACAAATCAGGAGTTGGAATTCTAGGCTCTAAAACTGGAGTCTGAACGATATAATCGGAAATACCCTGTACTCTAGCAGCAAGTTGATCCACACGAGAAGCCAATCCCTGAACATCCATACCAGCGCCGAACTCCTGAGCCACCCAGAGGCAAAGAGGGAAGAGAAAAAAAAACACAACAGACTACAGAAAAAAAATGGCTCAGCACTTTCCTTCCCTTCTTCTGAGATGCGGTTAACTCATTGTTCGCCAGTTGTACTGTTATGGTCTGGTGGCCTAAGAGCAGCATGGGACTTACTCTGGAGAAGGTGGTACCTGTACTGACCGCAGACCCTGAACCTAACACCGCAACTAGAAGTAGCCGTGGAATGTACCTAGCGCTCCCTAGACATCTCGACACAGCTGGAGGACTAATTACCCCTAGAGATAGAAAAGGGAAAACTATCTTGCCTCAGAGAAAATCCCCAAAGAACAGGCAGCACCCCACAAATATTGACTGTGAGAGGAGAGGGAAAAAACATACACAGACTGAAATGAGAATTTAGCAAAGGAGGCCACTTCTAGCTAAATAGAAAGGACAGGACAGAGTACTATGCGGTCAGTATTAAAACACTAGAAAATATCCACCACAGAAAATACAACAACTCCACAGCTAACTAAAGACATGGAGGGTATATCTGCATCTCCAGAGATAGCAGCTTGGCTAAACAAATCCTTATACAGACCAAGCTGGACAAGACAAAACATGGAAAATAACTGAACAATAAGACCACAGCATGTGGACAGCAAAATCAAGGCCAGAACTTATCTTTGTTGAAAGGAACTGTAAAGCAGAAGAGACCAGGCATGGATGTGAATCCTCCAGGAACAATGGACAACTGGCACTGACTAAAGGGTGAAGCAAGACTAAATAGCCCTGTCCAAATTGCAAAAAGTGAAAACACCTGATACAGTTATATGAAAAAGTTTGGGCACCCCTATTAATCTTAAGCTTAATGTTTTATAAAAATAGTTTTTTTTTGCAACAGCTATTTCAGTTTCATATATCTAATAACTGTTGGACACAGTAATGTTTCTGCCTTGAAATGAGGTTTATTGTACTAACAGAAAATGTGCAATCTTCATTCAAACAAAATTTGACAGGTGCATAAGTATGGGCACCCTTATCATTTTCTTGTTTTAAATACTCCTACCTACTTTTTACTGACTTACTAAAGCACTTTTTTGGTTTTGTAACCTCATTGAGCTTTGAACTTCATAGCTAGGTGTATGCAATCATGAGAAAAGCTACTTAAAGTGGCCACTTGCAAGTTGTTCTTCTGTTTGAATCTCCTATGAAGAGTGGCATCATGGGCTCCTCAAAACAACTGTCAAATGATCTGAAAACAAAGATTATTCAACATAGTTGTTCAGGGGAAGGATACAAAAAGCTGTCTAAGAGATTTAACCTGTCAATTTCCACTGTGAGGAACATAGTAAGGAAATGGAAGAACACAGGTACAGTTCTTGTTAAGGCCAGAAGTGGCAGGCCAAGAAAAACATCACAAAGGCAGAGAAGAAGAATGGTGAGATCAGTCAAGGACAATTCTCAGACCATCTCCAGAAAGCTGCAGCATCAACTTGCTGCAGATGGTGTCACTGCATCGGTCAACTATACAACGCACTGTGTTTTTTTTGCCGCCATGCATAACGCCTTTTTGTATTACCATACAACTCAGTCTTGGTTTCATGAGTCAACAGGACCTTCTTCCAAAAAGAAATTGGCTTCTCCAAATGTGCTTTTGCATACCTCAGCCGACTCTGTTTGTGGCGTGCTTGCAGAAACGGCTTCTTTTGCATCACTCTCCCATACAGCTAGCTTCTCCTTGTGCAAAGTGCGTTGTATAGTTGACCGATGCACAGTGACACCATCTGCAGCAAGTTGATGCTGCAGATCCCTGGAGGTGGCCTGAGGATTGTCCTTGACTGATCTCACCATTCTTCTTCTCTGCCTTTCTGATGTTTTTCGTGGCCTGCCACTTCTGGCCTTAAC
The DNA here is from genome assembly GCF_051348905.1 of Ranitomeya variabilis. NCBI lineage: Eukaryota > Metazoa > Chordata > Amphibia > Anura > Dendrobatidae > Ranitomeya > Ranitomeya variabilis. The sequence continues at coordinate 215,449,025 of NC_135232.1, read as the reverse complement.
AAGAACTGTACCTGTGTTCTTCCATTTCCTTACTATGCTCCTCACAGTGGAAATTGACAGGTTAAACCTCTGAGACAGCTTTTTGTATCCTTCCCCTGAACAACTATGTTGAATAATCTTTGTTTTCAGATCATTTGACAGTTGTTTTGAGGAGCCCATGATGCCACTCTTCGGAGGAGATTCAAACAGGAGAACAACTTGCAAGTGGCCACTTTAAGTAGCTTTTCTCATGATTGCATACACCTAGCTATGAAGTTCAAAGCTCAATGAGGTTACAAAACCAAAAAAAGTGCTTTAGTAAGTCAGTAAAAAGTAGGTAGGAGTATTTAAAACAAGAAAATGATAAGGGTGCCCATACTTATGCACCTGTCAAATTTTGTTTGAATGAAGATTGCACATTTTCTGTTAGTACAATAAACCTCATTTCAAGGCAGAAACATTACTGTGTCCAACAGTTATTAGATATATGAAACTGAAATAGCTGTTGCAAAAAAAAGAATTTTTATAAAACATTAAGCTTAAGATTATTAATAGGGGTACCCAAACTTTTTCATATAACTGTAAATGCTGTGATTCAGAGACAGCAGCGCTACCACTTACAACAACCGGAGGGAGCCCAAGAGCAGAATTCACAACAGTTAAGGGTGTGTTGGCGTTAGGGGTGTGGTTAGGGTTGGGACTAGGGTTAGGGGTGTGTTGGGGTTGGGGGTGTGCTGGGGTTAGGGTTGTAGTTGAGATTAGGGCTAGGGGCATGTTCGGGTTAGGGGTGTGGTCAGGGTTATGGTTAGGGTTGGGATTAGGGTTAAGGGTGTGTTTGGGTTAGAGTTTCAGTAAGAATTTGGGCGTTTCCACTATTTAGGCACATCAGGGGCTCTCCAAGCGCGACATGGCGTTTGGTCTCAATTCCAGCCAATTCTGCGTTGAAAATAAAAAACAGTGCTCCTTCCCTTCCGAGCTCTCCTGTGCGCCCAAACAGGGGTTTACCCCCACATATGGGGTATCAGCGTACTCAGGACAAATTGGAGAACAACTTTTGAGGTCCAATTTCTCCTGTTACCCTTAGGAAAATAAAAAACTGGGGGCTAAAAAATAATTTTTGTGGAGAAAAAAGATTTTTTATTTTCACGGCTCTGTGTTATAAACTGTAGTGAAACACTTGAGGGCTCAAAGTTCTCACAACACATCTAGAAAAGTTCCTTGGGGTGTCTAGTTTCCAATATGGGGTCACTTATGGGGGGGTTTCTCCTGTATAGGTACATCAGGGGCTCTGCAAATGCAACGTGACTCCTGCAGACCAATACATCTAAGTCTGCCATGCATCCAAATGGTTGTTCCCCCCACATATGGGGTATCAACGTACTCAGGACAAATGGGACAACAACTTTTGCTGTCCAATTTCTCCTGTTACCCTTGGGAAAATACAAAACTGGGGGCTAAAATATAATTTTTGTGGAAAAAATAAGATTTTTTATTTTCACGGCTCTGCGTTATAAACTGTAGTGAAACACTTGGGGGTTCACAGTTCTCACAACACATCTAGATGAATTCCTTAGGGGGTCTACTTTCCAAAATGGTGTCACTTGGGGGGGTTTCAATGTTTAGGCACATCAGGGGCTCTCCACATGCGACATGGCGTCCCATCTCAATTCCAGTCAATTTTGCATTGAAAAGTCAAATGGCGCTCCTTCCTTTCCGAGCTCTGCCATGTGCCCACACAGTAGTTTACCCCCACATATGGAGTATCAGCGTACTCAGGACAAATTGCACAACAGCTTTTGGTGTCCAATTTCTTCTGGTATCCTTGGGAAAATAAAAAATTGGGGCGAAAATTTAATTTTTGTGAAAAAATATGATTTTTTATTTTTACGTCTCTACATTATAAACTTCTGTGAAGCACTTGGTGGGTCAAAGTGCTCAACACACATCTTAAATAAGTTCCCTATGGAGTCTACTTTCCAAAATTGTGTCACTTGTGGGGGGTTTCAATGTTTAGGCACATCAGGGGCTCTCCAAACGCGACATGGCGTCCCATCTCAGTTCCAGTCAATTTTGCATTGAAAAGTCAATTGGTGCTCCTTCCCTTCCGAGCTCTGCCATGCGCCCACACAGTGGTTTAACCCACATGTGGAGTATCAGCGTACTCAGGACAAATTGCACAACAACTTTTGGTGTCCAATTTCTTTTGGTATACTTGGGAAAATAAAAAATTGAGGGCGAAAAGTTCATTTTTGTGAAAAAATATGATTGTCAGGACTCTGAACATTTTTTATTACCTTTTTGTGCATTACTGCCCTTTTCCAAGATGGAGTCTTTGGTCTCATGTGCACTTTGTCTTCCTGGTATAAAACTCCACCCCAGCCTTCAGTCTGTGCTAGAGTATTCTGCCTTGCATCCAGCTCCTGACCTCTGGTGACTCCCTGGCTATATACCTGCTCCTGTGAACCTGTGGGGTTATCCTGCTACTCTGCTCTGAGTTCCTGCTGCATACACCAGTTCCAGTAATCCTCCTTCATCTGCTGCTCGAGTTTACTTCCACCTGCATTTGCTGGAGATGTAAGCTGTTGCTGCTCTGCAAGAACCTGAGACTATTACCCAGACATCCCTGGTTGAGCTAAGATATTATTTGAACTGCCTTATAAGCATACCTATCTGTGTTTTGGACTAAGCAAGGACTTATTCGTGTCAAGTATCCTCAAGAATAATTGTGCTTCATAGACTTTCTGTGTGATTGCATTTTCCTCTGAAGTTTCCTATAGACTGCTGAGCTGCATTTGATATTTGCACCAAGTGTTGTGAACTTGAGTTTCTCTCTGCACCTGTTTGAATCACCGTGTTATAATATAGACTTTACCACTTATAAAACTGTGTCCAGTAGTTGTCTTGTTACACGCAAAGAGTCTCCTGAGTTATCCCCTATAATTATTACAGGATACTCTAGCCTAAAAAAAAAAAGGAGACTGCTGGAACAAAGACTGCAGAAAGCAGACTAGAGCAGGTGTTTTCCATAATTAGATCACTGCAAAAAGATGTGGAAGGTCTGCAAAAGAAGTTTGGAAGCTTTGAACACAATAAAGTGTTTGGACAGACGTTGCAGGACTTAAGCACCCACATGGCAGCCCAGGATAAAAAACTTGCTGGCATAGAGTCCCAGTATGGACGGGCTTTTCAGGAGTTAAGCACGCAAATAGCTGCACAAGCGACTTTTCCCTCTGGGCAACCGCCACCAGCTAGCCCACCTAAGTTGCCCCCATTCAGATTTAATGGTGATCGCGACAAATTTCGTGGCTTTGTGAATCAATGTATGCTGTATTTTGATGTGCATGCTGACCGTTTTCCTAATGATAGATCCAAAGTATTGTGTGTAATAATGCTGCTGACCACACGAGCGCTCGCCTGGGCGAATCCGATGATTGAGTCTCGTGACCCGCGGTTAAATAACTTGGATAATTTCATGGCCGCTATGGCATTAATGTTTGATGATCCTAATCACCGTGCAACCGCTGAATCTGCTTTATTGTCTTTACGCCAGGCAAAACGTTCTGTTATTGAGTATGCTACTGAATTCAGGAGATTAGCGGTAGATACCAAGTGGGACAGTTATGCACAATTGCCTATTTTTAAAAGGGGTCTGTCTAGTATTGTAAAAGATGAACTAGCTCACTCTGAGTCACCACAAGAGCTAGAGACATTTATACAGCATTGTGTGCGCATTGACATTCGCCTTACTGAGCGTAGGCAGGTGAAGTTTGCTGCATATAACCGTATTTAAGCGAGAGGGAGAGAAGGAAATGAATCCAACAAGATAACCTTATGTCTTTTAGTAAAATTGCTTTATTAAAGTGTAAGATAGGGAGGCAATGGTGACAACATAATCACCCAACAAATGTACTAAAAACAACAAATACACAAGACACCAGGAAAAAGCAGCTGCTGACCCATAGCAAAAAAAAATAAAATATTAGTATGGTAATCAGTAAACTGCATATCGGGTCAGATGTACACTACCAACAGGGTTACAGAAATATTTTCACATTAATCCACCTAAGAAACTTTTAAGTCCCACAGACTACAATGTCAGAATACGTATACTAGCCAGTATAACATAAAGTAGTTCGGCGACTTTGATAGGTGAGAGGAATAATAGATCAATACATCACCGAGGTATAATCTATAGCAGGTGCAAGATCCCGGTGTCCGCCCCGACGCGCGTTTCGGAACCCTTCGTCAGGGGGCGCATATAACCGTATTTCTAACTTTTCCCTTCCTTCCAAAGAGCCTGCAGGTAAAACATCTCTGGAGGTGGAGGAGGTGCCCATGCAAATTGATTCCATTCATAGGCGCGAGATCAATGAGCGCAGGGAGCATCGCCTTCGTGAAAGTCTATGTTTCTACTGCAGCCAGTCTGACCACTTCTTGATCAATTGTCCTAAGTGTCCTAGACGGCCTAACAAGGTGCTAGCAGCAGTAGGGGAGTATGACAACTGTGATGATGAATCTGACATCTCTGAATGTAGCCTGCCTTTAAACGCTGTATTCCATTCACTTTCTATGACTTCACCCCCCAAGGAGCTTAAGGAAAAGAACTCTCACTGTTCTCTCCCTATTAAGATCCTGTGTTCAGGACAGTGGATTTCCAGTGCAGATATGATTGACTCTGGTGCAGGTGGCAATTTCATGGATATCGCATTTGCCAAGGAACATGGTATTAAAATTCAGCAAAGAGCCTCTCCAATTACCATGGAAACAGTGGATGGGTCACCTTTAATCTCTGGGCCTGTGGATCAGGAGGCGGTACCCCTTGAAATTTTGTTGGAGCCTAATCATCAGGAGCAACTTTCTTTCTTGCTAATTTCTTCTCATTTTCCTGTGATTTTAGGCATTCCTTGGTTGCATTCTCAGAACCCAATTATCAACTGGGAGACCAAGGAGATTATCTTTTCAACAAGGAGCAACTCAGCGTTAACAGAAGCTGTCCCTGAGTCCACGGCTACGAAACCACATGTACAGGTATTTTCTTTACCTCCAGCATATAAAGAGTTCTCTGACATCTGTGACAAGAAGAATGCAGATCAGCTTCTTCCACATAGGCATTATGACTGTCCCATTGAGTTGCTTCCTGGGGCAGCTATTCCTTTTGGTAACGTATACCCTTTTGCGGCACCTGAGCTTCAAGCCTTAAAGGAGTATATTGATGAAAATCTGGCCAAAGGCTTCATACATCCTTCTTCCTCACCAGCAGGGGCACCTATCTTTTTAGTAAAGAAGAAGGATGGGACCCTGAGACCCTGTGTTGACTATCGGGAACTCAATAAGGTAACCGTACGAAACCGTTACCCTTTGCCTCTGATTCCCTAATTACTGGAAAGAGTCCGCCATGCTAAGGTGTTCTCTAAACTGGATCTTCGTGGGGCTTATAATTTGGTGCATATTCGTCCAGGGGATGAGTGGAAGACAGCATTCAGATGCCGGTATGGACACTTTGAACCTCGTGATGCCCTTCGGGCCCCTGCAACGTTTCAACACCTTGCAAATAACATTTTCAGAGATTTGTTGGACCAGTTTGTAGTGATCTATTTGGACGATATACTAATCTTTTCTGACTGTCTACAGGAACATGAAGAACATGTCAAAACTGCTTTAAGACGTCTGAAAGAGAACCATCTGTATATAAAGCTGGAGAAATGCGAGTTCCATCGTTCTGAGATACAGTTCTTAGGTTATATCATCTCTCCCCAGGGGCTGAACATGGAATCTGGTAAGATTCAGGCTATCCTTGACTGGCCGGTACCCAAGAACGTTAAGGAGGTCCAATGTTTTATTGGTTTTGCAAATTTCTACAGACGCTTCATTCGAAATTTTTCTGATATTGTCCGTCCCATTACTTCCTTGACAAAGAAGGAAAAGCCCTTTAAATGGTCATCACAGGCTCAAGAAGCTTTGGATCGGCTTAAGATCTGTTTCACATCAGCACCACGGTTGATACACCCAGATCCAACACTTTCTTTCATTGTGGAGGTGGACGCTTCTGATAATGCTTTGGGGACTATTCTCTCACAAAGAACTGCAGAGAAGGGTCTGCTACATCCTTGTGCTTTCTTTTCCCGTAGACTAACCTCAGCAGAGAAGAATTACGATGTGGGAGACAAGGAATTGCTGGCTATTATTGCGGCTTTCAAAGAATGGAGGCATCATCTGCAAGGAGCTGCACAACAGATCATAGTGCTAACTGGACATCGCAATTTAGAGTTCCTTAGATCCGCTAGATGTCTTTCTCTTCGTCAGGCTCATTGGAACTTATTTTAAAATCAATTTAACTTTATTATCTCGTACCGTCCAGGTTCTCGGAATGGGAAGGCTGATGCTTTATCCCAAATCCATGCTGCGGATTCCGTACCTGGAGCCCAGTCCAAGACCATTCTATCTGATGCCAAGTTCATCAGAGTTATCCATGATCAGGACTCGTGGAAGGAGTGCAGGGAGGCCTATGACGGTGATGTATTTCTGGCCAACCCACCTGTGGATATTAATCTTGTCTTTAAGGGTGGCATGTGGTTCAGAGATCGACGTATCTACATCCCTGAGGTCGTCCGTCTGCAGATCCTCAAGTTGGTACATGACTCCAAGTTGGCTGGTCACAGGGGGGTACAGAAGACACAAGAGTTCCTGAGCCGATTCTTCTAATGGCCAACTTGCCTGAAGGATACCAAGGACTATGCTCTCTCTTGCGAGGTATGTGCTCGTTACAAGACTCCTCATGTGGCACCTACGGGTCTTCTACAACCATTACCTGTTCCGTCCCGCCCTTGGGGGTCTATATTAATGGACTTTATTGTGGAGCTGCCTACATCGGGGGGCATGAATACAATCATGGTGGTAGTTGAACGCCTGACTAAAGCTGCTCATTTTTTTCCGTGCACCGGCCTCCCCTCAGCTAAAGATACAGTGAACTTGGTTATACAGAATGTCTTTCGGTTGCATGGGGTTCCGGATGAGATCATCTCTGACCGTGGAGTGCTGTTCACTTCAAGATTCTGGAAGGGGTTTTGCTCTGCACTCAATATTAATGTCTGTCTCTCTTCTGCTTACCATCCCCAGACAAATGGTCATACTGAGTGTACCAACCAGACGCTGGAACAATATCTAAGATGCTATGTCAGCCATCTCCAGGATGATTGGTTGGAGTTGCTGCCATTAGCCGAATTTTCATATAACAATTCTCAGAGCGCCTCCACTAAATTTACACCTTTCTTTGCCAACCTGTGTTATCATCCGTGTATCTTACCTAGGTCTCCAATTAATTCTCTGGTTCCGGCAGTGGAGGAAAGGCTGACTGCGATGGAGCAAAATCTGGAGGTTCTGAAGGAATCCCTGACCACAGCTCAAGAACGTTATAAGAGATCGGCTGATAGATTCCGTAAACCTGCACCCATGTTCAAGGTAGGAGATTCCGTGTGGTTAGCAACTAAGAATCTGAAGTTGAACGTTCCGTCACAAAAACTTGGACAGAAATTCATTGGCCCTTTCAAGATCAACGGTATTGTGAGCTCTGTGGCCTGCCGGCTGAAGCTGCCTAGGACAATGAAGGTACACCCAGTTTTTCATGTATCTTTACTAAAGCCTGTATCTCCTAATACCTTCCAGGGATGTGTTGTGCCACCTCCGCAGCCTGTGGTGATTGATGGGCAAGAACAATTCGTGGTGGAGGAAATTGTTGATTCCAGGATTTGCAGGAATCGTCTCCAATATCTGATAAGATGGCAGGGATATCCCCCTGAGGAAGACTCTTGGGAACCTGTGGAAAACATCAATGCCCAACAGAAGATTTCTCGTTTTCATCAGAGATTCCCTGAGAAACCAGGTCCAGGATCGTCCTGAGGCCGCTTCTAAGGAGGGAGTAATGTCAGGACTGTGAACATTTTTTATTACCTTTTTGTGCATTACTGCCCTTTTCCAAGATGGCGTCTTTGGTCTCATGTGCACTGTGTCTTCCTGCTATAAAACTCCACCCCAGCCTTCAGTCTGTGCTAGAATATTCTGCCTTGCATCCAGCTCCTGACCTCTGGTGACTCCCTGGCTATATACCTGCTTCTGTGAACCTGTGTGGTGATCCTTCATCTGCTGCTCGAGTTTACTTCCACCTGCATTTGCTGGACATGTAAGCTGTTTCTGCTCTGCAAGAACCTGAGACTATTACCCAGACCTCCCTGGTTGAGCTAAGATATTATTTGAACTGCCTTATTAGCATATCTATCTGTGTTTTGGACTAAGCAAGGACTTATTCATGTCAAGTATCCTCAAGAATAATTGTGCTTCATAGACTTTCTGCGTGATTGCATTTTCCTCTGAAGTTTCCTGTTTGAATCACCGTGTGATAATATAGACTTTACCACTTATAAAACTGTGTCCTGTAATTGTCTTGTTCCACGCAAAGAGTCTCCTGAGTTATCCCCTATAATTATTACAATGATTTTTTCTTTTTACGGCTCTAAAATATAAACTTCTGTGAAGCACTTGGTGGGTCAAAGTGCTCACCAGACATCTAGATAAGTTCCTTAGGGGGTCTACTTTCCAAAATGGTGTCACTTGTGGGGGGTTTCAATGTTTAGTCACATCAGGGGCTCTCCAAACACGACATGGCATCCGATCTCAATTCCAGTCAATTTTGCATTGAAAAGTCAATCGGCGCTCCTTTCTTTCCGAGCTCTGCCATGTGTCCAAATAGTGGTTTACTCCCACATATGGGGTATCGGCGTATTCAGGAGAAATTGTAAAACAACATTTGTGGTCCAATTTTTCCTGTTACCCTTGGTAAAATAAAATAAATTGGAGCTTAAGTAAATTTTTTGTGAAAAAAAGTTAAATGTTCATTTTTTTTTTAAAACAATCCAAAAATACCTGTGAAACACCTGAAGGGTTAATAAACTTCTTGTATATGGTTTTGAGCACCTTGAGGGGTGCAGTTTTTAGAATGGTCTCACACTTGGGTATTTTCTATCATATAGACCCCTCAAAGTTACTTCAAATGTGATGTGGTCCCTAAAAAAATAGTTGCAATTAGGGTTGAGCGAAACGGATCGGTCATTTTCATAAGTCGCCGACTTTTGGCAAAGTCGGCGTTTCATGAAACCCAACCCGATCCCTGCGTGGGGTCGGCCATGCGGTACGCGATCTTGGCACCAAAGTCGCGTTTCGTATGACGCGTTTAGCGCCATTTTTTTCAGCCAATGAAGGAGTGTGGGCAGAGTGATGACATAGGGGTTAGGGGCGTGCACGGCTATCATCATTTTATCGCTTGTGCGCAGTAGGGATTCGCAATGTGTAACACGAGATTTTCTGTGCTGGGACGGAGGGGAGAGAGAGAGAGAGAAAAAAAAATAAAAATCCCCATTGACGTGCATAGGGTTTCGTGTTCCGGCCGATCCTCGACTTTTCGCAGTAATCGGCCGATTTCGCCCGACTCGACTTTTCAAAAAGTCGGGTTTCGCGAAACATGACTCGACCCAAAAAAAAGTCAAAGTCGCTCAACCCTAGTTGTAATCATTATAGGGGATAACTCAGGAGACTCTTTGCGTGGAACAAGACAACTACAGGACACAGTTTTATAAGTGGTAAAGTCTTTATTATCACACGGTGATTCAAACCGGTGCAGAGAGAAACTCAAGTCCACAACACTTGGTGCAAATATCAAATGCAGCTCAGCAGTCTATAGGAAACTTCAGAGGAAAATGCAATCACGCAGAAAGTCTATGAAGCACAATTATTCTTGAGGATACTTGACACGAATAAGTCCTTGCTTAGTCCAAAACACAGATAGATTTGTTTATAAGGCAGTTCAAATAATATCTTAGCTCAACCAGGGAGGTCTGGGTAATAGTCTCAGGTTCTTGCAGAGCAGCAACAGCTTACATGTCTAGCAAATGCAGATGGAAGTAAACACGAGCAGCAGATGAAGGAGGATTACTGGAACTGGTGTATGCAGCAGGAACTCAGAGCAGAGTAGCAGGATAACCCCACAGGTTCACAGGAGCAGGTATAGAGCCGGGGAGTCACCAGAGGTCAGGAGTTGGATGCAAGGCAGAATACTCTAGCACAGACTGAAGGCTGGGGTGGAGTTTTATAGCAGGAAGACACAGTGCACATGAGACCAAAGACGCCATCTTGGAAAAGGGCAGTAATGCACAAAAAGGTAATAAAAAATGTTCAGAGTCCTGACATTACTCCCTCCTTAGAAGCAGCCTCAGGACGATCCTGGACCTGGTTTCTCAGGGAATCTCTGATGAAAACGAGAAATATTCTGTTGGACTTTGATGTTTTCCACAGGTTCACAAGAGTCTTCCTCAGGGGGATATCCCTGCCATCTTATCAGATATTGGAGCCGATTCCTGCGAATCCTGGAATCAACAATTTCCTCCACCACAAATTGTTCTTGCCCATGAATCACCACAGGCTGTGGAGGTGGGACAACACGTCCCTGGAAGGTATTAGGAGATACAGGCTTTAGTAAAGATACATGAAAAACTGGGTGTACCTTCATAGTCCTAGGCAGCTTCAGCTGGCAGGCCACAGAGCTCACAATACGTTGAGCTTGAAAGGGCCAATGAATTTCTGTCCAAGTTTTTGTGAAGGAACTTTTAATTTCAGATTCTTAGTTGCTAACCACACGGAATCTCCTACCTTGAACATGGGTGCAGGTTTACGGAATTTATCAGCCGATCTCTTATAACGTTCTTGAGCTGTGGTCAGGGATTCCTTCAGAACCTCCAGATTTTGCCTCATCGCAGTCAGCCTTTCCTCCACTGCCGGAACCGGAGAATTAATTGGAGACCTAGGTAAGATATACGGATGATAACCCAAATTGGCAAAGAAAGGTGTAAATTTAGTGAAGGCGCTCTGAGAATTGTTATATGAAAATTCGGCTAATGGCAGCAACTCCAACTAATCATCCTGGAGATGGCTGACATAGCATCTTAGATATTGTTCCAGCGTCTGGTTGGTACACTCAGTCTGACCATTTGTCTGGGGATGGTAAGCGGAAGAGAGACAGACATTAATATTGAGTGCAGAGCAAAACCCCTTCCAGAATCTTGAAGTGAACTGCACTCAACGGTCAGAGATGATCTCATCCGGAACCCCATGCAACAGAAAGAGATTGTGTATAACCAAGTTCACTGTATCTTTAGCTGAGGGGAGGCCGGTGCACAGAACAAAATGAGCAGCTTTAGTCAGGCGATCAACTACCACCATGATTGTATTCATGCCCGCCGATGTAGGCAGCTCCACAATAAAGTCCATTGATATAGACCCCCAAGGGCGGGACGGAACAGGTAATGGTTGTAGAAGACCCGTAGGTGCCACATGAGGACTCTTGTAACGAGCACATACCTCGCAAGAGAGAACATAGTCCTTGGTATCCTTCAGGCAAGTTGGCCACCAGAAGAATCGGCTCAGGAACTCTTGTGTCTTCTGTACCCCCCTGTGACCAGCCAACTTGGAGTCATGTACCAACTTGGGGATCTGCAGACGGACGATCTCAGCGACGTAGATACGTCGATCTCTGAACCACATGCCACCCTCAAAGACAAGATTAATATCCACAGGTGGGTTGGCCAGAAATACATCACCGTCATAGGCCTCCCTGCACTCCTTCCACAAGTCCTGATCGTGGATAACTCAGATGAAATTGGCATCAGATAGAATGGTTTTGGACGGGGCTCCAGGAACGGAATCCGCAGCATGGATTTGGGATAAAGCATCAGCCTTCCCATTACGAGAACATGGACGGTACGAGATAACAAAGTTAAATTGATTTAAAAATAATTTCCAACGAGCCTGACAAGGAGAAAGACATCTAGCGGATCTAAGGAACTCTAAATTGCGATGGTCAGTTAGCACTATGATCTGTTGTGCAGCTCCTTGCAGATGATGCCTCCATTCTTTGAAAGCCGCAATAATAGCCAGCAATTCCTTGTCTCCCACATCGTAATTCTTCTCTGCTGAGGTTAGTCTACGGGAAAAGAAAGCACAAGGATGTAGCAGACCCTTCTCTTCAGTTTTTTGGGAGATAATAGTAGCCCCCAAAGCATTATCAGAAGCGTCCACCTCCACAATGAAAGAAAGTGTTGAATCTGGGTGTATCAACAGCGGTGCTGATGTGAAACAGATCTTAAGCCGATCCAAAGCTTCTTGAGCCTGTGATGACCACTTAAAGGGCTTTTCCTTCTTTGTCAAGGAAGTAATGGGACGGACAATATCAGAAAAATTTCGAATGCAGCGTCTGTAGAAATTTGCAAAACCAATAAAACGTTGGACCTCCTTTAAGTTCTTGGGTACTGGCCAGTCAAGGATAGCCTGAATCTTACCATATTCCATGTTCAGCCCCTGGGGAGAGATGATATAACCTAAGAACTGTATCTCAGAACGATGGAACTCGCATTTCTCCAGCTTGATATACAGATGGTTCTCTTTCAGACGTCTTAAAACAGTTTTGACATGTTCTTCGTGTTCCTGTAGAGAGTCAGAAAAAATTAGAATATCGTCCAAATTGATCACCACAAACTGGTCCAACAAATCTCTGAAAATGTCATTAGCAAGGTGTTGAAATGTTGCAGGGGCGTTACAAAACCCGAAGGGCATCACAAGAGATTCAAAGTGTCCATACCGGCATCTGAATGCTGTCTTCCACTCATCCCCTGGACGAATACGCACCAAATTATAAGCCCCATGAAGATCCAGTTTAGAGAACACCTTATCATGGTGGACTCTTTCCAGTAAGTTGGGAATCAGAGTCAAAGGGTAACGATTCCGTACGGTTACCTGATTGAGCTCTTGATAGTCCACACAGGGTCTCAGGGACCCATTCTTCTTCTTTACAAAAAATATAGGTGTGCCTGCTGGTGAAGAAGAAGGACGTATGAAGCCTTTGGCCAGATTTTCATCAATAGACTCCTTTAAGGCTTGAAGCTCAGGTGCCGCCAAAGGATATATACGTTACCAAAAGGAATAGCTGCCCCAGGAAGCAACTCAATGGGACAGTCATAATGCCTGTGTGGAGGAAGCTGATCTGCATTCTTCTTGTCACAGATGTCAGAGAACTCAGGCCCTCAGGCCCACATCGTTGGACGTTCCAAGCGCACCATCCTTGTGCACTCTGGTGGCGGGTGTAGGTCACCTGATCCCCCCTTTGTAATAGTGGGTCACCATATCGGTTGCGGAAAGAAGTCTTCACGTTGCAACTGGTAACGAAGACGTCAGTCGGTAGTCCCGGTTCCTGTATGGAGCACCAACCCTGCTTTGGGTGAAAGGCCAGCACAGTTCCCCGCTTTACCACGTCTTTCCTGCCGCGCGCAGGCTTTGGGTGTTGTACTTTCGGCGCATCAGTTTGTTCTGTCTCTTTTTGGTTTTTCCAATGTAGGATCAGGCATTGTTTATATTGTTCCCAAGTGAGCACAGCAAGGGTGAGGCCCTCGTCCTGAGCTCCATCTGGCCCGATCCAGGGGGTGTCCCACTGGAGGATCACCCCTTCTGCGTTCACGTCTATGGGTTCTCCCATCTTGGTCGGTAGTGGAGGTACCAGCCTCCCCATCGTGTCGGGGGTGAGGATCACACGCTCCACAGAGAGGAAACAGTTATTGTTGGGGTGAGGAGCGGTCGCGGGAGCAAGATCGGTCAGGAGAGCAGGATCGGTCGCGGGAGCGGGATCGTTTAGGAGAGCAGGATCGGTCGGGGGAGCAGAATCAGCCGGGGGAGTAGGGGCGCCTTCCATACCTGCGCCTGATGTGATTCCACCGATGTCGATCCGTTACTCTGACAAGGACACTGGAATCGGCTGCAGCCCGGACCGCGGCTCCTCCAAGGTGGCCTCTCGATGTGGCTCCACTCTCCATGGCTCCGCACCTGCTGGCTCCATGGTCGGAATAGGTAGGCTCGGCTCCTCCGCCGGCGGCTCCAAGGAGTTCAGATCCTTCAGCTGCGGTGGATGCGGGTCCGCCTCTGGTGGGTGAGGACAAGCCGGGATCACTTCGCCGTCGCTCGGGCACCCGCTGATCATCTTCGCTGTCTTGAGATCGGCAGCCGTGCATGCACCTGACTCCGCCATTTCTCCGAGGTCGAGCTCCCTCTTCACCTCGTTCCCGCCGTTGCAAATCAGGGGGCGGTTCTCCTCTGCTGCTGGGCAGGTCGTCATCTCGCAGCAGAAGTCGGGGGGGGTGGTCGCTGCTTTTGGCGCCGCTATGGTAGTCTCCTCCCATGACACGCCCTTCTTCTTCCTCTGCGCTCTCCTCAGCGCTGTAATGGCGGCTGTTCTTGGCGGGAAGTTTTGGCGGCAAGTGGCAATACACAGTCTTTGCAATAAGTCACAGTCCCAAGGCACACATGACCTGATTCTTCAGGCTTAAGTAGCTCCTGTTCGTGACGCCAAGTTGGAGCGCCCCCACTGCCGCAGGGCCGAGGGGTACCCGGTACCGGGCCTCTCTGCTCTCAGTTCTGGGGTGTCACGGTGGCTAGACCCGGCCCGTGACCCTGCTGAGGGGCGTCCAAAGAAGGTGGAGAGCGATGCTGTTGTGGTGCGGTGTCGGTCGCAGTAAATAACAAGGACACCAGGTTGCAGTCTCTTTACCTCTTTACTGAAGGCTTCAGGATCCTCAGTCCGGAATACGGTTAACCGGGCTGCGTGAGTCCAGCCGGTCCAATGGCACCTCCAGAGTTCCCTTTGCAGGTGGAAATCTGTGCCTACCTTCTAGCGCTTGTGTGTTGTAGTCCTTCCCTGCTGTGCTTACGGGATAGTCCTCACAACTGTTGTGTCTGTTTCTGAAGTTCCCTCACAACTCGATTATGATGTTCTGTTTTGTCCCCCAGATGATATGGCTAGGACGCACCCGTATGACGGGTAGGCTCGGAGGTCTTCCGGGACCCTAGAGTCGCCCCTCTCCAGATGTTGCCCCCTGTGTCTGCTTAGGTGATTTTGGGTGAGACAGCCCGCCTATAACTGACTGTCCTGCCGTAGGTTTGAAGTAAGGCCTGGAGCTCAATACTTCCTCGGCGTTCCGGCCACCGGCTACGCGCCTCAGTAGGATGTTGCCTCGTCTTACAGCACGACTCCTACTGGTGTTTCTCCTTGTTGCGTTGATCTCATTTCTCACTCAGCACAATAAACCTTGCTTCTTGTCCTTTCTTGGGGTACCGCCGCGATGAAGTGCAGGCGCGGTCCTGTAACGTTCTTTCTGTTCGCTAGGCCTCTGTCAGGATCCCACCCCTGACAGGGACCCCCCTGAATCTTCCCCTGCAACACCCTCTGCCACAGGATGTTGCCTGGTTCCAACCCAGTCAGCTTCTCACTAACTTCCTATCTAACCCCCAGTTTTACCAGATTGTGAGGAGTGGCCTAATACATAGCACCCTTAGCTCCCCCTGGAGGCCAGACTGTGAAGTGTATTGGTGTCTGTAATACCTGGTCAGGTGAACTCCTTCAGTGCCATCAGACGTACCATAGCCCCCCTTAGCGGCGGAGCATCAGTACTGCAACGACCAGGACTCTGGGGCGCTGCACTCCCCCCGGTTAAACCCAGTACTCCTGGACTGGGAAGAAAACAACAATACATGTCAGCAAAAAGACATACAATTTTGAAATGCAATAACAAGTAAATTTTAACAAGGCTTCCCTTTATGGGAGGTGAGGACTCTTGAACGTTACAAACATGGTTAAGTATTTTAAATAACATACTATAAGTAACTTCTCTTACCCAACTGGGTATTCTACTTAGTGCAATTTCTGAACAATAATTTAATGTTGCCTTTAAGGATGTACACACTGAATCCACTAAAGACCTTCTTATAAAACACTATAAGGCTAATCAACTTTTCTTCATTTTCTACCTTTACATCTGCAGGACCGCCTGTCTATCTGCCCCAGGCCTACTGCCTCTCGCTCTGTTGTAGGACCGCCCCATCTCTCATCCGGGCCTACTGCCTTTCTGCTACTATGCACAGTATAGAACTTATCATCCTTCTCTCAGTTCAAGATCGCTGAGCCATCTCGGTATGGCTCCTAAGAGGACTCGCCGACTAACCCCATACGGGTTCACTTCCTGTCCTCATTCTCTAACACATTATTAAGCATTTCTTACAATTAACTAGCTTTCTACATATAACTTTGACATGTAAGCATTATTCGACTTTAAGTGCTATTGGTGAACGTCCCCTTTAAGAAGGGACCAAGTCTCTCGGAGGTAGTGCAACTTCTCAAGCTGCAAGTTCGTATACAGCAAGGACTCCGGTGCTGTTTCCAAGAACAGTTTCTTTGCAAAGAGTCCTTTTCTTTGTAAAACCAGTAGAGGGCACCTTTAAGAAGGTGCAAGCTATTTACAATAAGTTTGTAATCATGCAGTGTTCATGATCCAGCAGTTCTTTTCAACAATGATGAACGAGAAACAAAAGCAAAAAGACAAAAGTAGGGATCCCGGGTAAACTAAGGGATCCCTTTAATAGTTAACCCTAATCGGGTTGTAGCAGCAAGAAGACACATAGAAGGACGGACAGTTAACTATATACAGTTTACAAAGCACTTTAAAGCTTCATAGTAAATTGCAAGACATCAGCCGGTAGTGGACATCTCCTGACCGTGGCGGCTTTGGTCCCTGGCCTCCGGCTGATGCGATGTCAGTATCGGTGGTTGGTTTCTCGAGTGCAGTCAGGTCACCCGGTGTCTGGATTCGAAGGCTAACCCTGGCTGCAAGCTCGGTAGCTGCAACAAGGCGTACGGTGGCGATAGTAGCAAGATCTGTCAAGTCTGGTTCAATCATGGTCGAGGCAACAGGTGACACCCCCTCAGGCCCACATCGTTGGACGTTCTGAGCACACCATCCTTGTGCACTCCGGTGGCGGGTGTAGGTCACCTGATCCCCCCTTTCCAATAGTGGGTCACCATATCGGTTGCGGAAAGGAGTCTTCACGTTGCAACTGGTAACGAAGACGTCAGTCGGTAGTCCCGGTTCCTGTATGGAGCCCCAACCCCGCTTTGGGTGAAAGTCCAGCACAGTTCCCCGCTTTACCACGTCTTTCCTGCCGCGCGCAGGCTTTGGGTGTTGTACTTTCGGCGCATCAGTTTGTTCTGTCTCTTTTCGGTTTTTCCAATGTAGGATCAGGCATTGTTTATATTGTTACCAAGTGAGCACAGCAAGGGTGAGGCCCTCGTCCCGAGCTCCATCTGGCCCGATCCAGGGGGTGTCCCACTGGAGGATCACCCCTTCTGCGCTCACGTCTATGGGTTCTCCCATCTTGGTCGGTAGTGGAGGTAGCAGCCTCCCCATCGTGTCGGGGGTGAGGATCACCCGCTCCACCGAGAGGAAACAGTTATTGTTGGGGTGAGGAGCGGTCGCGGGAGCGAGATCGGTCAGGAGAGCAGGATCGGTCGGGGGAGCAGAATCGGCCGGGGGAGTAGGGGCGCCTTCCATACCTGCGCCTGATGTGATTCCACCGATGTCGATCCGTTCCGCTGACAAGGACACTGGAATCGGCTGCAGCCCGGACCGTGGCTCCTCCAAGGTGGCCTCTCGATGTGGCTCCGCTCTCCATGGCTCCGCACCTGCTGGCTCCGTGGTCGGAATAGGTAGGCTCGGCTCCTCCGCCGGCGGCTCCAAGGAGTTCAGATCCTTCAGCTGCGGTGGATGCGGGTCCGCCTCTGGTGGGTGAGGGCAAGCCGGGATCACTTCACCGTCGCTCGGGCACCCGCTGATCATCTTCGCTGTCTTGAGATCGGCAGCCGTGCATGCACCTGACTCTGCCATTTCTCTGAGGTCGAGCTCCCTCTTCACCTCGTTCCCGCCGTTGCAAATCAGGGGGCGGTTCTCCTCTGCTGCTGGGCAGGTCGTCATCTCGCAGCAGAAGTGGGAGGGGGCGGTCACGGCTTTTGGCGACGCTTTGGTAGTCTCCTCCCATGACACGCCCTTCTTCTTCCTCTGCGCTCTCCTCAGCGCTGTAATGGCGGCAGTTCTTGGCGGGAACTTTTGGCGGCAAGTGGCAATACACAGTCTTTGCAATAAGTCACAGTCCAAGTATAATAAATCACAGTTCCAAGGCACACATGACCTGATTCTTCAGGCTTAAGTAGATCCTGTTCATGACGCCAAGTTGGAGCGCCCCCACTGCCGCAGGGCCAAGGGGTACCCGGTACCGGGCCTCTCTGCTCTCAGTTCTGGGGTTGTCACGGTGGCTAGACCCGGCCCGTGACCCTGCTGAGGGGTGTCCAATGAAGGTGGAGAGTGATGCTGTTGTGGTGCGGTGTTGGTCGCAGTAAATAACAAGGACACCAGGTTGCAGTCTCTTTACCTCTTTACTGAAGGCTTCAGGATCCTCAGTCCGGAATACGGTTAACCGGGCTGCGTGAGTCCAGCCGGTCCGATGGCACCTCCAGAGTTCCCTTTGCAGGTGGATATCTGTGCCTACCTTCTAGCGCTTGTGTGTTGTAGTCCTTCCCTGCTGTGCTTACGGGATAGTCCTCACAACTGTTGTGTCTGTTTCTGAAGTTCCCTCACAACTCGATTATGATGTTCTGTTTCGTCCCCCAGATGATATGGCTAGGACGCACCCGTATGACGGGTAGGCTCGGAGGTCTTCCGGGACCCTAGAGTCGCCCCTCTCCAGATGTTGCCCCCTGTGTCTGCTTAGGTGATTTTGGGTGAGACAGCCCGCCTATAACTGACTGTCCTGTCGTAGGTTTGAAGTAAGGCCTGGAGCTCAATACTTCCTCGGCGTTCCGGCCACCGGCTACGCGTCTCAATAGGATGTTGCCTCGTCTTACAGCACGACTCCTACTGGTGTTTCTCCTTGTTGCGTTGATCTCGTTTCTCACTCAGCACAATAAACCTTGCTTCTTGTCCTTTCTTGGGGTACCGCCGCGATGAAGTGCAGGCGCGGTCCTGTAACGTTCTTTCTGTTCGCTAGGCCTCTGTCAGGATCCCACCCCTGACAGGGACCCCCCTGAATCTTCCCCTGCAACACCCTCTGCCACAGGATGTTGCCTGGTTCCAACCCAGTCAGCTTCTCACTAACTTCCTATCTAACCCCCAGTTTTACCAGATTGTGAGGAGTGGCCTAATACATAGCACCCTTAGCTCCCCCTGGAGGCCAGACTGTGAAGTGTATTGGTGTCTGTAATACCTGGTCAGGTGAACTCCTTCAGTGCCATCAGACGTAGCATAGCCCCCCTTAGCGGCGGAGCATCAGTACTGCAACGACCAGGACTCTGGGGCGCTGCACTCCCCCCGGTTAAACCCAGTACTCCTGGACTGGGAAGAAAACAACAATACATGTCAGCAAAAAGACATACAATTTTGAAATGCAATAACAAGTAAACTTTAACAAGGCTTCCCTTTATGGGAGGTGAGGACACTTGAACGTTACAAACATGGTTAAATATTTTAAATAACATACTATAAGTAACTTCTCTTACCCAACTGGGTGTTCTACTTAGTGCAATTTCTGAACAATAATTTAACGTTGCCTTTAAGGACGTACACACTGAATCCACTAAAGACCTTCTTATAAAACACTATAAGGCTAATCAACTTTTCTTCATTTTCTACCTTTACATCTGCAGGACCGCCTGTCTATCTGCCCCAGGCCTACTGCCTCTCGCTCTGTTGCAGGACCGCCCCATCTTTCATCCGGGCCTACTGCCTTTCTGCTACTATACACAGTATAGAACTTATCATCCTTCTCTCAGTTCAAGATCGCTGAGCCATCTTGGTATGGCTCCTAGGAGGACTCACCGACTAACCCCATACGGGTTCACTTCCTGTCCTCATTCTCTAACACATTATTAAGCATTTCTTACAATTAACTAGCTTTCTACATATAACTTTGACATGTAAGCATTATTCGACTTTAAGTGCTATTGGTGAACGTCCCCTTTAAGAAGGGACCAAGTCTCTCGGAGTTAGTGCAACTTCTCAAGCTGCAAGTTCGTATACAGCAAGGACTCCGGTGCTGTTTCCAAGAACAGTTTCTTCGCAAAGAGTCCTTTTCTTTGTAAAACCAGTAGAGGGCACCTTTAAGAAGGTGCGAACTATTTACAATAAGTTTGTAATCATGCAGTGTTCATAATCCAGCAGTTCTTTTCAACAATGATGAACGAGAAACAAAAGCAAAAAGACAAAAGTAGGGATCCCGGGTAAACTAAGGGATCCCTTTAATAGTTAACCCTAATCGGGTTGTAGCAGCAAGAAGACACATAGAAGGACGGACAGTTAACTATATACAGTTTACAAAGCACTTTAAAGCTTCATAGTAAATTGCAAGACATCAGCCGGTAGTGGACATCTCCTGACCGTGGCGGCTTCGGTCCCTGGCCTCCGGCTGATGCGATGTCAGTATCGGTGGTTGGTTTCTCGAGTGCAGTCAGGTCACCCGGTGTCTGGATTCGAAGGCTAACCCTGGCTGCAAGCTCCGTAGCTGCAACAAGGCGCACGGTGGCGATAGTAGCAAGATCTGTCAAGTCTGGTTCAATCATGGTTGAGGCAACAGGTGACACCCCCTCAGGCCCACATCGTTGGACGTTCCGAGCACACCATCCATGTGCACTCCGGTGGCGGGTGTAGGTCACCTGATCCCCCCTTTGCAATAGTGGGTCACCATATCGGTTGCGGAAAGGAGTCTTCACGTTGCAACTGGTAACGAAGACGTCAGTCGGTAGTCCCGGTTCCTGTATGGAGCCCCAACCCCACTTTGGGTGAAAGGCCAGCACAGTTCCCCGCTTTACCACGTCTTTCCTGCCGCGTGCAGGCTTTGGGTGTTGTACTTTCGGCGCATCAGTTTGTTCTGTCTCTTTTCGGTTTTTCCAATGTAGGATCAGGCATTGTTTATATTGTTCCCAAGTGAGCACAGCAAGGGTGAGGCCCTCATCCCGAGCTCCATCTGGCCCGATCCAGGGGGTGTCCCACTGGAGGATCACCCCTTCTGCGCTCACGTCTATGGGTTCTCCCATCTTGGTCGGTAGTGGAGGTAGCAGCCTCCCCATCGTGTCGGGGGTGAGGATCACCCGCTCCACCGAGAGGAAACAGTTATTGTTGGGGTGAGGAGCGGTCGCGGGAGCGAGATCGGTCAGGAGAGCAGGATCGGTCGGGGGAGCAGAATCGGCCGGGGGAGTAGGGGCGCCTTCCATACCTGCGCCTGATGTTATTCCACCGATGTCGATCCGTTCCGCTGACAAGGACACTGGAATCGGCTGCAGCCCGGACCACGGCTCCTCCAAGGTGGCCTCTCGATGTGGCTCCGCTCTCCATGGCTCCGCACCTGCTGGCTCCGTGGTCGGAATAGGTAGGCTCGGCTCCTCCGCCGGCGGCTCCAAGGAGTTCAGATCCTTCAGCTGCAGTGGATGCGGGTCCACCTCTGGTGGGTGAGGGCAAGCCGGGATCACTTCGCCGTAGCTCGGGCACCCGCTGATCATCTTCGCTGTCTTGAGATCGGCAGCCGTGCATGCACCTGACTCCACAATTTCTCCGAGGTCGAGCTCCCTCTTCACCTCGTTCCCGCCGTTGCAAATCAGGGGGCGGTTCTCCTCTGCTGCTGGGCAGGTCGTCATCTCGCAGCAGAAGTGGGAGGGGGCGGTCACTGCTTTTGGCGCCGCTTTGGTAGTCTCCTCCCATGACACGCCCTTCTTCTTCCTCTGCGCTCTCCTCAGCGCTGTAATGACGGCAATTCTTGGCGGGAACTTTTGGCGGCAAGTGGCAATACACAGTCTTTGCAATAAGTCACAGTCCAAGTATAATAAATCACAGTTCCAAGGCACACATGACCTGATTCTTCAGGCTTAAGTAGATCCTGTTCGTGATGCCAAGTTGGAGCGCCCCCACTGCCGCAGGGCCAAGGGGTACATGGTACTGGGCCTCTCTGCTCTCAGTTCTGGGGTTGTCACGGTGGCTAGACCCGGCCCGTGACCCTGCTGAGGGGCATCCAATGAAGGTGGAGAGTGATGCTGTTGTGGTGCGGTGTCGGTCGCAGTAAATAACAAGGACACCAGGTTGCAGTCTCTTTACCTCTTTACTGAAGGCTTCAGGATCCTCAGTCCGGAATACGGTTAACCGGGCTGCGTGAGTCCAGCCGGTCCGATGGCACCTCCAGAGTTCCCTTTGCAGGTGGAAATCTGTGCCTGCATTCTAGCACTTGTGTGTTGTAGTCCTTCCCTGCTGTGCTTACGGGATAGTCCTCACAACTGTTGTGTCTGTTTCTGAAGTTCCCTCACAACTCGATTATGATGTTCTGTTTCGTCCCCCAGATGATATGGCTAGGACGCACCCGTCTTCCGGGACCCTAGAGTCGCCCCTCTCCAGATGTTGCCCCCTGTGTCTGCTTAGGTGATTTTGGGTGAGACAGCCCGCCTATAACTGACTGTCCTGCCGTAGGTTTGAAGTAAGGCCTGGAGCTCAATACTTCCTCGGCGTTCCGGCCACCGGCTACGCGCCTCAGTAGGATGTTGCCTCGTCTTACAGCACGACTCCTACTGGTGTTTCTCCTTGTTGCGTTGATCTCGTTTCTCACTCAGCACAATAAACCTTGCTTCTTGTCCTTTCTTGGGGTACCGCCGCGATGAAGTGCAGGCGCGGTCCTGTAACGTTCTTTCTGTTCGCTAGGCCTCTGTCAGGATCCCACCCCTGACAGGGACCCCCCTGAATCTTCCCCTGCAACACCCTCTGCCACAGGATGTTGCCTGGTTCCAACCCAGTCAGCTTCTCACTAACTTCCTATCTAACCCCCAGTTTTACCAGATTGTGAGGAGTGGCCTAATACATAGCACCCTTAGCTCCCCCTGGAGGCCAGACTGTGAAGTGTATTGGTGTTTGTGATACCTGGTCAGGTGAACTCCTTCAGTGCCGTCTGATTGCACTAAGGGAGTTCACCTGACCAGGTAACATACACACTACACTTCACACTCCGGCCACCAGGGGGAGTGGTTCTATCTAGTAGGCCACTCCTCACACTCTGGTAAAACTGGGGGTTGGACAGGAAGACAGGGAGAAGTAACAGGGAAGAGCTAAAGAGAGGACCTGTCAGGGATGGGATCCTGACAGATTCCTAAGAAAGGACAAAAAGTGAGAAAACGGGAATACAGCAAAGAGGTGATAGGACCAGAAGGAGTCGTGCTGTAAGATCTAGGCAACATCCTTCTGAGGCGCAAACAGTCGGTGGCCGGAACGCCGAGCAAGTAAGAGACTCTAAGCATTACTGCAGGATAGCCAATTATAGGTTGGCTGTCTCACCCAAATCACCTAAGCAGACAACGGAGGCAGCTGTGGGAGAGGGGCGACTCTAGGGTCCCGGAAGAACTCCAGGCCTACCCCGTCATACGGGTGCGTCCTAACCAGATCATCTGGGGGACGGAGAGAACGAACATCAGAGACAGACAGAATCAGTTGTGAGGACTATCCCGGGGTGCTTAGCAGGGAAGGACTACAACACACAGGCGCTAGAAGGTAGACGCTGATTCCCACCTGTTAAGGGGACTCCTGAGGTGCCTTCGGACCGGCCGGTCTCAGACAGCCCTGTTAACAGTGCTCTGGATTGAGTACCTCGAGACCTTCAGTAAAGAGGTAAAGAGACTGTAACTCTGTGTCCTCGTTATTCATCGCACCCCACACCCCAACATCATCACATTCTCAACTTTCACTGGAAGCCCCTCAGCAGGGTCACGGACCGGGCCTAGCCACCGTGACAACCCCAGAACTGAGACGCAGAGGCCCGGTACCGGGTGCCCCTCGGCCCTGCGGCAGTGGGGGCGCTCCAATTTGGCGTAACGAACAGGATCTACTTAAGCCTGAAGAATCAGGTCATGTGTGCCTTGGAACTGTGATTTATTGTGCTTGGACTGTGACTTATTGCAAAGACTGTGAATTGCTAATTGCCGCCAAGAGTTCCCGCCACAATTCGCCATTGCCGCGCACGGAGGGATTAGCCTTAGCTTCGTGGGCGGAACCGGTCAAGAGAAGCGCGGAACGAGGAAGCGCGGTAAAGTGCCAACTCCGGAAGAGGAACTCCGACCTCCAGCAGGTTAGTGGGAGGAAGGGACAGCCATGTCCGAGTCGGGAGGAGCGGAGGCAGCGGTCTCAGCCGTGGACTCAGGGGCAGCTCCGGTCCCCGCAGCGGACGTAGCCGCGGCCCTAATACCACCACCGGTTGCCGCGGAACCCACTGCCCCCATCAGCCAGTCGGACACTGCCGCTACCACAAAGGCCATAATGCCCTTCTCTATGCCGTGCCTGCCCGGAGCGGCCTGGCTCCCACGATACTCCGGGGAGTCGCATACGTTCACTGACTTTAAAGAAGGGATCTGCAGCCTGCTTGAGTTCTATCCCCTGACAGAGCCTCAGAAGGTTCATATGATAATCGGCCAACTCTTTGGGGCGGCTCTGAGAGAAGTGAAGCCCTGGCCCGCCGCGGATAAGGGAACGGCACAGCAGGTTTTTGCAAAGCTTAAAGCCACCTTCGATACCCGTACTGCTACAGAAATTAAATTGACTTTCTACGGATGCAAACAGAGACCGCAGGATAGCTTACGGGACTATGCCCTTAATCTCCAGGAGGCGCTGCGGGCCATTAAGCAGAGTGACCCCGGCAGCATGCAAGATGAGGATAAACTCCTGAAAGAGCGGTTCATTGAGGGGCTCCTGTGCAGTCACCAAAGGGGCCAATTACACTTCTTGGCCATGCAGAATCTAGACTTGACTTTTGCGCAATTCAAGGATAAAGCTATCCAGGCGCTGCAGGAGCGACAGCCCAGCCGTGCAATACCACCCAGGCGTCCCGCTCTCACATACCACCAGGAGGTGGCACCGGATGCCCCAGTCGCCGCTGAGGCCGACGCCCAGAGCCTAGAGGACGACTCCCCTGCAGGACTCCGCCTCCAGATGCAGGAGCTGACCAAGAGCGTTGCTGCCCTAGCCCGGACGGTGCAGTCCCTACAGGAGGCCCCCAAGGAGAAGATCCAGCTGGCCTCCAGACCAGAAGATGTCCCCTGGATGCGACAGAGGAGGACTCCGCCGACCAGAGGCCGGGACGACGATCGCTTCCATCGGGACGGACGACCCATCTGCCGCCACTGTCACCAGGTGGGCCACCTGGCAAGGTACTGTCCTTTAAACGAGCAACCCCTGGAGCAAAGGGCCAACCCCCAGGAGTAGGACGATCAGGCCCGCAGCATTGGAGAGCCAAATACGTTGGAGGGTGGCCAGTTCTTCCTGTTGTGATCGACGGTATCCCCATGAACGCTCTGCTGGACACCGGTTCTCAGGTGACGACTATGCCTTACGTGCTTTATAAACGGTATTGGGAGGACACCGATATTACTCGTGGCCCTGATGACGATTTCACCATCATAGCCAGTAATGGTCAGCCGTTGCCACAAGTGGGGTATAAAGAGGTCACCATCAAGGTGGGGCGGGTGGAATTGAAGGCCCAAGGGATTGTAATCGTTGATATTGACCGCCGTGAATGTAATCCTATGATGACTATCGGTACCAATGTTATAGAAAATTGTCTTGCAGAAGTTATTGTCTTGTTACAACAGGTAGCAGAAACCGCTGGCTACAGTGAACAACGCGCCCTGCAAAAAGAAATCAGAGCTCTGATGCAGAGACAGCAGGTAGAGCTGACTGGTGGTGAAATTGGTCGTGTCACTGTGAGTGATTCAAACCCTATCGCGATACCCCCCAGGAGTGAGATGTTAATATGGTGTCAGGCAGCCATAGGCCTCAGGGGTAAGGACTATCAGGCCCTGGTAGAACCCGTGTATTCAGACAATAGGCCTACTCTCCTGACAGCCAGGGGGGTGGTCAACGTCCGCCAGGGGAGGGTGCCCGTACGTGTCCTTAATTGTGGAGAGGAAGAGGTCCACCTCACCAAGTATGCCACGCTTGCCAAACTGTTCGCTGTCAATAATAGTGTGATACAGACACCTGAACCCTTGGCCCCGTCTAACCTGGTGGAGGACAACGGTTCTGCGGGGCACTCGAAAGATTGGTGTCGGGAATTGCATGTGGGCACTGACTCCACCCCATCCCATCAGAAACAGGGGGCCTACAGGGTGGTTCACGATTACGAGCGGGTATTTAGCAAACACCCCTTAGATTTTGGACAGGTGAAAGGGATCCAACATCATATCCCCACGGGAGATCACCGGCCCATAAAGTAGAGATACCGCCCTGTACTTCCAGCTCATTACCAGTGTGCCAAGGACATGTTGCGAGAAATGAAGGAGGCTGGTGTGGTGAGAGACAGTTGTAGTCCCTGGGCAGCTCCATTAGTCCTTGTTAAGAAGAAAGATGGCACAATGAGGATGTGCGCTGATTACAGGCAGTTGAATCGCATTACACATAAGGATGCATACTCACTGCCCAGGATAGAAGAGTCTCTGGCTGCCTTAAAATCTGCTAACTACTTTTCTACCTTAGATCTCACCAGTTGTTACTGGCAGGTTCCCGTGGCGGAGGCGGACAAAGAGAAGACGGCCTTCACGACACCGATGGGTCTCTGCGAATTCAACTACATGCCCTTCGGATTGTGCAATGCCCCGGGGATGTTCCAGAGGATGATGGAGTGCTGTCTGGGGCATAAGAACTTTGAAACCGTACTGCTGTATTTGGATGATGTCATTGTCTTCTCTAAGACCTACGAAGACCATCTGAAGCACCTGACTGAGGTGTTTGAAGCCCTGTCCAACTTTGGCTTAAAGGTGAAATCGTCCAAATATCATCTGCTGAAACCCAAAGTGCAGTACCTGGGCCATGTGGTGAGCGCTGAAAGAGTAGCCCCAGACCCCGACAAGGTCACGGTGATCCAAGACTGGCCAAAACCCAGCAACCTCCACGAAGTCCGGCAGTTCCTCGGGCTGGTCGGCTATTACCGAAGGTTCATCAAGGACTTCACCAAGAAGGCCGCGCCCTTGCAAGACCTGTTGGTGGGCCAATCAAAGAAGACCAAGGGGAAGAACGCCCCATTTGACTGGAACGAGGGGCTGGAAGGATCCTTCACTTGTTTGAAGTCGGCACCGACGGGAGAAAACGTGCTGGCCTACCCCGAATATGACCAAAGGTTTCTGCTGTACACGGATGCCAGCAATGTGGGATTGGGAGCCGTGCTATCCCAGGTCCAGAAAGGCAAGGAGAGGGTGATCGCTTATGCCAGCTGGAAGCTCCGCCCCACGGAAAGGAACCCTGACAACTACAGTTCCTTCAAACTGGAGTTCCTTGCCATCATCTGGGCAGTGACAGAGAGGTTCAAACACTACCTGGCCTCGACGAAATTCACCGTCTTCGCGGATAATAATCCGCTGATGCACTTGGGTACAGCCAAACTCGGGGCCTTGGAACAGCGGTGGATGGCCTGGCTGTCCAACTATGGCTTCACCATCAAGTACCGGGCAGGACGCAAGAAAGCGAATGCCGGTGTCTTGTCCCGGATGCCCAATTTGCCAGAAACGGAGGAGGACCCGGAGGCACTTGAAGAGGTAGAGTTGCCTGCGTTCCATTGCCCCAAAGCCGCTCAGTACTCCCATCATGTGAAGAACCGGTACAAGAACCAACAGGATGCCACGCTGAATCCCCTGCCCCATCACGGATGGGCGGAGACCCAGGATGGTGACCCCGCGGTCCGTCGGGTGAAAGAGCTCTTGACGCAGGCAGGGTTGCACCCCAGCCCAGATGATCCACAGGAGACACGACAGCTGTGGAAGGGGAGAAGCCAACTGTTTATCCATGATGGCAAGCTGTGCCGGAGGAGTATCGACCCGCGTACTCATGAATTGGTATGGCAGATAGTGGTGCCGAGGCGAGATGCGCCCATGGTTCTGGGAGCCTACCACGATGGAGCCGGACACTTCGGATGGAAGAAGCTGGAGAGGCTACTCCGAGGGAGGTTCTATTGGATTGGCATGAAGGGAGCCATTGAGAAGTGGTGTCGGGAGTGCGGTCCATGTAGCCTACGCAGGAAGGACGGTGACAGCCAACGGGCTCCCTTGCAGCCCATCATCACCAAACGGCCGCTCGAACTGGTCGCGCTGGATCATGTGAAGCTGACACCTAGCCGGTCAGGCTATCTCTACGCTCTTACCATCGTGGATCACTACTCCAGATTTTTGGTGGTTGTACCTGTCAAGGATCTAACGGCCAGGACGGCTGCCAAGGCCTTCCAGCAGTAATTTTGTAGGCCCCATGGGTACCCGGAGAAGGTACTGACCGATCAGGGACCAGCATTCGAAGCAGAGGTGTTCCAAGAGTTCTGCCATCTGTACAGGTGTAAGAAGATCAGAACCACACCGTACCATCCCCAAACCAACGGGATGTGTGAAAAGATGAACCAAGTGGTGATCGACTTACTGAAGACCTTACCCGTAGAGGAGCGGAACCTGTGGCCAACAAAGTTGCCTGACTTGGTGGACATATACAATCATATCCCAGTAAATTCCACCAACTGCACTCCAGCATACCTGATGTAAGGAAGATCTAGCAAGTTACCCGTTGACCTGGACATGGGGGTCCTAGTCCCCGAAGATACCTCGCCGGATGCAGATTGGGATGCAGAAAGGCAGCGAAGGTACCGCAAAGTGCAGGAATGCGTGGAAAGAAGTCTCGCCCAGGCTAGACAAAAACAAGAAAGAGACTACAACCAGCATGCTCCTGCGATTCCCTTGTCACCCGGTGAGCACGTACTCAAACGAAAGAGGAGGCTACACAAACTCGACGACCAATGGGAAGCGGAACCGTATACCGTCCTGCCATCCGATTTCGACAACACGAAGGTTTGTCTCATTAGCAAGGATGGAGGGGAGACCTCGACGGCGATATCCAGGGACCACCTTAAAGTCTGCCCTGATAAGTTGAGAGATAGGGAAACGGCTCCAGGAACCTCCCCACCTGTAGAAAAGGAGAAGATGATACACACGGTTCTTGGCGATTTTCCCCAGTCCTGGACTCAGATAAATCAGGCCATCGTGGTACCTGTTCTAACGTTCTGCCAGCCGGACCCACCAGAACTAATTGTGGTGCGAGATCCTCCAGGCCCGCAATCTCAGCAAGCCTTGCCTGAAGATGCCATGCCAACCGTTGAACCGGCAAATCCTCCCTCTGCTCTTGGCGAATCTGCCGTACCCACTGTTGGTAGCAGCAGCCCTGAGAGCTCCAGCCTGCCAGTGCTACCTAGACTCACTAGAAGCGTAGCTAGAAGACAGTGCACTACACCAGCGGTAGCAAGCGTAGCGGGCCCTGTTAAGCCAATAGCAACCCCTGTGCTGTGAAGGTCTACACGCAGCACCAAGAATCAAACTCCCCTCCGCTACAAAATTTGGAGGTATTAGTGAGGGCTGCTATTTAGTTGAAAATGTTTGTGTGCATATCTTTTGTTACAGGTTTTAAAATGGACAATGGAGTGATGGACAGTGAATTGCTCCAAAAACTTCTAAAAGGGGACCCCTTTGTTTACCCGAGGTCCCCGCTGTTTCAACCACTGAACTGAGAGTCATAAACTGTGCATGACCTAACTTTCGCAACGTTCAAGAGTCCTCACCTCCCATAAAGGAAAGCACTGTTATGTTTAATTGTTTATAATATTTCAAAATTTTGTGTGTTTTCTGTTAACATGTATTGCTGTTCTTGTTTTCCCAGTCTGGGAGTACTGGATTTAACCGGGGGGGAGTGCAGCGCCCCAGAGTCCTGGTCGCTCCAGTAACATTGCTCTGCCACTAAGGGGAGTGATGTTACGTCTGATTGCACTAAGGGAGTTCACCTGACCAGGTAACATACACACTACACTTCACACTCCGGCCACCAGGGGGAGTGCTTCTATCTAGTAGGCCACTCCTCACACTCTGGTAAAACTGGGGGTTGGACAGGAAGACAGGGAGAAGTAACAGGGAAGAGCTAGAGAGAGGACCTGTCAGGGATGGGATCCTGACAGATTCCTAAGAAAGGACAAAAAGTGAGAAAACGGGAATACAGCAAAGAGGCGATAGGACCAGAAGGAGTCGTGCTGTAAGTTCGAGGCAACATCCTTCTGAGGCGCAAACAGTCGGTGGCCGGAACACCGAGCAAGTAAGAGACTCTAAGCATTACTGCAAACCACGGCAGGATAGCCAATTATAGGTTGTCTGTCTCACCCAAATCACCTAAGCAGACAACGGAGGCAGCTGTGGGAGAGGGGCGACTCTAGGGTCCCGGAAGAACTCCAGGCCTACCCCGTCATACGGGTGCGTCCTAACCAGATCATCTGGGGGACGGAGAGAACGAACATCAGAGACAGACAGAATCAGTTGTGAGGACTATCCCGGGGTGCTCAGCAGGGAAGGACTACAACACACAGGCGCTAGAAGGTAGACGCTGATTCCCACCTGTTAAGGGGACTCCTGAGGTGCCTTCGGACCGGCCGGTCTCAGACAGCCCTGTTAACAGTGCTCTGGATTGAGTACCTCGAGACCTTCAGTAAAGAGGTAAAGAGACTGTAACTCTGTGTCCTCGTTATTCATCGCACCCCACACCCCAACATCATCACATTCTCAACTTTCACTGGAAGCCCCTCAGCAGGGTCACGGACCGGGCCTAGCCACCGTGACAACCCCAGAACTGAGACGCAGAGGCCCGGTACCGGGTGCCCCTCGGCCCTGCGGCAGTGGGGGCGCTCCACTATTTGCGTACTTATGTCCTGAAAAGTCCATCCATACTGCGACTCTATGCCAGCAAGTTTGTTTTCCTGGGCTGCCATGCGGGTGCTTAAGTCCTGTAATGTCTGTCCAAACACTTGTTGATTGTGTTCAAAGCTTCCAAACTTCTTTTGCAGACCTTCCACATCTTTCTGCAGTGATCTAATTATGGAAAACACCTGCTCTAGTCTGCTTTCTGCAGTCATTGTTCCATCAGTCTCCTTTTTTTTTAGGCTAGAATATCCTGTAATAATTATAGGGGATAACTCAGGAGACTCTTTGCGTGGAACAAGACAACTACAGTACACAGTTTTATAAGTGGTAAAGTCTATATTATCACACGGTGATTCAAACAGGTGCAGAGAGAAACTCAAGTCCACAACACTTGGTGCAAATATCAAATGCAGCTCAGCAGTCTATAGGAAACTTCAGAGGAAAATGCAATCATGCAGAAAGTCTATGAAGCACAATTATTCTTGAGGATACTTGACACGAATAAGTCCTTGCTTAGTCCAAAAGACAGATAGATATGCTTATAAGGCAGTTCAAATAATATCTTAGCTCAACCAGGGAGGTCTGGGTAATAGTCTCAGGTTCTTGCAGAGCAGAAACAGCTTACATGTCCAGCAAATGCAGGTGGAAGTAAACACGAGCAGCAGATGAAGGAGGATTACTGGAACTGGTGTATGCAGCAGGAACTAAGAGCAGAGTAGCAGGATAACCCCACAGGTTCACAGGAGCAGGTATATAGCCAGGGAGTCACCAGAGGTCAGGAGCTGGATGCAAGGCAGAATACTCTAGCACAGACTGAAGGCTGGGGTGGAGTTTTATAGCAGGAAGACACAGTGCACATGAGACCAAAGACGCCATCTTGGAAAAGGGCACTAATGCACAAAAAGGTAATAAAAAATGTTCAGAGTCCTGACAATAGTGTTGTAAAAATGAGAAAGTGCTGGTCAACTTTTAACCCTTATAACTCCCTAAGAAAAAAAATGTTGGTTCCAAAATTGTGCTGATGTAAAGTAGACATGTGGGAAATGTTACTTATTAAGTAACGTCTGTGACATATCTCTGTGGTTTAAGGGCATAAATATTCAAAGTTGGAGAATTGCGAAATTTTCAAAATTTTGGCCAAATTTCAGTTTTTTTCACAAATAAACGCAAGTTTTATCAAATAAATTTTACCACTATCATGAAGTACAATATGTCACGAGAAAACTTTGTCAGAATCATCAGGATCCGTTGAAGCGTTCCAGAGTTATAACGTCATAAAGGGACAGTGGTCAGAATTGTAAAAATTGCCCCGGTCATTAACGTGCAAACCACCCTTGGGGGTTAAGGGGTTAAACAAGTTGCCACTGTTGGGCTCTAAAAAGTGTGACGCGTGGTGTATCCAGAGGATGCCATTCCAGCATGGAGAGCAGCCATGTGACATAGGTAACCAACTGTGTCCTAGTGCTGGGACTAGAACTGTCTTTTCATGTGCAAGGGGCCGGGGTGCTCACTGACTGTGACCTAGTGGACTCACCCATGACTACCACCCCGTGCAACCTTGTTACAACAACGTTATCTATAAGGTACCTGGATGTGAATTTTTTTTGTGATACTAATTCTCATATTTTTATTTATGTTAGGAGCATTAAAGGGGTTGTCCAAATTTGTGATCAGTCCTCAGTCATTTTATGTGACTGCAGACTTCTGAATTCTCACAGTGCACACTGGATGCAGTCAGGATTCTCTGATGCCGGTGATTTACATACATGTGGTCATGTGCTGACTACACATGCGTGACCTCAATCAATGAAAATGAATTGTGTGAGGCCGGGCATGTCTAGTCGGAATGTGGCCAGAAATATTCAAATCACATATTTGTGCAAGGGAGAATCCTAAAATTGTGCAGTGCATGCACTGTGAGAATTCAGAAGCCTACAGTCACCTATAGTGACTGCAGATTTTCATTTCAAACCTGGACGCACCCTTTAATAATAAAATGAAGCCCTGCAGCCAATCCTAACAGAATATCCTCACTGTCAGGATTCAGCTCTGCTTTCTGGTTCCAGCAGTCATCACATGGCCGCTTCACTCATGTGTGATTTTCATACCTACACTGTTATGTGACAATGAGCTTCTCTTCCTGCTTCTCTGTTTTTCACCGACCATTGAATTTGGGCAAGCAGCTATGTGCTTGGGTGGAGGGGCTGCACCAAACTAAATTCTTGCCCTGGGTGTCAGAAAACCTACATACACCTCTGTGCACACCTCCCCCATCCTGACTGCTGAGCTGCTAGGAGCACTTCAGGATGGAGGGGGCTTCTGTGTTTGAATAGAAGCCATACAGGGGAATGTGCTGTAAGGTTTCTCCCCTCTCCTCTGGATTGTTACTCCACTCCCCTCTCATCCTGTCTCCCAAGTAAAGTTAAGCCCTCTCCTCAGTAATTTCTCCCATCTCTCCCCAATAGTTTCTCCTATCTACCCTCTCCTCTGCAATGTCTTATTCTCCCTACATATCTGGTCCCTCCACCCTGTTCCCTTTCATGCTTGCTGTCATGGGCAATGTACAGGCACTCTGCACACACAGGGAAATGTCTCTGGTCACTGGCGCTGAGGAGGAGCTTCACAGCTAATTACAGACAGACACCATGCAGGGCTATGTTTTAACATTCTGCTGTGTGTGCGTGGTTGTGTTAACAAATAAAGATAACTGACTGACATTGCCCCTTTAACCCGGTGAGTAGGAGCAAAAGAGGGGGGCCCAGACTGGGTCAGACACTCTGCCAGCATGTTTCAGGCAGTCCGGGCCCCCTTGTTTTGCTTCTGCTCACCGGGTCCCATACACTAGTAATGCCCTAATGGCGGTTCTACTGGTAACTCTTTGTGCATGCATTTGTGCATGCACTCAGTGATTTCCTGTACATGTGCACAATAATATCATGACAACTGCTGCTCTGAACCGAAACAGACAAATCATGTTTAAATTAACATAACACATTGATTAACGTTGGACACATTTTACTGTACTGTTTTTTTCCCAATATGATGTTTTTTCATTAAATATACATTCATTTAAAAATTCTACTAGCTGCCCATGGGAACAGCTGACCTTTTACTCCACTTTTAGACATTGTTAGTCCTTACAATGAAAAAGAGAAGCTTTCTCAAATTAAAAAAACGAAAAATGAAAAGGAAACTTTGATGGTGAAAATGGAAAATCTTATCCAAAACTAATGAAAATCTAATTTAATCTCGACTATTTGCAAAGTTGCTTAATTTCTTTTTACATTTTAAGGACACAGCTCTTCAGCCTCCTCACTGCTTTGCTGCACATGTGGGTGTGCTCCTTCATGAGTAACAATTATGGTTGAGAAGCCTTGTTCTTCTACAGAACTGAATGTGCTACACTGACATAAAGAGATAACAGGGCCTTTGAACAAGTGTATGGCTCTGCAGCTAATGGGGAAAGTAACCAGTGATTAAGAGAACTGCTCTTGCTAAGCAGCCAATAGATGGGGGCCACAGGCTTGTGTTTTTACAGGACTGAAACCATAACCATAGCTCTAGATCAGGAGCTGGAATGGAAGGGGAAGGTTGGACTTGTGAGCAGCACTGTCTAAATGCTCAATATAGATTAATAGACTGGAAAGAGGTGGCTTGAATCTCAAGAGTTAACTCCTAATCCTGGAATATCTCTACTGCGCATATTTGGCCCCTCTCTGGTGATCAAGTATCCTTGGTAATGAGCTGGAAACAATGCAAGGCAGAAGTTTTCATATCTGGAGAATGAGAGCAGATAAAAAAAGAAAGTCAATTGCAAAATTGCTTATTTTCTAACTAACTGTATCAATTCTAAAACAGGAGTACAATCCCTTTAACCATAATAGTTATAAATGTGCAATAAACAATGTTCTAAACTTAAAGTGCTTGTCCAAGATTAGAAAAGCATGTCAGTTTGCTCCCAGAAACACCACACATGTTAATCTGTTTTGCCAGCTCCATTAAAATGAATGAAGGTAAGCTGCAATACTACATACAACCTGAGGACAAATGAGGTCTTCAGAAATAAGCAGTGTGAGGCAGTGACCCCTGTTACATCTAGGGGGCGCTGTTTGTGCTCCCCATAATGCGCACAGAGGCGTATGAAGGCCATAGGTGTGCATGACAGTCACAGGTGTAGCTGTGATTGCAGTGTGAGGTAGTGACTTGTATCACAGGTAGGGGTCGCTGTGTGTTCTCCCCAGGTTGTGCATGGAGATGGATGAAGTCCATAGATGTGCATGGGAGTCACGGATTTCAGGTCCGGGTTTTCCATGTGGCTGAAGACCACAGGTTTGTGTGTTAAAAGCCCTGCAGTAAGGGGTATGGGTGTGTCAGGTGCAACGTCAGTGTCAGTCTGGTGTGTGCTGTTGTGCAGAGCAGAGGCCTGCAGAGCACCGGCTGAGTGCATGGAGGCACAGGCCAGCAGAGCCAGCACCCAAGGCAGCTGAATAGCCTGGCACCCGCAGCGTATACAGCGATGCAAGTTGTCCATGGCACTGGTCTTGGATGTGGACAGTCCTGTGCCTGGAGGTGGATGTCGTGTATCTGAAAGAGGACTGGCATGGGTAACGATTGCAAACAGGTGGATATGGTGCCCGGGTGCTATCCAGATGATATCCTGGGCTGTGTATGGCTGTGTCAGTAGAGAGACTGTGATACAGTGATGCAGGATACCCACAGGAACTAGTCAGAGGAGGGCTGGCATGTGTAGTGTCTGCAACATATGAGGCTGTGTATGGAGGCTGTAATATGGTGTGCGGTCGCCCCACAGATACTAGACAAGGAGAGGTCTCTCGTGTCTAGGGACTGCAATCTAAAAGCCATATGATATGTAGTGCTATGAACTGCTATGAACTGGTGTGAACTGAACACTGATAATATACACTGAAGTTATAGTCACTGAAATGATATGCACCTGTGTGTGAATTGGACTTTTATGCTGTGGGGAAACACATTAAAGAGACTTTGTGTTGGAACTTTGTGGGTCACTGCCTCTTCACTGCGTACGATGCTACCGCAGCATTACAGCAGCTACGTTTTTATTTTGTCTGTATCGGAGCTGCAGCTTGACTGTTCACCTGGTTGCAAAGACTCGGGGAAAAATAATTGGTCATATTGAATTTCAGCATACTAGATCATGTGTACTCGCAGGAAATAATTTACTGCCAGAAGTCTGCTGCAGGATGAGGTATACCCGGGATTCTCAATGCAGGTTTCTCAGTGCAGCACGACTGGCTTTCAGGACTGAAAGTGAACAAAATACATGTACTTTTATAGAAGAAACCCCTGCAATAAATATCTAATTGGGTAAATTTTTATTTATTAACAAAGGAAGGACATTTTATTAGCTTACAATTGATTTGATATGTGACAAGACTTACAATTAATGTGTGCATTTTCATTAGGGTAAGTGTAGTCATAACCCTTAGTAACTGCTATCTGGTATTCCAATACACTTAAGATGCAAAGCAAATGAAACTGTCACAAGATTCTGATCCAGATACACTACACAGCCAAATACTCCATTTACTAGCAGAAGTCTAATATCAGCACAATTATATTAGCTCCCATTTTGCATCAGTTTACAAAATATCTGTCTGTCTGTCCATCCCAATCTAGGGTCCACATGTAAAAATGAAGCTCCTGCGTTCATGAGGATAAAACTTTGACACATACCATCTTCTTAAGTTCTGTCCTTGTTTGAGATCTAGGGAAGTTGGAGGTAACGCAACTCCTTGAATGCTTTGTCATGTTCCTTAAACCTTTTCTGAACAGTATGGCACTGCACATAATTCGGCTGAAAGAGTGCAATAGCATTAGTGAGTACGTCTGCCATAAAGAGGTGTGCTTGGTCTGCAACAATGTTCGAAGGGGTAGTCTACTATTAGGACAACCCCTTCCTAAACTAAATGTTCGGTCCTCCTGATAAAATAATAAAACCTATACTCACCACCCGTGCCGACACTGTTCCTGCATTGTCAACAATCGCTCTCCCCGGGGCTGTAATGTTGTGACATGTGATGCCGGTGCCCAGTCAGTACTGGTGTCACTGTCTCCGCCTTTGGACAAATTGAACATGAAGAAGAAGCCGGGGATCAGCTTCCGCACAAACTTTCTCTTTATGTTCAGTTTGTCGAAGGTGGAGACAGTAACTCCAGCGCTGATTGGGCGCTGGGCATCACGTGTCATTCTGCAGCAGCACAGCCCTGGGACCGTAAGTGCCAACACCGCTGGAACGGAGGTGAGTACAAGCTTCATTATTTTATTGGGGCAGAACATTTAGCTCAAGAAAGAATTGTCCTAGTAGAACACAACCTCTTTAAAAGGAACATCTCATGTCAAATAATGCTATTAATCTGCAGATATAAGGTAAATAGCATTAGGAAGGTGCCTGGCCGTTGTACTGAAAGTGTGGCACTTGGTAGAAAATTAACTTTATTCCTCCCAGGAGTCGTCAGCTTTCAGTCATTCAGGCATGCCAGAGTGGCTATAGTCACCGACACAGCACAGTAAGCATGCTTAGACACTATGACTGACAGCCGGCTCTGTACTGTTACAGTGCTAAAGTGTCAGGTCTTGCTTACAACAGTCACTCACGATGCTATAAACGGTGACTGTAGCCGTATCGGAACGCCGAATGACTGAAAACCGGTGGTTCCTGATAGGAAAAAGTTCAGTTTCTCCCAGTTGCTGTACTTTCAGTACAGTGCCTAGGCACCTTCCCAATTGTATTAAAATGCGTATTATTAACCCTATATATGCAGGTTAATTGGTAAAATGACAAGTTTCATTTAAGCCAGAAAAATTGCTGCTAGGCCTCATTTAATAATTATTACATTTTTTACATACGAGAAAAGATAGGTTGTTTTTCATCAGTGTGCTGGATCCAATTTTCATCTGTTATCAGTCCCAGAATAGCAACGTTTTTTTTTTTGCCTGTGCAAAAATATGTTATTTCAAGCTTCTATTTCCAATTATATACTAAAAACAGGCAGCACTCAAATGACATGTGGATGGCATATGAGTGATATATTGTTTTATTTATTTGTATTGATTTAGTTTACTCACGTATAAGACACCATTAATTTTACAGTGTTTTACAACAATTGATTTGAGGAAAAATCTACAAGCATTTGAACATGCTCATAAGGTAAAGTGTGTATGTGTTCTCCTTTTGAAAACCACAGATAGAACATGTGCAGTACATAAAACTGTCTGAATTAAACCTAACTCCCATTATTTCAGTGATTCGAATACAATGCAGCACTGCAAGGGTTGAACAACAAATTTAGTTTTGCTACATTTGTGCACCAGAGGGAAAAAAAAGCCTGTTCCATTGCCTTCTTCTAACCTCATAATTGATGTTCTACATAACTTAGAACCTCGGTGTAGTCACACTATGCAGTACAGGGGCGGACAGCTGCATCGGGGCCCAGAGGTGCAGGGCGACTAATAATGTGGACAGCCTGGACTGTTTCACGGAGCCCGAGGCCCCGGTGGCGCCCAGTGAGTGATCCCTGAAGCTCCTTTGCCTACAGGAGAAAATGGCAGGAATCCGTTCTCTTGCTGGTGATGATGATGATGATGCTGCTGCTGGAAAATGGACAAAGAGATGAGTGAGCGGTGTTTTTTTTTTTACCAATACACTGGGGAGAGGACAATAAGTAGTGCTGGGGGAGAACAACAATGGAGGTGGGAGGTGGGAGGAGATGATAATAATGGGAGTGGGGAGAGGACAATGATGGAGGTAGGGGAGAGGACAATCATAGGAGTGGGGAGAGGACAATCATGGATGTGGACG
The DNA here is from genome assembly GCF_051348905.1 of Ranitomeya variabilis. Lineage (NCBI taxonomy): Eukaryota > Metazoa > Chordata > Amphibia > Anura > Dendrobatidae > Ranitomeya > Ranitomeya variabilis. Next base: position 215,410,518 of record NC_135232.1, on the reverse strand, counting down.
AGAGTACAATGATGGTGTTGGGGAAACACTGATGCAGGTGGGGGAGAGTACAATGAGGGGTTGAGAGAGGACAATGAGGGCTTGAGGGATATGACAATGACAGATGTGAGGGAGAGGACAATGAGGGATGTAGAAGAGCACAATGAGGGGGCTGCTGGATTAATATGGGAGTAAGGGGGACTTATAATAGACTTATGAACACGTGTAGGGCAGGAGGACGTTGGATATAGATGTAAAATTAATTGGGTGGTGGAGGAGGATGCTAAGTCCCTGATAGCTTCCTCTCCATCTCACAATTCATTATGACACTACCAGGGACTTAAAATGAATTGAGCAGGGGATTAAGGGGTAAGGTGCATAGGACACTTTATAATGAATTGAAAGGTGGGAGAAGACACTATCAGGCCATGTGCACACGTTCAGGATTGTTAGCGTTTTTTTCGCGTTTTTTCGCTATAAAAACGTGATAAAAACGCAAAAAAAAAACGCTTACATAAGCCTCCTATTATTTACAGGGTATTCCGCATTTTTGGTGCAAATGTTGCGATTTTTTCCGCGAAAAAATCGCATAGCGGAAAAAAAAGCAACATGTTCATTAAAAATGCGGAATTGCAGGGATTCCGCACACCTAGGGGTCCATTGATCTGCTTACTTCCCGCACGGGGCTGTGCACACCATGCGGGAAGTAAGCAGATTATATGCGGTTGGTACCCAGGGTGGAGGAGAGGAGACTCTCCTCCACGCACTGGGCACCATATAAGTGGTCAAAAAATAAGAAATAAAATAATAAACAGTCCTATACTCACCCTCGATGTCTTGCCGCCTCCTCGCACGCTGCCGTTCGGTTTCTGTACCTGGTGTGCGCTGAAGGACCTCGCCGAATGACGTCACTGTCCTGTGATTGGTCGTGAGCGGTCATGTGACCGCTCACGTGACCGTGACGTCACGGGAGGTCCTGTGCGCACAGACCAGCTATACGGAACGGACGCCGATGAGATGTCTGGGTGAGTATAAGCATTTTTTTATTTTTTTTATTATTTTTAAACATTCTATCTTTTACTATAGATGCTGCATAGGCAGCATCTATAGTAAAAAGTTGGTCACACTTGTCAAACGCTATGTTTGACAAGTGTGACCAACCTGTCAGTCAGTTTTCCAAGCGATGCTACAGATCGCAGGGAAAACTTTAGCATTCTGCAAGCTAATTACGCTTGCAGAATGCTAAAAAAACGCGAAAAAAACGGAAAAAAAACGCAAAAAAAAAAATGCGGATTTCTTGCAGAAAATTTCCGGTTTTCTTCAGGAATTTTCTGCAAGAAATCCGCAACGTGTGCACATACCCTCAGGGATTTGTAATGAATTGGGAGGTGGCAGAGGATGATCAGTATCTGATAACGTCTTCTCCTACCCCCAAATTCATTATGATGCTATCAAGTACTTATAATGAATGGAGGGGGCCACAGGACAAGGAGGATTTGCATGAGAAAATTCTGCTGCATATACTAATGTGTTGGCAGGAAGAAACCTGCGCAAAATACATTTTTTGCGATGTTTTTGCAATGCTTTTGCTGCATATTTTCCCCCACTCATTAGCATGGGTGAAACACGTTGCAAGAATTGACATTATGCAGATTTTAATCTGCAAGGAAAAAATAAGTACCATGTGCATGAGACTTCAAGGATCTCATTCACTTAGCTTGTACTGTAAAACCTTGCATATTTTCAATAATATAAACTGAATAGTTTATATTATTGGATGGAAGAGATTATAGTTAATGGGGATCTGAAGGTCGTATAATAATAATAATAATAATAATAATTAAAGCAGACACATTAGAAGAGATAACAGGCCCTCTCTAAGGGTATGTGTCCACGTTCAGGAAACGCTGCGTTTTTGACGCAGCGTTGAGTCGCAGCGTCAAAAACGCAGCGTCCAGATGTTACAGCATAGTGGAGGGGATTTAAAGAAATCCTGTCTCCACTGTGCATTAAAAAACGCATGCGTTTTTCCCGCGAAAACGCACATGCGGTGCATTTTTTCAGAACGCAGCATGTTGCTACAATGAGCAAAACACGCAGGAACACCGCAGGTGACCTGCCAGTGACCTCAGGTGCATTTTTGGTCAGGATTTTACCTGCATAAAATCCTGACCAAAGCCTGAAGCAAACCTGAACGTGGACACATACCCTAAGAATTTCTGCAGCATAAAGATTATTTAATAAATTATTGTTGTTCTCTTTTGGTAAGGGAAATTAAAAATGTCTGAAATCATTTTATATAAATCCACTTTTTGAAAGTTGAGCAATATTTTTACTTTCCCTTAACCCCTTAACGACCGCCGATACGCCTTTTAACGGCGGCCGCTAAGGGTACTTAATCCACAGCGCCGTTAATTAACGGCGCTGTGGAAAAAGTGAATAGCGCCCCCCAGAGTCGGATTTTCTCTGGGGTCTCGGTTGCCAAGGGTAGCCGAGACCCCAGAGAACATGATTCGGGGGGGTTTTACCGACCCCCGAGTTGCGATCGCCGGTAATTAACCTTTTACCGGCGGTCGCAACAAAAAAAAACAAAACGCGATTTGCCGTTTAATTTCTCTGTCCTCCGATGTGATCGCACATCGGAGGACAGAGAAATGTGGTCCCCGATGGCCCCCAATAGCCCCCCAATACTCACCTACCTCCCCCGGTGCTCCTCGTGTCTCCCCATGGGCGCCGCCATCTTTTTTCCGGGAAAAAATGGCGGGCGCACGCGCAGTGCGCCCGCCGCCCGGCACCCGGAAGATCTTTGGGGTCTCGGCTGCCGGGGGTAGCCGAGACCCCAAAGAACATGATCGGGGTCGGTTTGCACCGACCCCTGCTTTGCGATCGCCGGTAATTAACAGTTTACCGGCGACCGCAAAAAAAAAAAAAAAAGCGATCAGTTATTTCTCTGTCCTCTGATGTGATCGCACATCAGAGGACAGAGAAATAGGGGGATTCGGGGACCCTAACATACTCACCCGGGGTCCCTGGGTCCTCTTCTGTCTTCTCCTGCCAGCCGGCTTTTTCATCATGGCGGGCGCATGCGCAGTGCGCCCGCCATCTGCTGCCATCTGCCGGCCGGCAGGAGAAGACAAGTTGGGGCTAAAATTAGGGTTAGGGTTAGGGTTAGAGTTAGGGTTAGGGTTAGGGTTAGAGTTAGGGTTAGAGTTAGGGTTAGGGTTAGGGTTAGAGTTAGGGTTAGGGTTAGAGTTAGGGTTAGGGTTGGGGCTAAATTTAGGGTTAGGGTTAGGGCTAGGGTTAGGGTTAGGCTACTTTCACACTAGCGTTTTTTGGCTTCCGTCGCAATGCGTCGTTGGAGAAAAAACGCATCCTGCAAAAGTGCTTGCAGGATGCGTTTTTTCTCCATTGGCTTGCATTAGCGACGCATTGCGACGGATGCGTCGTGCTTTGGCGGACCGTCGACACAAAAAAAACTACATGTAACTTTTTTGTGCGACGTGTCCGCCATTTCCGACCGCGCATGCGTGGCCGGAACTCCGCCCCCGCCTCCCCGCACCTCACAATGGGGCAGCGGATGCGTTGAAAAAACAGCATCCGCTGCACCCGTTGTGCGGCGCTTACAACGCTAGCGTCGGTACGTCGGCCCGACACTGCGATGGGCCGAGTACGACGCTAGTGTGAAAGTAGCCTTAGGCTTCTTTCACACTTGCGTCGGTACGGGACGGTCGCAATGCGTCGGCCAGATGTACCGACGCACGTTGTGAAAATTGTGCACAACGTGGGCAGCGGATGCAGTTTTTCAACGCATCCGCTGCCCAGTCTATGTCCTGGGGAGGAGGGGGCAGAGTTACGGCCACGCATGCGCGGAAATGGCGGACGCGACGTACAAAAAAAAGGTTACATTGAACTTTTTTTGTGACGACGGGGGCTAAAGTTATGGTTAGGGTTGGGGCTAAAGTTAGGGTTGGGGCTAAAGTTAGGGTTAGAGTTGGGATTAGGGTTAGGGTTTGGATTAGGGTTGGGATTAGTGTTACGTTTGGGATTAGGGTTGGGATTAGGGTTAGGGTTGGGATTAGGGTTAGGGGTGTGTTGGATTTAGGGTTTTGATTAGGGTTATGGTTAGGGTTGAGATTAGGGCTGTTTTGGGGTTAGGGTTGTGATTATCGTTAGGGTTGTGATTAGGATTATGGATTGGGTTGAGATTAGGGTTAGGGGTGTGTTGGGGTTAGGGTTGGAGTTAGAATTGGGGGGTTTCCACTGTTTAGGTACATCAGGGGGTCTCCAAACACGACAGCCAATTTTGCGCTAAAAAAGTCAAATGGTACTCCCTCCCTTCTGAGCTCTGCCGTGCGCCCAAACAGTGGTTTACCCCCACATATGGGGCATCAGCGTACTCGGGATAAATTGGACAACAACTTTTGGGGTCCAATTTCTCCTGTTACCCTTGTGAAAATAAAAACTTGGGGGCTAAAAATCTTTTTTGTTGGAAAAAAAAATATTTTTTTTATTTTCACTACTCTGCATTATAAACTTCTGTGAAGCACTTGAGCTTTCAAAGTTCTCACCACATATCTAGATAAGTTCCTTAGGGGGTCTAGTTTCCAAAATTTGGTCACTTGTGGGGGTTTCTACTGTTTAGGTACATTAGGGGTCTGCAAACGCAACATAACGCCCGCAGACAATTCTATCAAAGTCTGCATTCCAAAATGGCGCTCCTTCCCTTCCGAGCTCTGCCGTGCGCCCAAACAGTGGTTTACCCCCACATATGGGGTACCAGCATACTCAGGACAAATTGGACAACAACTTTTGGGGTCCAATTTCTCTTGTTACCATTGTGAAAATAAAAATTTGGGGGCTAAAAAAATCTTTTTTGTGGGAAAAAAAATATTTTTTATTTTCACTACTCTGCATTATAAACTTCTGTGAAGCACTTGGGCATTCAAAGTTCTCACCACATATCTAGATAAGTTCCTTGGGGGGTCTATTTTCCAAAATGGGGTCACTTGTTGGGGGTTTCTACTGTTTAGGTACATTAGGGGTCTGCAAACGCAACATAACGCCCGCAGACAATTCTATCAAAGTCTGCATTCCAAAATGGCGTTCCTTCCCTTCCGAGCTCTGCCGTGCGCCCAAACAGTGGTTTACCCCCACATATGGGGTACCAGCATACTCAGGACAAATTGGACAACAACTTTTTGGGTCCAATTTCTCTTGTTACCCTTGTGAAAATAAAAACTTGGGGGCTAAAAAATCTTTATTGTTAAAAAATATATATTTTTTATTTTCACGACTCTGCATTATAAACTTCTGTGATGCACTTGGGCATTCAAAGTTCTCACTACACATCTAGATAAGTTCCATGGGGGGTCTAGTTTCCAAAATGGGGTCACTTTTGGGGGGTTTCTACTGTTTAGGCACATCAGGGGCTCTCCAAACGCGACATGGCGTCCGATCTCAATTTCAGTCAAATTTGCATTGAAAAGTCAAATGGCGCTCCTTTGCTTCCGAGCTCAGCCATGCGCCCAAACAGTGGTTTACCCCCACATATGGGGTGTTGGCATACTCAAGACAAATTGTACAACAGCTTCTGGGGTCCATTTTCTCCTGTTACCCTTGGTAAAATAAAAATTTGGAGGCAAAAAGATCATTTTTGTAGAAAAAATGAGATTTTTTATTTTCACGGCTCTACGTTATAAACTTCTGTGAAGCACTTGGGGGTTCAAAGTGCTCACCACACATCTAGATAAGTTCCTTAAGGGGTCTAGTTTCCAAAATGGTATCACTTGTGGGGGGTTTCCACTGTTTAGGCACATCAGGGACTCTCCAAACGCGACATGGCATCCGATCTCAATTCCAGCCAATTCTGCATTGAAAAAGTCAAACGGTGCTCCTTCACTTCCAAGCTCTGCGGTGCGCCCAAACAGTGGTTTACCTCCACATATGGGGTATCGACGTACTCAGGAGAAATTGCACAACAACTTTTGTGGTCTAATTTCTCCTGTTACCCTTGTGAAAATAAGAATTTGTGGGCGAAAAAATCATTTTTGTGAAAACAAATGCGATTTTTTATTTTCACGGCTCTACGTTATAAACTTCTGTGAAGCACTTGGGGGTTCAAAGTGCTCACCACACGTCTAGATAAGTTCCTTGGGGGGTCTAGTTTCCAAAATGGTGTCACTTGTGGGGGGTTTCCACTGTTTAGGCACATTAGGGGCTCTCCAAACGCGACATGGCGTCCGATCTCAATTCCAGCCAATTCTGCATTGAAACAGTCAAATGGTGCTCCTTCACTTCCAAGCTCTGCGGTGCGCCCAAACAGTGGTTTACCTCCACATATGGGGTATCGGCGTACTCAGGAAAAATTGCACAACAAAATTTGTGGTTAAATTTCTGTTTTTACACTTGTGAAAATTAAAAAAAATGGTTCTGAAGTAAAATGTTTGCAAAAAAAAGTTAAATGTTCATTTTTTTCTTCCACATTGTTTTAGTTCCTGTGAAGTACGTAAAGGGTTAATAAACTTCTTGAATGTGGTTTTGAGCAGCTTGAGGGGTGCAGTTTTTAGAATGGTGTCACACTTGGTTATTTTCTATCATATAGACCCCTCAAAATCACTTCAAAGGTGATGTGGTCCCTAAAAAAAACATGGTGTTGTAAAAATGAGAAATTGCTGGTCAACTTTTAACCCTTATAACTCCCTAACAAAAAAAAAATTGTTTCCAAAATTGTGCTGATGTAAAGTAGACATGTGAGAAATGTTATTTATTAACTATTTTTTGTGACATATCTCTCTGATTTAAGGGCATAAAAATACAAAGTTTGAAAATTGCAAAATTTTAAAAATTTTCGCCATATTTCCATTTTTTTCATAAATAATCGCAAGTAATATCGAAGAAATGTTACCACTAACTTGAAGTACAACATGTCACGAAAAAACAATCTCAGAATCAGCGGGATCCGATAAAGCGTTCCAGAGTTATAACCTCATAAAGTGACACTGGTCAGAATTGTAAAAATTGGCTCGGTCATTAAGTACCAAATTGGCTCTGTCACTAAGGGGTTAACCTAGTGAGATGATAAATTGCAATTTCACTCAGTTACATTAAAAGTTTTATTGATAAGTACCAGCAGGAAAAGAATCATGACAGCAGCTGTTTGGGAGTTCAATGTGACTCTCTACGGAGCATAAAGAGAAACATCTTAATGTGTTTATTCAAGACCTCAGAAGAAAAGGGCTGCCTGTACCATAGAGTAATCTAATGACGTAGCAGTATTTCAGACCTCAATGTGCTTTATTTATACTTTATTTATACTTGGGATCTATGAGGGAATGTTTCTCCTTGTGGAGAGTTCCAAGCCAGCGCAAGGAGACTTAAGGCCCCGTCTCACTAAGCGATTTACCAACGATCACGACCAGCGATACGACCTGGCCGTGATCGTTGGTAAGTCGCTGTGTGGTCGCTGGGGAGCTGTCACACAGACAGCTCTCTCCAGCGACCAACGATCAGGGGAACGACTTCGGCATCGTTGAAACTGTCTTCAACGATGCCGAAGTCCCCCTGCAGCACCCGGGTAACCAGGGTAAACATCGGGTTACTAAGCGCAGGGCCGCGCTTAGTAACCCGATGTTTACCCTGGTTACCAAAAAAACAAACAGTACATACTCGCCTTTCGGTGTCCAGGTCCCTTGCCGTCTGCTTCCTGCTCTGACTGAGCCGCCGTACAGCGAGAGCGCAGCGGTGACGTCACTGCTGTGCTCTCACTTCTCACTGTACGGCCGGCAGTCAGTGAGAGCAGGAAGCAGACGGCAAGGGACCTGGACACCGAAAGGCGAGTATGTACTGTTTGTTTTTTTTTACATTTACGCTGGTAACCAGGGTAAACATCGGGTTACTAAGCGCGGCCCTGCGCTTAGTAACCCGATGTTTACCCTGGTTACCAGTGAAGACATCGCTGGATCGGTGTCACACACACCGATTCAGCAATGTCAGCGGGGCCTCAACGACCAAAAAAAGGTCCAGGCCATTCCGACACGACCAGCGATCTCGCAGCAGGGGCCTGATCGCTGGTACGTGTCACACATAGCGAGATCGCTATGGAGGTCGCTGTTGCGTCACAAAACTTGTGACTCAGCAGCGATCTCGCTAGCGATCTCGCTATGTGAGACGGGGCCTTTATAGACCATTATCTTTACTTAAAGATCCCTACTATTAAAAATAAAAATGTTTCTGACTTCAGACTTCTGAAAAATTGACTAAATATGTTTTCAGTAGACTTCAAGATCGGATCAAGCTATAGTAGTCTCATAGTCTGTCGCTCACCATTGTCATCTCCATTATTTATGCATAGCCAGCAAACATACCCTCTGCTAAGAATTGTAGCACAGAATGGAGCTGGCGCATAATAAAAGGCCTCTTTGTAGGTGACAGCTCCCTACCGTGAGAAGCAATTTCTACCTATTGTTTCCCCCCCTTTCCTTATAGATTGTAAGTTTGCGAGTGGGACGCTCACTCCTGTATGTGTTATTCAATATTCTTTATTGTTTGTACATATCAGTATACAGGCAGAGATGCTTACCTGTTCAAGGCCTCCAACAATTGCACTAACCAAGGTGCAGCGGACCCAAGTTAAGATGGCATACATTGTTATGTTTTTGGTGCACTGTATATTTTTCCAGGGTGCGGCTGGGCCCTAGATGGCTCTGTACACTGTGGCCTCTGTTCACACAGGATGCATTATGGTGAGCCCGCTACATGGCGTCATTAATAGAGATGAGCGGTGTTCGAGTCGAACTGTTCGCCATTTTCAAATTCGAGCTGTTTTGGGCGGTGTTCGAGTCGTTCGACAAACCCGAACAATTTGCTTAAAATTCGGCTGTTCGAGTTTCTGTTCGATAACTGTTCGCTCACCAAAAGCCTAGCTTGATTTGCACATTAGAACTGTTTATCATTGTTAATGAACTGTTTCAGTGTATAGTGGGCGGGGGGGGGGGATAGATCTGTGCTGAAATAACGCCGATCTCCATTTTTTTTTCTTTCCCGCATTTACAGAGGGGCGGTGCAGTCTCTCAGCCTATCAGCAGTGCGCACACACACAGCAATGTGCATGTGATGCAGACAAGCAAGGGCATGTGTCATTGGCTGTGTATGTCACATGTCACTCCTTGCCCAAAGAGAACCAGCCATTTGCCCCGTCGTCACCATTTCCTGACTGCTGCAGCTTAGTGTTAGACGGCACCGCTGCTGCTGTGAGCGCTATGCAGTCAAAGAGTCTTTTTTTGCCAGCGAATTTTCTGTGAGATAGGTTTAGGGAGTCGGGAGTTGGGACTAGTTGTAATATCAGCCCTTTACAGGGTAGGTTACAGCAGTTCATAGCACTGTTTGCCAGGTAGATCTGAGCCAGTGCTGTGCAAGTGTTAGTCACAGCATTTGGTGTAATCTAGCTCAGCCAATCCTTTTGGGCTAGTAGCATTGTCTGCACGTCAGCAGAGTAGCCCGCCTGTGAAACAAACTATACCGCCTGTGTATCTCTATTTTCACTGCATCTAATCCAGTAAATCATTTTGGGGTTTTGGGCTTAGTAGCATTGTCTGCACGTCAGGAGAGTAGCCCGAGAGTAGCTAGCTACACCGCCTGTGTATCTCTATTTTCACTGCATCTAATCCAGTTGATAGTTTTGGGTCTAGTAGCAATGTCTGCACGTCAGCAGAGTAGCCCACCTGTGAAGCTAGCTACACCGCCTGTGTATCTCAATTTTTACGGCATGTAACCCAGTAAATCGTTTTGGGGTTTTGGGCTTAGTAGCATTGTCTGCACGTCAGCAGAGTAGCTCGCCTGTGAAACTAGCTACACCGCCTGTGTATCTCTATTTTCACTGCATCTAATCCAGTTGATAGTTTTGGGCCTAGTAGCATTGTCTGCACGTCAGCAGAGTAGCCCGCCTGTGAAACAAACTATACCACCTGTGTATCTCTATTTTCACTGCATCTAATCCAGTTGATAGTTTTGGGCCTAGTAGCATTGTCTGCACGTCAGCAGAGTAGCCCGCCTGTGAAGCTAGCTACACCGCCTGTGTATCTCAATTTTTACGACATCTAACCCAGTAAATCGTTTTGGGGTTTTGGGCTTAGTAGCATTGTCTGCACGTCAGCAGAGTAGCCCGCCTGTGAAACAAACTATACCGCCTGTGTATCTCTATTTTCACTGCATCTAATCCAGTTGATAGTTTTGGGCCTAGTAGCATTGTCTGCAGGTCAGCAGAGTAGCCCGCCTGTGAAGCTAGCTACACCGCCTGTGTATCTCAATTTTTACGGCATCTAACCCAGTAAATCGTTTTGGGCTTAGTAGCAGTGTCTGCACGTCAGCAGAGTAGCCCGCCTGTGAAACAAACTATACCTCCTGTGTATCTCTATTTTCACTGCATCTAATCCAGTTGATAGTTTTGGGCCTAGTAGCATTGTCTGCACGTCAGCAGAGTAGCCCGCCTGTGAAACAAACTATACCGCCTGTGTATCTCTATTTTCACTGCATCTAATCCAGTTGATAGTTTTGGGCCTAGTAGCATTGTCTGCACGTCAGCAGAGTAGCCCGCCTGTGAAACAAACTATACCGCCTGTGTATCTCTATTTTCACTGCATCTAATCCAGTTGATAGTTTTGGGCCTAGTAGCATTGTCTGCACGTCAGCAGAGTAGCCCGCCTGTGAAGCTAGCTACACCGCCTGTGTATCTCAATTTTTACGACATCTAACCCAGTAAATCGTTTTGGGGTTTTGGGCTTAGTAGCATTGTCTGCACGTCAGCAGAGTAGCCCGCCTGTGAAACAAACTATACCGCCTGTGTATCTCTATTTTCACTGCATCTAATCCAGTTGATAGTTTTGGGCCTAGTACCACAGTTTGGCCACTCAGTTCTGCTTGGGTTTCATCCATCGGTTGTTGTGCCAACAACTTCAGATACAGAGTTGCCAATTAAGCACTAAAATGAGTGGCAAAAGGCCTGCTGCTGGTGGAAAGGGGAATAGGCATGTTGGAAAGGGAAAAAAAGGTTGTGTCCGTGGGGTAGGTGGTAAAGCAACAGTAACATCTGCAGAAGAAAGACCATCTTCCAGCCAAAGTAAGATGTCTACTTCTTTTCGTGGACAATCTGATATGATCCCTTTCTTATGACCATTGCTACAAGCATTGCCAAAAATTCCAGATGAGGCACAAAAACAGCAGGTGCTTGAACGGATATCAAGTGCTCGTTCAAGTGGGCTCTCCTCCATGTCAACTTCAACATCACAACTACTCCAGTCCTCAGAGTTGTCACCCCAATCGCACTTGCTTCCTCACAGCTCCCAAGTCTCCAGCTGCCCGTCTGAGCATCGGGTAGCACACATGGTTGAGTCTGTAGAGCTGTTTACGCATACTATAGCCTGGGAATCAGAGGTCTGCTCTAGAGCTTCTGTGAATCCAGACGAGGAAATGATCTGCACTGATGTCCAGAATCTTTGTGAGTCGGATCCAGGCCCAGATGAAGAAGGTTCTGAGCATAATGTAGACCCTCATTCCCAAACTGTAACTCCTGTTGGTGGAGACAATGAGGAAGATGATGATGAGACTGAGATACCTGATTGGAACGAAAACTTGACTTTTCGGTCGGGGCAGGAAGAGGTTGGCTCTGAGGACGACGGGTGTGAGAATACACAGGATGATGATGACGAGGTTGTAGACCCCACTTACTGTCAACCCCCAGTCCGCCAGTCCATGAGGTCAGCAGAGGAGGTGGAGGAGGATGCTAGTGAGGAGTCTGACGACGAGGTAACGGTGTGCCTTCCTGGTCAGAGACGGAGTACTGGAAAGCACATCAACAACTGCATCCTCAACCCCAATTGTGCCTCAGACCAGAAGTTGTGGTGGCTCTTCAGGTCGCACGGGCTCTAAGCCTTGCATAGCCTGGGCATTTTTTGACATTGCAAAGGATGACCCAACTCATGTTGTCTGTAAGATTTGTCAACAAAATCTCAGTAGAGGCCAAAAAGTCACTAGCTTGAGTACTTCATGCATGAACCGTCACATGGATAAGAGGCATAAGTTGCAGTGGGAAGCTCACTGTGCTACAATGTGGCCTAGTGGGCCGGGTCAACCACCGTCTGCCCCATCAAGTGCATCCGCGTCCTCTTCATCCTCTGTGACTGTGGGGACAGCAGTCGCACATGGTTTTGGAAGCAGACCTTCCACCTTTTTACCCGCAACAGCCAGTGTGATTGGCAGGTCGTCAGGACATTTGCAAGTGGAAACACCTGCTGGTGTTGAGCGCTCTCCGACATCGACACCACATTTTGACCAAGGCAACATAACATGTCCGCCTGCACCTTCCTCACATACCAGCAGTTTGCCGGGGACACCCTACTCAACTCTGTCTAAGCACGGCAGCCAGCCCTCAGTCCCTCAGATGTGGACAATTAAAAGACCATTTCCTCCTAGCCATGACAAAGCTAAGAGGTTGAATTTATCCATCTGCAAGCTGTTGGCTGCAGAAATGCTGCCTTTCCGCCTGGTGGACACAGAGGATTTTCGAGACCTTATGTCCATCGCAGTGCCCCAGTACCAGATGCCCAGTCGCCACTACTTCTCAAAGAAAGCTGTGCCTGCGCTACACCAGCATGTCGCACACAACATCACCGCTTCCGTGAGAAACTCTGTGTGTGACAGGGTGCATTTCACCACAGACACTTGGACGAGTAGACATGGACAGGGGCGTTACATGTCGGTGACTGGGCACTGGGTAACTACGGCGACATCGGGAGAAGGGGCTGCTGTCCAAGTCTTGCCATCCCCACGAGTTGCTCGTCGATCCTCTGTATCTAGAAGTTCCTCCACTGCTTCTGCCTCCTCAACCTCCTCTCGGTCCTCCACCTGCACCCAAAGCCTGTCTGGTAATGCCACCTGCTTTGTAACTGCACAGAAGGAATCTTGCACACCTCCTCACTATGCTGTCACCAGGGCTCAATGGCATCAGGCAGTGTTTACATTGAAATGTCTGGGAAATGTGAGTCACACAGCTGAGGAGTTGTGGTCAGCTCTGGAGACCGAGTTCCATCAATGGTTGTCTCCACTCAACCTGCAGCCAGGGAAGGCTGTGTGCGACAATGCTGCAAACCTGGGTGCGGCCCTTCACCGGGGCAATGTCACACACGTGCCTTGTATGGCTCACGTTTTGAACCTGGTTGTCCAGCAATTTTTATCCCACTATCCCGGACTAGATGGGCTTCTGCAGAGGGCAAGGTCACTGTGTGCTCACTTCCTCCATTCGCATCCCGCAGCTTGATGACTTGCATCTCTACAGAAGTCGTTGGGCCTGCCAGTTCACCGGCTGAAATGCGATGTGCCCACATGGTGGAATTCAACTCGGCACATGTTGCAGCGACTGTGGCAGCACCGACGAGCCCTGGTGCAATATGTTATGACGTATAGCCTGGGCCAACGAGATCAAGAGGTGGGGCAAATCACGCTGCAGGAGTGGTCTCAGATCAGGTACCTATGCACCCTTCTGCACAGTTTTGAAATAGCAACGAAGATGTTTAGTGCTGACGATGCCATTATCAGCATGACCATTCCGGTGATTTACATGCTGGAGCACACCTTACACAGTGTTCGGAGTCAGGTGGTGGAACAAGAGGAGGAGGAGGAGGAACAGGAGGAGTCGTATGCGGAAGAGATCATATCTCCAAGGTCAAGAAGGTTGGCAGCACCAAGGTGGCTGGCATTGGAGGCTGGGGAGAGGGATTACCGAGGGCGCATGGTAGCAGCCAAACTGTTGAGGAAGGTGCAGGAGGCGAGGAAGAAGTGGAGGACGAACTGGCGCTGGACATGGAAGACTCATCAGATGAGGGAGACCTTGATCACATTTCTGTTGTGCGAGGTTGGGGGGAGAGGGCAGACGATGGAAGCATGATTCTCACCTCACCACCACCAAGACAACAAGGACTTGGTCCTCCTGGATGCGCAAGACACATGAGTGCCTTCTTGCTGCACTACCTGCAACATGACCCTCGGATTGTCAGAATCCGAAGTAATGCCGACTACTGGGTTGCCACACGCTTAGATCCCCGGTACAAAAGCAAATTTGGCGAAAAAATTCCTGCCATAGAAAGGGATTCACGCATGCAGGAGTATCAGCAGAGACGGTTACAGAATCTAACATCTGCTTTTCCACAAAACACCAGTGGTGCACGTAGTGAATCTCTGAGTTCTAACTTGCCAACCGTCGGACTATCGAGACATCACTCAAACCGTAACAGTAACATCGTATCTGGTGGTAACAGCAATTTTTTCCAATCGTTTCAAGATTTTTTTAGACCATCCTTTGCAAGGCCACAGGAGACAAGAAGTCTGACGCACAGCCAATGCCTAGAGAGGATGGTACAAGAGTCTCCAAGTTAACATCGATGCCATGACTGTGGAACTGGACCCTTGCTCATTTTGGGCTTCCAATCTTGAAAAATGGCCTGAGCTCGCCACTCACGCCTTGGAGATCTTGTCGTGCCCCGCAGCCAGCGTTCTCTCTGAACGCGTGTTCAGCGCTGCTGGTGGTGTGCTGACAGATAAGCGCACGCGGCTGTCCAGTGACAATTGAGACAGACTAACGTTCATCAATATGAACAAATCCTGGATCCGCAAGGACTTTTCTACCTTTGTCTCATCTTGGGGAGACTAAAAGCTTGATGATTTTTGAAAATCACCTCACCAACCGTTTTATAAAACTCTGGCGAAATTGATGCCACTTAAGTGGTGTCTGTGGCCGAATTGTCATGTCGGACGCTGTTCAGACCAGGTCATCTGACAGACAGCGGTAATTCCGCTTTTGTCCACTATGCGCTCATTGGCGTTGGCTAGATTTTATCTAACTGGTCCGGGGTTAATTTACCTGGTGCTCGGATTGGAAGCTGGGCCATGCCCACTGCCTTTAAATAGTTCTCCTGAACATTGGGCATTGCCGATTATAGCTTCTGTCTTGTGCTTGGTTATCTCGGTCTGGAGTGGTGAGCTAGTAGTTGGAGTATCGTTGCTGGTGGTGTATTTCCCTTTGTCATATTTTCTCCTTCCCATATTTGTATTTGTTTTGCCCTTTGCATTTATAGTGTATTCCTGAGTGACTGCGGCGTGGTGCTTATTTTTCCGTTATCCTTGTCTGTGCTAACTGTGGGTATTGGAGTGTGGTCTCTTCACTGGGTGGTGGGCGGTGGTTTCAGCCTAGGGTTGAAACAGGAGATAAGGCGAGGGCGGAGGCCCAGACATGCACACCATCAGTGTAAACTCTGGGAGAGGGACAGTCAGGGTTTCCCTAGTCTGAGGGAAATTGCAGGGGCCCGGGTTATTAGCTCTTTCCTACCTAGGTCTCCCGTGGCATTATAATCGGCCAACATTATTTCCATGGATCCCATGATTTCCATAACCCGCCAGTTGGAGGCGCTGTCCCTACAGGTCACTGAGTTGAGGGGGGCAGTGCAGCAACAGGGACTAGCAGTATCTAATGTGCAAGCCGGAGTTACAGGTAAAGTTGCTGAGCCTAAGTTTCCTTTGCCTGAAAAGTTTGCTGGGGAACGCAGTAAATTTGTTTCTTTTCGTGAAGCTTGCAAACTGTATTTCTGTATGCGCCAGATCTCCTCCGGTAATGAGGCTCAGCGTGTGGGCCTGGTGTTGTCATTATTAAACGGGGATCCCCAAGCATGGGCGTTTTCTTTGCCGTCTGATTCTGCTACATTTAACTCTGTGGAGAGTTTTTTTTCTGCTCTAGGACACATCTACGACGATCCGGACAGAATGGCTCTAGCAGAATCTAAGATACGCACTATTCGCCAGGGGGAGCGTGTTACAGAGGATTACTGTTCTGAATTTCGCCGCTGGGCGGTCGACACACAGTGGAATGATCCCGCGCTGCAGTCACTTTATTCATGGAGTTTCTAATAGGGTTAAAAAAGCCCTCCTGATGTATGAGACTCCTGCTTCACTAGATTCCGCTATGAGTCTTGTTGTCCGCATTGATCGCCGTTTGCGTCAGGGGGATCATGAGACGCCGCCTGTGGGAGAAGGTTTAGGTTCACGTGAGGTTGCTGCAGGTGAGTCCACTGAACCTATGCAAATCGCAGGGGTATCTCATGTTAAGCATCAAGCCCCTGTACTCAGGAAGCAGGGAGCCTGTTTTTACTGCGGTAAAACTGGTCATTTTATTAATATCTGTCCTCTGCTGTCAAAGAAAAGCGCAACGGCGGAAAACTTCTAAGCTCAGAGGGTGTGGAGGAGTCCAATGTGAGCTTATGTATATCCTCCATGATGGTTTCTCAGTGCATGCTCCCAGCCAAAGTTGTTGTCGCTGGCAGAGAGCTGCCAATCACTGTTTTTGTGGATAGTGGTTCTGCCACAAATCTCATTGATGAGGAGTTTGTGCGCACTGCTGGTTTTAGGGTCGAAAAACTGCCTCATCCTATCTGCGTTGTCACCATCAATTCTGCTCCTCTCCCACAGGGGGAGATTACTGAGTTTGTGGCTGAGGTTAAACTCCACATTGGGGTTCTTCATTTCGAGCAGGTTACATGTAAGGTGCTCAAGAGTCTTCCGGCACAATTGGTTCTGGGTTTTCCATGGTTGTCTACACACAACCCGGTTATTGATTGGAAAACTCAGGACATAATTCAGCGGAGTGATTTCTGTCAGGAGAATTGCTTGCCACATGTGTTTCTGCTGTGACTTCAAGCATTCCTGAGTCACTTCTGGATTTTGTGGATGTGTTCTCTGAGAAGGGATGTTCAGAGTTGCCGCCACATCGCTCCTATGACTCTACTATCAGGTTTAAACCAGTGGCCAAATTGCCTAAAGCAGGGATGTTTAAAATCTCCGGTCCGGAGAGACAAGCACTAAAGGATTACATTGCTGAAAGTTTGAGCAAAGGGCACATCAGGCCTTCATCCTCACCAGTGGCAGCAGGGTTCTTCTTCGTTAAGAAGAAAGATGGTGGACTACGGCCGTGTCTGGATTTCAGGGAGTTAAACCAGTTTACGGTTCGTGATCCATACCCTATGCCATTGATACCGGATTTGTTCAACCAGGTGGCAGGTGCTAAGTGGTTTACCAAGCTTGACCTCAGGGGGGCGTACAACCTCATAAGAGTCCGTCAAGGTGATGAGTGGAAGACGGCTTTTAATACCCCTGAGGGTCATTTTGAAAATTTGGTGATGCCATTTGGGTTGACAAACGCACCTGCAGTGTTTCAACATTTCATAAATGATGTGTTCTCGCATGTTTTGGGGAAATTCCTTATTGTGTACCTAGATGACATCCTCATATATTCTTGTGACCGTGATACTCATTTATATCTTGTCAGGCAGGTGTTACAGCTTCTCGGAGAGAATAAGCTATCTGCAAAACTGGAGAAATGTGTATTTTCGGTACAGGAGTTGCCTTTCTTGGGCTATATTGTGTCTGCTTCTGGTTTTAAAATGGATGCCGCTAAGGTGCAAGCGGTGTTGCATTGGGAACGGCCTGATAACCTAAAAGCACTTCAGCGGTTCCTTGGGTTTTCTAACTACTATAGGAAGTTTATCAAGGATTTTTCTATCATTGCTAAACCGCTAACTGACATGACTAAAAAGGGTACCAATTTCTCCATTTGGCCTGAGGCTGCTGTGTGCGCATTTGAATCTCTTAAAAACAGGTTTGTTTCGGCTCCCATTCTGGTGCAGCCAGATGTATCGAAATCCTTTGTTGTAGAAGTCGATGCGTCTGAGGTTGGTGTGGGGGCGTTGCTGTCACAAGGCTCATCCTTCAGCGGTTTGCGTCCATGCGCCTATTTTTCCAAGAAACTGTCGCCTGCCGAACTTAACTACGATATCGGCAACAGAGAGTTGTTGGCAATCAAATTGGCCTTTGAGGAATGGCGACACTTCTTGGAGGGGTCGGTTCATCAGGTTACTGTTATTACCGACCATAAAAATTTGCTTTATTTGGAGTCTGCCAAGCGTCTGTCTCCCAGGCAGGCTCGCTGGGCATTGTTTTTCACGCGGTTCAATTTTGTTGTCACTTACAGACCTGGTTCTAAAAACACTAAGGCGGATGCTTTGTCCAGGTGTTTTCCGGGGGGAGAGCCTCGGGAAGATCCAGTACCCATCCTCCAAAAGGGTGTTGTGGTTTCGGCTCTCACTACCGAGGTTGAGGCTGAGATTGCCGTGGCCCAGGAGGAGGTACCATCTGAGCTTCCCATCAACAAAACGTTTGTACCGCTTCATCTCCGCTTAAAGGTTTTGGCGGAGCATCATGATGCTGTCCTGGCTGGCCATCCAGGGGTTAGGGGTACCTTGGAGTTGGTGTCATGTCGGTTTTGGTGGCCCAAGATCCGACAGGACGTGGTCTCATACGTGTCAGCTTGCACCACGTGCCCTAGGACTAAGACGCCCCGCTCCCATCCTGTTGGCACACTACTTCCTCTCGAGGTACCTAGTAAGCCATGGACGGAAATCTCCATGGATTTTATCACTGACGCCCTCCTCAGCTGGGAACACGGTCATCTTGGTGATTGTTGATCGGTTCTCAAAAATGTCGCACTTTGTGTCTTTGCCTTCGTTGCCTAACGCTAAGACTCTGGCTCAGGTATTTGTGCAGGAGGTGGTCAGACTTCATGGGGTTCCGTCTGACATTGTTTCTGATAGGGGGTCTCAGTTTGTGGCAAAATTTTGGAAAGCATTTTGTTCACGGCTGGGGATCAAGTTGTCTCATTCTTCGGCGTTTCATCCTCAGTCAAATGGTCAGACCGAGCCTATGAACCAAAATTTGGAACAGTACTTACGCTGCTTTGTTTTGGATAACCAGGAGGAGTGGTCGAAGTTCCTTCCTTTTGCTGAGTTTGCCATCAATAATCACCGCCAGGAGTCGTCTGGGGAGTCTCCGTTTTTTTGTGTTTACGGGCTTCATCCTCAATTTTGTACGTTGAGTCAGGGGGGCTCTTCCGGCGTCCCGGAGGAAGACCAGTTAGGAGCACAATTATCATCAGTCTGGAGGAGAGTTAAACAGCGCCTGTTGAGTGTGGGTGCTAGGTACAAACGTGTGGCTGACAGTAGGCGTGTGCCAGGTCCGGACCTGAGTGTGGATGACTGGGTGTGGTTATCCACAAAAAACATAAGACTCAAAATACCATCCCTTAAATTGGGTCCAAGGTTTATTGGTCCATTTAGGGTCGCCGCTGTCATTAACCCAGTAGCGTACCGGTTGGAGCTTCCTATGGTGTATAAAATACACAACGTGTTCCACAGATCGTTGTTGAAGAAGGTGGTGGGTCTTGTGGACGCGACACCAATGCCTTCTCCAGTCTTGGTGGATGGTAATTTGGAATTTGAAGTCTCCAAGGTGGTTGACTCTCGTGTAGTGTGCCGCACTTTACAGTACTTGGTACACTGGCGTGGTTATGGGCCTGAGGAGAGGTCCTGGGTACCAGCCTCGGACGTTCATGCGGATCGGCTGGTCAGGTTGTTTCACCGCCGCCATCCGGACAAGCCGGGTCCTATAAGCCGTGAGGGCCCTGGGGTCCCTCGTAGAAGGCGGGGTACTGTCATGTCGGACGCTGTTCAGACCAGGTCATCCGACAGACAGCGGTAATTCCGCTTTTGTCCACTATGCGCTCATTGGCGTTGGCTAGATTTTATCTAGCTGGTCCGGGGTTAATTTACCTGGTGCTCGGATTGGAAGCTGGGCTATGCCCGCTGCCTTTAAATAGTTCTCCTGAACATTGGGCATCGCCGATTATAGCTTCTGTCTTGTGCGTGGTTATCTCGGTCTGGAGTGGTGAGCTAGTAGTTGGAGTATCGTTGCTGGTGGTGTATTTCCCTTTGTCATATTTTCTCCTTCCCATATTTGTATTTGTTTTGCCCTTTGCATTTATAGTGTATTCCTGAGTGACTGCGGCGTGGTGCTTATTTTTCCGTTATCCTTGTCTGTGCTAACTGTGGGTATTGGAGTGTGGTCTCTTCACTGGGTGGTGGGCTGTGGTTTCAGCCTAGGGTTGAAACAGGAGATAAGGCAAGGGCGGTGGCCCAGACATGCACACCATCAGTGTAAACTCTGGGAAAGGGACAGTCAGGGTGGGTGGGGTCACCTGCAGAGTTGTTTACTCATACTATGGCCTGGGATTCAGAGGTCTGCTCCAAAGCTTCAGTGTCTGCTAGTCAGCAGAGTAGCCCAGTCACCCACCGCCTGTTTACCTAAGTACTATTTTTAACAGCATCTGGCCCAGGAAATCCTAGGATTTATTGTACTTCACCAATTTGCTGCCATATACATTGTTTTTATATGATGGGCTTTATGCATTGAATAGATAAACTATTGAGCCTGTTTAAGCATTTTGCTTGGGATCACTTGATGATTTACAGGCGCACCAACAAGTGTATGCAGACAGTATATTCTGTCATGGTATCTCCACTGTTTGTTATTGTATTCATTACATGTTTTTATATTATTTGTAATTAATAAAATATTACTGTTTTTACTGGCAATTAAGCTTCCGGTTTCTCTTTCTGATATACAGTGATCTATGTAGTATGCTCCTTCACAGAAGCAGCCCAATGGGAGGACACTATTCGGAGGCACAGGTATTAACCGGAACACCCCCTCAATGTCTGTTTTGGCCATTAGGGTGCCCCTTCCCAACTTCTTGACCCACCTGATTGCCTCGTCAAAGGAGGTACAGTACATAGTACTGTACTTGGTTCCGCGTCGATGTTGTGGATTAGTCTGAATGTATTGGGTTCATTTTTTGGCACATCTCCCAACAGGGGTACCACTACGCCTTCTAAGGAAAGTGTTCTGAATGGACCCGCCGCCATTCTACCTAAAGATATTTCTTTTTTTTTTGTCAAGACGTCTGGGTGTTGGTAGAGTGAGTTTAGATTTTTGCTCCAGCCTTTCTTAACTTTAGAAGGGCATGACATGCCTATATCTGTGTCTCCTCCTCCTCCTTTTACTCCTCCACCTCTTTTCTTTTCACATGACTATGTGTAGTTGTGACTTTTCTATGTGTTTGTTGTGTCTTCTGAGCAGTTTGTCAGCTTTTGGACACCTTTTAAGGTGTTTTCTATGTGTTTTCCATGTGTTTGTATGTGTTTGTGTTTGCCTGCCATTGGTTTCAATGGGGTTCGACGGTGTTCGACGAACAGTTCAGTGAACATCTCCCTGTTAGACGAACCGAACCGAACCCGAACACTAGGGATGTGGCTCATCTCTAGTCATTAATAGGCTTTGAGCCATATACTTTGCATTCCTGTGTGAACAGTACACGCCACATACAGACTATTTGTTTGCACAGGTGCACCAAGCGGCCAATTCCTGATTGTAGGGTGGCTGCATTATCGGTATTATTGCACCTGTGTATTTGCCATCTTAACTTGGGTCCGCTGCACCTTGGTTAGTGCAATTGTTGGAGGCCTTGAACAGGTAAGCATCTCTGTTTGTATACTGGTGTTTTTTTGCTTAGAATAGTGGAGGTCTTTCCTCTTAGGCCGGTTTCACACGTCAGTGGCTCCGGTACGTGTGGTGTCAGTTTTCTCACATACCGGAGACACTGACACACATAGACATATTAAAATCAATGTGTCTCTGCACATGTCAGCGTGTTTTCACGGACAGTGTCCGTTTGAAAAACACGGAGACATGTCAGTGTTCGTGGGAGCGCATGGATCACACGGACCCATTAAAGTCAATGGGTCCGTGTAAAGCACGTACTGCACACGGATGCTGTCCGTGTGCAGTCTGTGTGCTGTGCAGGAGACAGTGCTACAGTAAGCGCTGTCCCCCCAGCGTGGTGCTGAAGCCGCCATTCATTTCTTCTCTCCAGCAGCGTTCGCTGGAGAGAAGGAATGAAAAATCATTATTTTTTTATTTTTTGTGTTTAAAATAAAGATCCTTGTCACCACCCCCCTCCCACCCCCTATGTGCCTGCCCGCTGAAAATAAAATACTCACCCGGCTCCCTCTCAGCATCGCAGCTCTTCCTGTATGAGCGGTCACGTGGTGCCGCTCATTACAGTGATGAATATGTGGCTCCACCTCCCATAGGGGTGGAGTCGCATATTCATCACTGTAATGAGCGGTACCACGTGACCGCTCATACAGGAAGAAGCTGCGGCGCTGAGAGGAAGCATCGAGGGAGCCGGGTGAGTATTTTATTTCCAGCGGGCGCACAGGGGGTGGGAGGGGGAAGTGACAAGGATCTTTATTTTAAACACAAAAAAAATTAAAAAACAATGATTTATCATTCCTTCTCTCCAGCGAATGCTGCTGGGAAGAAGGAATGAATTCTGGCTTCAGCACCAGATGCAGGGGACAGCGCTTATCTCTAGCGCTGTCTCCTGCACGGTCCGTGTGGTACCCAGTCGGCACACGGCTGCCACACGTGTGCCACACTGATGTGCCACGTGAGCACAAGGACACACGGACACGGATAACTCCGGTACCAATTTTTCCGGTACCGGAATTATCTGGACGTGTGAGACTGGCCTTATGGTGTTTTTTTAGATTAGGACTGCCAATATGTAAGGACCCTTGATGCGGGTGGGCAGCTTAAATATTGTGGCCATAATATCGACCAATACCTTGCATACATTGTTATGTTTTTGGTGCACTGTATATTTTTCCAGGGTGTGGCTGGGCCCTAGATGGCTCTGTACACTGTGGCATCTGTTCACACAGGATGCATTATGGTGAGCCCGCTACATGGCGTCATTAAGGGTACGTGTCCACGTTCAGGAAACGCTGCGTGTTTGACGCTGCGTGGGGCCGCAGCGTCAAACACGCAGCGTCCAGATGTTCCAGCATAGTGGAGGGGATTTTCTGAAATCCTGTCTCCACTATGCTTGGAAACACGCATCCGTCGGCCCTGCGACTCTGGACATGCTGCACGTCTTTTAAGATCGCAGCATGTCTGTGTTCCTTGCGGTGACGCTGCGCTGCCACAAGGAATAACACGGGGCCCTATGCATGGGATGCGATGATCCTGGATGTGTGCAATGAACACATCCGGCATGATCGCATCCCAGAAAGGGGTGGGGCTTAGCGCCGAGTGGGTTTGCCGCTCCGACGATACCGCTGGCCATCCTGATCGTGGACACGTACCCTAATAGGCTTTGAGCCATATACTTTGCATTCCTGTGTGAATACGCCACATGCAGACTATTTGTTTGCACAAGTGCACCAAGTGGCCAATTCCTGATTGTAGGGTGGCTCCATTATCGGTATTATTGCACCTGTGTATTTGCCATCTTAACTTGGGTCCGCTACACCTTGGTTAGTGCAATTGTTGGAGGCCTTGAACAGGTAAGCATCTCTGCCTGTATACTGGTGTTTTTTTGTTTACAATAGTGGAGGTCTTTCCTCTTATGGTGTTTTGTTTGTACATATCCATACTTAATTGTAAAGTGCTAAAAAATATCTTGGCGCTATATAAATAAAATTATAAAATGTCTAGCCATGGGTATGCTTGATATGCTTGACTAAAGAACATGACATCTAGATGGTGAGTGTCAGATTATGATTTCTTCTGCAATATATTAATTGAACGTTTCTTATATTCTTACTGAACACCACCGTGCTGTAATTGTAACATCTGGTTATGGATTATATGCAGAAGGGCCAGTGATTGAATTGGTTTTTTTTTTGTCTCTTTATAGTCTAGCTTGTGATTTACCAAGTAAAATCCTCCAATTGTTGTTTGCAGTTTCCAGAAAGTGTTAGACATCCTATCTCAATGTAGTTATTTTGGCAAACTAGTCCACACAAAAAGTTAAGATATCATCAAAAACTAATTTGAATACTAAGGCAGCAAGTACATGATTGGGTAAATCCATGTAGGGTTAAACTACATAAAGGACTGTTTCCTTAGGTTTTCATTTATATGAGGTTTTGTCCTGAGCAAGAAGTGTGTTCTACTTAAAAATGTATAGATAATAAAACCACAGAACTACAGCTCCTTGTATACGGACTGCTATCTTTCTTCGGCAACAACATTTTCTTTACCTCTTCAATCTGGCAACTAGTGAAGGGCGAATGTGCTCGGATAAAGGTACCTTCACACTCAGCAACTTTACAACGAGAACGACAACGATCCGTGACGTTGCAGCGTCCTGGATAGCGATCTCGTTGTGTTTGACACGCAGCAGCGATCTGGATCCCGCTGTGATATCGCTGGTCGGAGCTAGAAGTCCAGAACTTTATTTGGTCATCAGATCGGCGTGTATCGTCGTGTTTGACAGCAAAAGCAACGATGTCAGCAATGTTAAACATGGAGGTAACGACCTGTGAGAACGATAAGTGAGTCACCGCTACGTCACAGGATCGCTCCTGCATCGTTCTGGAGCTGCTGTGTTTGACATCTCTACAGCGACCTAAACAGCGACGCTGCAGTGATCAGCTCGTTGTCTATATCGCTGCAGCGTCGCTGAGTGTGACGGTACCTTTAGACGTTAATCTTGGGTGTTATCAGAGTAACTTGGCCGTGCTCGTATATTATGTTCCAGACTCTGCGGCTGTTATACAGCCTGAACACATGCAGGGATTGCCCGTTAAGGAATCCCCACAGGTGTTTAGGCTGTCTATCAGCCACAAATCATGCAGCCCTGGGGACTCAACCATAATATACGGGCATGCCCAAGATACTCTGATAACACCCGAGCATGCTCAGATAAGGCTGGTTTCACACTTGCGTTTTGATCTGCAGCGTTTGTAAAAAAAACCGCAGGTGGTGAAAAAACGCATGTAAACGCGTGCAAACGCTGCGTTTTTTAGACGCATTCGTTTTTGCATGCAGAAAAAAAAGCGGCGTTTTGACGCGTTTACATACATGCGTTTTTTCCTGCGTTTGCGGTTTTGAAACGCATGCTGAGAAGTGTGTGACAGCTGCCAATCATCAAAATCAACTAGAAAACCCACTATTAATAGAATTAGCTAGGGTTAGGGATAGGGTTAGGGATAGGGTTAGGGTTAGGGTCCCTAGGGTTAGGGTTAGGGGTAGGGTTAGGGTTAGGGTTAGTGTTAGGGGTAGGGTTAGGGTTTGGATCCCTAGGGTTAGGGTTAGGGGTAGCTTTTTATTAGAAGAATGTCCTGGTCACCAGGTCACTGATAAGCCACCCCCACCATCAAGGTGATAAAGGGATCCAAACCCTACCCCTAACCCTAACCCTACCCCTAACCCTACCCCTAACCCTAACCCTAGGGATCCAAACCCTACCCCTAACCCTAACCCTAACCCTAACCCTAGGGATCCAAACCCTAACCCTAACCCTACCCCTAACCCTAACCCTGACCCTAGGGATCCAAACCCTAACCCTATCCATAACCCTACCCCTAACCCTAACCCAAGGGATCCTAGGGATCCATAGGGATTGGCTATTATGTTGACCTGGAGACCAGGACATTCTTCTAATAAAAAGCTTTGTTCAATGTGGACACCCCAAGATATACGGTATTGCTATAGAGTACTAAAAATATAAACTCGGAGAGTATTCACTGTCATATTGTTAGGGTTAGGGTTAGGGTTAGGGGTAGGGTTAGGGTTAGGGTTAGAGGTAGGGTTAAGGTTAGGGTTAGGGTTTGGATCCCTAGGGTTAGGGTTAGGTGTTGTGAATTAGACCTTTTGGCTCCCTCTTGTGGTTACTAGTGATATGACTCTGGGATTGTCTTTCCTCAGTTTGGCACCCACCTGGGTCGTTAGTCCAGGGGTGTTGCTATATAAACTTCCTGGATCCTTAGTCCAGTGCCTGGCATCGTTGTAATCAGATCCTTTCTGTTTGCTCCTGTCTGCTGGTCCTGGTTCGTGCAAAATTAAGCTAAGTCCTGCTTCTTTGTTTTTTGGTTATTTGCTTTGCTCTGATTTTTGTCCAGCTTGTACTAAATGTGATTCCTGACTTTGCTGGAAGCTCTAGGGGGCTGGTGTTCTCCCCCCGGGCCGTTAGACAGTTCGGGGGTTCTTGAATATCCAGCGTGGATATTTTGATAGGGTTTTTGCTGACCATATGTCATCTTACTATATTCTGCTATTAGCTAGTGGGCCTCTCTTTGCTAAATACCTAGCTCATTCTTACGTTTGTCTTTTCCTCTTACCTCACCGTTATTATTTGTTGGGGGCTTGTATCCAACTTTTGGGGTCTTTTCTCTGGAGGCAAAAAGGTCTTTCTTTTCCCTTCTAGGGTTAGTTAGTTCTCCGGCTGGCGCGAGATGTCTAGAACCAACGTAGGCACGTTCCCCGGCTGCTGCTATTTGTGGTGCTAGGATTAGATATATGGTCAGCTCAGTTACCACTGCCCTATGAGCTGGTTTTTTGTGTTTGCAGACTTAGTAATTATTTCTGAGACCCTCTGCCATTGGGGTCATAACAGTATGCCAGGCCAACATTGAATGTTTAATGCATTGCAGAAGTGGGATAATAAGAAAGGAAATTCTGAGTTTTTTTTTTTTTTTCCTCTCTTCCTCCCCTTTACCTCTGAGTGGCTTGTGCTTGCTGCAGACGTGACTGTCCTGGGGTAGATTCTGTGGTGGATAGGTTGCAGCAGATCTGGAATCATGTGGTGGACAACTTAAAGTTGTCACAGGAGAAGGCTCAGCGTTTTGCCAACCGCCGCCGCGGTGTGGGTCCCCGACTTCGTGTTGGGGATTTGGTATGGCTGTCTTCTCGATTTGTTCCTATGAAGGTCTCCTCTCCTAAATTTAAGCCTCGCTTCATCGGTCCTTACAAGATATTGGAAATCCTTAATCCTGTGTCCTTTCGCTTGGATCTTCCGGTGTCGTTTGCCATTCACAACGTGTTCCATAGGTCTTTGTTGCGGCGGTACGTTGTACCTGTGGTTCCTTCTGTTGAGTCTCCTGCTCCGGTGTTGGTTGAGGGCGAGTTGGAGTACGTGGTGGAGAAGATCTTGGATTCTCGTCTCTCCAGACGGAGGCTTCAGTATCTGGTCAAGTGGAAGGGCTATGGTCAGGAGGATAATTCCTGGGTGGTTGCTTCTGATGTGCATGCGGCCGATTTGGTTCGTGCCTTTCACGCTGCTCATCCTGGTCGCCCTGGTGGTCTTGGTGAGGGTTCGGTGACCCCTCCTTAAGGGGGGGTACTGTTGTGAATTAGACCTTTTGGCTCCCTCTTGTGGTTACTAGTGATATGACTCTGGGATTGTCTTTCCTCAGTTTGGCACCCACCTGGGTCGTTAGTCCAGGGGTGTTGCTATATAAACTTCCTGGATCCTTAGTCCAGTGCCTGGCATCGTTGTAATCAGATCCTTTCTGTTTGCTCCTGTCTGCTGGTCCTGGTTCGTGCAAAATTAAGCTAAGTCCTGCTTCTTTGTTTTTTGGTTATTTGCTTTGCTCTGATTTTTGTCCAGCTTGTACTAAATGTGATTCCTGACTTTGCTGGAAGCTCTAGGGGGCTGGTGTTCTCCCCCCGGGCCGTTAGACGGTTCGGGGGTTCTTGAATATCCAGCGTGGATATTTTGATAGGGTTTTTGCTGACCATATAAGTCATCTTACTATATTCTGCTATTAGCTAGTGGGCCTCTCTTTGCTAAATACCTAGCTCATTCTTACGTTTGTCTTTTCCTCTTACCTCACCGTTATTATTTGTTGGGGGCTTGTATCCAACTTTTGGGGTCTTTTCTCTGGAGGCAAGAAAGGTCTTTCTTTTCCCTTCTAGGGTTAGTTAGTTCTCCGGCTGGCGTGAGACGTCTAGAACCAACGTAGGCACGTTCCCCGGCTGCTGCTATTTGTGGTGCTAGGATTAGATATATGGTCAGCTCAGTTACCACTGCCCTATGAGCTGGTTTTTTGTGTTTGCAGACTTAGTAATTATTTCTGAGACCCTCTGCCATTGGGGTCATAACAGTTAGGGTTAGGGTTAGGGGTAGGGTTAGGGTTAGAATCCCTTTATCACCCTGATGGTGGGGGGAGGCTTATCAGGGTGTATTCTTGTTTTTTTCTATAAAAATGCATGTGTTTAAAACGCAAGCAAACGCATGTACGCAAAAACGCATGCGTTTCCATAGACATCAATGTATTTTTTGACGCAAATCAAACGCAAATGAACGCATGCGTTTTTTTGCGGCAAAAAAAGCCTCTGAAAATTACTACATGTTGCATTTCTGCAAAAGAACGCATGCAGCAAAAAAACGCATGCGTCATAAAACGCGGCCAAACGCGTACAAAAGAAGCATGCACTTTTAATGTTAAACATAGGGAAAAAAACACATGCGTTTTTTTCGGTAAAAACGCTGCAGATCAAAACGCAAGTGTGAAACCAGCCTGATGTTATCTGAGCACATTCGCTCATCATCACTACTGACGACAGGTGGATCTGCAGCAGCTGATTTCCTATCAAATGTGGTGATACACAACTTTATCAGGTTAGCACATCCAGTTCTTTATAATTCATTTACTGGAGGATATGACCTTATCTGCACTTGTTACTCCCCAGCTTCCCTCCAACCTTCTGTAGGGGCACATAAAATTGCACAGTTTTGTTTTGCAATGCTTGAACGAGCTGTACATTAACGATCACATAACCCCCCACTTCCACCAATGACCCTACAGCAACTTTTGTTAACTTTCCCTAAAGATGTTCAAAGAGATTTTAGAATAAATTGTAATAAATACAAATGCTGGGAGTTGTCTGTTCTCCAGTTCCATGGGGATCGATATCATTACATAATGTGGTTAAATAATGCAGGATGCATGGTGTCAGAGAACAGCACTACACACCCACATTAACTAATTCAACCAATGTTTTAATATTATAATCCACAGAAGGAAAGCAAACTAGGCCATGCAATGCATTGAATACCAATTATTCACTTATCGGCTCAGCTGGACTTCAAGCTTACTGTTACTCAGCGGCATTTTTGTGGCTGACTAGTTAATGCAGCTAAGAGACAGGATTGATGGAGGGAAACATACATTTTCAGAGCTGTAGCAGGACCTGGAGAAATCCCTGAAGGATGTCACTTTCAATCTTCTTCCACCAGCGTAATGCTGCATTGCAGTTTTCGAGCAGCAGACCATCTCATCGGCATGTACTCTCCACCTGCAGCACAGCAGATTAGTGATTTCAGATATTACTCATTTTATTCAATTACAACAAATTACATTACTACTTCATAAACAGCACACATAATATTTGATGTGATTCCTTTCATGATCTTTTACATACAGTATTTTTCGGGCTAGAAGATACATCGGACTATAGGAGGTACCCAAGTTTAGACAAAAGAAAACAGGAATAAAATATTTAATAGTACTTAAACTTCCATGATGATCAAATTAATAGGAACACTGTGAGCTGATATATAGGCTGCGTGCACACGTTGAGTATTTGCAGCAGATTTTTTTGCACCAAATACCAGTCTTGTCAGGAAAAACTACGCACTTTTTTACTTGCATTTTTCCCCCCATTCATTTGAATGGGAGAAAAACACTACTAAACTGCTGAAAGAATACACATCTTCCAGATTTGAAAAAACGTTTTGATAGTTCAAATCTGCAAGGAAAAAATAAGCAGCCTGTGCATGAGATTTCAGAAATCTCATTCACTTTGCTGGTATAGTAAAACGGTACATTATTTTACGTGATAAAAACGTAGTAAAAATGCATTGTATAAATAAGCACTAAGTAACTTTAGGAAACCAGTACATTTCATATTGCAAATTACTATACATGAATGGAGGTTTAATAAAAGTTTAGGGATCAATGTAACTGCAGCTGTCTCCTCTACAGCTGTATGTCTAGGCGAATCCGTAGCATCACATGAAGGATTGGATACATGTTTTTCTTTCACTGATGCACAATGACTTGAGAAAAAAAGCACAGCAACAGCTGAATCAGGATGCACTAGACAGATATATCAGAGCTGAACTGTGTGCCATTCAATCCCAACCTATCTACATCTTGTGGCACACAGCAGTCTAACTAAATATAAATTAGCAATAAAAACTACCTGCAAATTTTCTTTATCACAGCTTCTTTGCTGTCTCCCTGCCTATGCAGCAGCCCCCAAAGTTTGCTCCGCAGAGAACTAGGGTAAAAAAGTGACAGCAACTAAAGCAAAGGGGAGTTGTTATGCAGTGACTTTGGGCGCTAATCAGGTTCCTAGAATTAGGGGCACCTTTCTCTATCTATGTTCCTTGGATTTTTCTTGTAGGTGGAGACACTGGGTTCACATGCGTTGCAATGCTCCTATATCAGCCTTTATCTGTCCCCTTCCCCACCAAGGGGAGTTGTAAGTAGCAGTGTATAGGAACACATTAAACAGATAAACAAGGGAAGACAGACAGGGATAAATGAAAATACTAACCATACAAAATACGCTCACCAAACAACAGAGTGGGACTCAGGAGAGTTAAAGGAAGGAGAGACTAAATAAGAGATGATGAGAATGTGCACACAAACGCCAAGCAACAATCTCTTGAACAACTCTCCAAACGCCAACTCCATCAACAAACTACACC
Source organism: Ranitomeya variabilis (assembly GCF_051348905.1). Lineage (NCBI taxonomy): Eukaryota > Metazoa > Chordata > Amphibia > Anura > Dendrobatidae > Ranitomeya > Ranitomeya variabilis. The sequence goes on along the minus strand of NC_135232.1, from coordinate 215,380,046 downwards.
TCCAGCTCCAGAACCAGGCAGCAAGAACTAACACTGGCAATCCCTATGTGCCAGAGGCAAGCATATATAGCAGAGGCAAGTGGCTAACACTGAACAGCTGAAACAATCCAGGTAGGAAAGTGATGAGACTTATAGAAAATCTCCTGCCCACTGTGCTTTTATTTTACTCAGCATAAACTGACCTGAATTTCAAATCCACAACACGTCAATTTATCTTGGCATTTTGAGCTTTCTGAGCAAATTTGCCCTGGAGCACGAGCAAATAATTTACTGAAAACTGAAAATGAAGATTAAACAACAACCACAAGACAGATTTAATCAACCCAGGTGTCTTTTTAGTCAGAATAACGGCGCCAACCTGACATTGTCTGTAGTTTTAGTGAGAGCATTGGGCTATAGGCATCAGTTTGTAATACATATCCTGTGCAGTTTTTAGTGTGTTGGATTTTAACTGTGTTTTTTCATTTTAGGTGTTCACTTTTTGGTGTTGGGTTTTAGTCTGTCTACAGCATGGGAGTTCCGCCGTAGTGAAGGACCATGGACTGAAGAAATCAAGTCGGACCCTACTTCTATAATACTTACCCACCAGTACACATGTCAATAGATGTGTTGGCTCTGTTTATAAGTCCCTGTACTAAGATATTATAATAGAATATTTGGGATATATGGTGGGTTATAATATAGTTGGATACAGTATATTGGCCATGCTGTGTTGGCATTTTACCTGTCTTAACCATCTTGTGTTTCCTTTTCTTTTTTTATTTTTTCATGGTTTTGTATATGTGGTAGTTTGGGATGCATTGTACTTAATTCCAATATAGCTGTGAAACCCCTGTCTAGTAGCTTAGGGCATATGGTACGATTGGTAGCATGTTTGTTTAGAATGCATATAATCTTTGCCCATCTTCACCTTCTGTATTAGCTTTGTGGTTAATTGTTTTTGCCCTAGCCCTTTAGTTGCTTTAGACATGGGTTTCATTTGGGTTATGGGGTATAGTTATGTATTTGCTGACAGTTCACTACTTTGGTTTATTATTTCACATCTATAAGTGCGGACATTGATAAAGATGTACACTGTAGGCCTTTGGCTGTAGGCAGTGCCGATATTGATTGGCGTTTACTGGAGATATACTATAAAGTCTTAGGACTGTAGAATTATTAATATTTTAGATAGAGATTATCACAGAGAAACACAGGTCCCAGGGCTGTAGTAATTTCTATTATTTTCTTATTATTATCGGTACATCTAATGTCCACCTTGATATGAAAGATTATAAGTATATTTGTCTAGTATTTAAGAAATTGTCAGTATTATGAGGTAGTGTTATGATCAATAGCAATTACTAACACAAATTATAAGATTATACAGGCGGTTGATTGCTCCGCATTTGTTGCTGTCAAGCCACGCCTCTTACTAGCTGCGCTCCAGCGTTGTAGCGATATGCAGGCTTTCGGGCTGCAGTCTTGGAATAGTGCGCATGCCCCGGGCTCGGCCGCACGGTGGACTCTAGTCCCGCCCACAAGGTGACGTAGGCGCTTGACGCCCGCTGACCAGGGGCGTGAGCTAGAGAACCACGCCTGTTGCACGAGCGGCCGAAAACCGGCGCATGCGCCGTTTAACATCCGGGACGCGGCGGTGTTTGACACATACCTCTATGCCTAATTAGCTACCACATATAAGGGATAGTAGCTACACTTACAACACACGTGCCCCCATAAGGAAGAAGCCTGAATTGGCGAAACGGCGCTGTCGGGGTGGCAACACGGTCACACAACACTCCTACATCTTGCATGTAAGTTGGTATGCTGAATTTTAAACGGCTTCTAATTGGATCTTTGCATGTCCTTACCTTGGCTGATTATTCATAGTGTGATGGTGTCATATGATATATGCAGACTGGGACCCAGTAGTTATTCAGGATAATTAGAGGCCGATAACATATTTGCACTGTATCGATTGTTCACAAAGGCCAGGTTAGCATAACCTTTAGCTGAGGTATATTTAGCCTCTATTTGCAGAGTATTGCACTCAAACTGCATACACCTGCTATAGTAAGCCGTTGCAGATTTTATTTTCAGCATTCAATGGATATGAGTCCACATTTCCACATGGAACCTTACCGCATGCATAATGTGTTGACATAGTAGTTGCTTTGTTTTTATAGGTTCTCTATCTGTCAATTTGTGTGTGGTGTTTTAATGTATTTAATAAAGTTTTTTCAATTTTAATCACAGTGTATATACCTTTATTTCCCCATGCACACAAGGGAAATTTTGTTCTATTATTGTCTGTAGTTTGTTGAGCATAATCCTGCTGACAGATTCCCTTTAAAGGAAAAAAATTAAAATGACGGTTAGCATTAAACACAATGTAGAAATCTAAACGAAACATCCAGTTTCATTAAAGGGTTATTCCCAAAATCACAATGTGGACTTCTAGTAATTTAGTCATATATTTATTTTTTGTGCCAATATAACAGTTTTAAATATGTCCTGATTAGCACATCCCCCCCCCAAAGGATGCCTCTCCTGGATCTATTTACAGTCTAGTTGCTATTGAAGTTGTCCTGTTGTATTTCCAGTGCTCTTGGTTGATCATGCACAGTGCAGTTTCTTTCTTAGGGTGGTCTTCTTTCCAACATAGCGTTGTGTCTGGAACAGAACTGCTCCTGTGAGGGAGGGTGTCACGGAAAAGGGCTTAGCTACCAACAATGGCTTTTGCATGAAGTATTAAATAATTTTCAGTAAGTGTGTTCAATACTTTTTCCGTTTCAGTTCCCATTATTACACATACTGTAACTTTATTTATTGACATCTATAGTTTGATTTCTTTGCATGTGTGGATAGGATGGGTTGTTACCGACATCTGGTGAGAATTTTATGTCAATAGCACCTTTATAAATATAATTACTTAGAAAATTAGTGACATGTTCAATACTTATTTCACCTGCTTTATGCTCCTTTCAGCTTCCCTATATATAGTCTCATCCTGCAGTATATCTCCTTTTACTTATCAGCACATGTGCACACTGCTTCTTTTCATATGAGCTCTGCATTTTAATGTGGGAAGCTAAGCACTTTTACGTGACATCCTCCCTCACAGAAGCAGTTCAGTTCTAGACACGACTCGGAATAGAGTTATGTTGTAAGGAAAACTACCTGAGACACTGATAACCTAGATAGAAAAAAAATACCAACAAGGTGTAAATAATATATAACAGCCTACGAATACCATTAAGGCTAGGTTCACATTGCGTTAACAGCAGCCTGTTCAACACATGTGTTAACGGGCTGCTGTTAACGCAAGTGCCGACATTCCATTGCGCTAGCACAGATAGAGCTAGCAGATGCTCTATCTGCGCTAACAGTGACGGACCCGGAAACGCTGCAGCCCGCGTCCCAGGGTCCGTCACTCAATGACGGCACATCGCTAGCGCGCGCTCATTGTGGGTGTGCACTAGCAAAGTGTCCGACATAGGGCATAATGGCGGTGTGAACGGACTGCGTTACACTACGTTATGTGCAGGCGCAGTGTGAACCCATCCTAACCCCTTAGTGACAGAGCTATTTTTTACCTTAACGACGAAGCCAAATTTATTATATCTGACCACTTTTTGTGGTAATAACTTTGGAACGCTTCAACGCATTTCAGTGATTCTGAGATTGATTTTCGTGACATATTGTATATACTTCATGTTAGTGGTAAATTGTGGTCCATATGATTTTCGTACCAAAACTAGCAATTTTCAAACTTTTCACTTTTATGCCCTTAAATCAGAGAGTTAGGCTACCCTCACACTAGCAGTGGGTGATAAATGCAGAAGTGGTGCATATGTTTCTAATATACTTTTCCTCTATTTGTTCCACTCCTGGTTTTGGCTTACAAATACTGATGTAAAATACTGACCAAATACTGCTAGTGTGACGGCAGCCTTATACCACACAAAATAGTTAATACATAACATTTTCCACATGTCTATTTTACATCTGCATAATTTTTTTTTGTTACAAAGTTAAAAGGGTTTAACGTTGACCAGCGATTTCTCATTTTCCCCCAAAAAAATACAAAAACATTTTTTTAGGTACAACATTACATTTGAAGTGACTTAGGGGGGCCTAAATGACAGAAAATACCCAGAATTGACACCATTCTAAAAACTGCACCCCTCCAAGTCCTCAAAACCACATTCAAAAAGTTTATTATCCCTTACGGTGGTTCACAGGAATTAATGGAACGTGGAAGGATTTTACTTTCTTTCACAAAAATGTTACTTTAGCACCAAATGTTTACTTTCATGAAGTTAACAGGAGAAAATTAACCACAAAATTTGTTGTGTAATTTCTTCTGAGTATGTCAATATCTCATATGTTGGGGAAAACAACAGGGCTCAGAAGGGAAGCAGCACTGTTTGACTTTTTAAACGCAAAAATGGCTTGAATTGAGAGCGGATGCCATGTCGCATTTGAACAGCCCCTGATCTGCCTAAACAGTGGAAACCCCTCACAGGTGACCCCATTTTGGAAACTACACCCTTTGAGGACTTTATCCAGGGTAAGGCCGGGGTCACACTAGCGTGTTTTATGGACGTATGAGCGCAGAAAATACGTCCAGAAAATACGCATTGCACATGGCCCAATAATTCTCTATGGGGCAGCTACTATCTGCCGTATATTACGCATCCGTAATATACGGTATGTTACGGGCTTAGAAAATCGCAGCATGCTGTGTTTGTCAGCGTATTGCACAAAAAATACGCCAATGAAAGTCTTTGGGGGTGAGAAAATTACGGATTACACACAGACCATTAGTGTGACTTGCGAGAAATACGCACCGGTGTTCTATAGAAAAGCCGGTAAGTCAGTGCGGTGTACAGTAAAATCACACTGACAGAATAGAATAGAATAGGTAGAATAAATGTGCACACATAGAATGTGTGTATATATATATATATATATATATATATATATATATATATATATATATATATGTCAGTGAGACACACATATATATATATATATATATTTAATTCAGCGCTATATAGCAGAAAAGCCGGTAATTCAATTGCCGGCTTTTCCTATCTCCTTCACAAACCCGACAGGATATGAGACATGGTTTACATACAGTAAACCATCTCATATCCCTTCTTTTATTACATATTCCTCTTTACTAATGTAAGAAGTGTATTTGTGTAAAATTTTGGGGCTCTAGCTATTAAATTAAAGGGCTAAATCCCAGAAAGAATTGGCGTGGGCTCACGCGCAATTTTCTCTGCCAGAGTGGTAAAGCCAGTGACTGAGGGCAGATATTAAAAGCCTAGAGAGGGACCATGGTTATTGGCCCTCCCCTGGCTAAAAACATCTGCCCCCAGCCACCCCAGAAAAGGCACATCTGTAAGATGCGCCTATTCTGGCACTTAGCCTCTCTCTTCCCACTCCCGTGTAGTGGTGGGATATGGGGTGATGAAGGGTTAATGTCACCTTGCTATTGTAAGGTGACATTAAGTAAGGTTAATAATGGAGAGGCGTCAATTATGACACCTATCCATTATTAATCCAATAGTATGAAATGGTTAATAAAACACACACACATTATTAAAAAGTATTTTAATGAAATAAAGACACATGGTGTTTTAATATTTTATTATACTCTTAATCCACCTGAAGACCCTTGTCACCTGAAATAAAGTAAAAAAAACAAACAACAATATTCCATACCTTCCGTCGTTACAGTCTTGTCCCACGCTGTAAATCCATCTGAAGGGGTTAAATCATTTTACACCCAGGAGCTTTGCTAATGCAGCTGTGCTCCTGCCTGTAAAACTTGGTGAATGAATGGAATGCAGGGGAATGTACTGTAGTTACCTCGAGTCGCGGTGATGCGCCCTCTGCTGGATGAACTCATATGAACTCGAGCGTGGGAACGTTTCGGAATATAACGACGGAAGTTATGGAATATTGTTGTTTGTTTTTTTAACTTTATTTCAGGTGACAAGGGTCTTCAGGTGGATTAAGAGTATAATAAAATATTAAAACACCATGTGTCTTTATTTCATTAAAATACTTTTTAATAATGTGTGTGTGTTTTATTAACCATTTCGTACTATTGGATTAATAATGGATAGGTGTCATAATTGACGCCTCTCCATTATTAACCTGGCTTAATGTCACCTTACAATAGCAAGGTGACATTAACCCTTCATTACCCCATATCCCACCACTACAGGGGAGTGGGAAGAGAGAGGCTAAGTGCCAGAATAGGCGCATCTTACAGATGTGCCTTTTCTGGGGTGGCTGGGGGCAGATGTTTTTAGCCGGGGGAGGGCCAATAACCATGGTCCCTCTCTAGGCTATTAATATCTGGCCTCAGTCACTGGCTTTACCACTCTGGCGGAGAAAATTGCGTGGGAGCCCACGCCAATTTTTTCCGGGATTTAACCCTTTAATTTAATAGCTAGAGCCCCCAAATTTTACACAAAGACATTTCTTACATTAGTAAAGAGGAATATGTAATAAAAGAAGGGATATGAGATGGTTTACTGTATGTAAACCATGTCTCATATCCTGTCGGGTTTGTAAAGGAGATAGGAAAAGCCGGCAATTGAATTACCGGCTTTTCTGCTATCTAGCGCTGAATTAAATATAAATATATATATATGTGTCTCACTGACATATATATACAGTGCCTACAAGTAGTATTCAACCCCCTGCAGATTTAGCAGGTTTACACATTTGGAATTAACTTGGCATTGTGACATTTGGACTGTAGATCAGCCTGGAAGTGTGAAATGCACTGCAGCAAAAAAGAATGTTATTTCTTTGTTTATTTTTTTTTTAAATTGGGAAAAGTTTTTTCAGAGGGTCATTTATTATTCAACCCCTCAACCCACCAGAATTCTGTTTGGTTCCCCTAAAGTATTAAGAAGTAGTTCAGGCACAAAGAACAATGAGCTTCACATGTTTGGATTAATTATCTCTTTTTCCAGCCTTTTCTGACTATTTAAGACCCTCCCCAAACTTGTGAACAGCACTCAAACATGGTCAACATGGGAAAGACAAAGGAGCATTCCAAGGCCATCAGAGACAAGATCGTGGAGGGTCACAAGGCTGGCAAGGGGTACAAAACCCTTTCCAAGGAGTTGGGCCTACCTGTCTCCACTGTTGGGAGCATCATCCGGAAGTGGAAGGCTTATGGAACTACTGTTAGCCTTCCACGGCCTGGACAGCCTTTGAAAGTTTCCTCTCATGCCGAGGCCAGGCTTGTCCGAAGAGTCAAGGCTAACCCAAGGACAACAAGGAAGGAGCTCCGGGAAGATCTCATGGCAGTGGGGACATTGGTTTCAGTCAATACCATAAGTAACGTACTCCACCGCAATGGTCTCCGTTCCAGACGAGCCCGTAAGGTACCTTTACTTTCAAAGCGTCATGTCAAGGCTCGTCTACAGTTTGCTCATGATCACTTGGAGGACTCAGACTGACTGGTTCAAGGTTCTCTGGTCTGATGAGACCAAGATCGAGATCTTTGGTGCCAACCACACACGTGACGTTTGGAGACTGGATGGCACTGCATACGACCCCAAGAATACCATCCCTACAGTCAAGCATGGTGGTGGCAGCATCATGCTGTGGGGCTGTTTCTCAGCCAAGGGGCCTGGCCATCTGGTCCGCATCCATGGGAAGATGGATAGCACGGCCTACCTGGAGATTTTGGCCAAGAACCTCCGCTCCTCCATCAAGGATCTTAAGATGGGTCGTCATTTCATCTTCCAACAAGACAACGACCCAAAGCACACAGCCAAGAAAACCAAGGCCTGGTTCAAGAGGCAAAAAATCAAGGTGTTGCAGTGGCCTAGTCAGTCTCCTGACCTTAACCCAATTGAAAACTTGTGGAAGGAGCTCAAGATTAAAGTCCACATGAGACACCCAAAGAACCTAGATAACTTGGAGAAGATCTGCATGGAGGAGTGGGCCAAGATAACTCCAGAGACCTGTGCCGGCCTGATCAGGTCTTATAAAAGACGATTATTAGCTGTAATTGCAAACAAAGGTTATTCCACAAAATATTAAACCTAGGGGTTGAATAATAATTGACCCACACTTTTATGTTTAAAATTTATAAAAATTTAACTGAGCAACAAAACTTTTTGGTTTGTAAGATTTATGCATCTGTTAATAAATCCTGCTCTTGTTTGAAGTTTGAAGGCTCTAACTTATTTGCATCTTATTAAACCTGCTAAATCTGCAGGGGGTTGAATACTACTTGTAGGCACTGTATATATATATATATATATATATATATATATATAGACTGTATATATGTTTTTAAGAATATTTGAGCTGATGGATCCATGATATGTCCATTTTGCAAGCGTGCGAGAAACAAATCGCCGTACGGAAGCCATACAGATGCCATACGGATGACACACGGATAAATTTGTGCATAAAAATCACATCCTCGCATTGAATATGGAACAGTGTTTTGGGACAATTACTGCGTATTACGGTAGTAAAAAGCGGACCGTATTTACTTACGCCTAGTGTGACCCCGGCCTTATAGTGAGGATTTTGAACGCATAGGTATGACACAACATTTTATAACAAGAGGCTGACATATTGAAAATGTCATTATTAGTGTTGAGCGCAGGTGCTCTCTACTCGAGTTTGCATCAAGTGCTCGGGTATGCACAGAGTGTCTTGGATGCTCGAGCAACATGCTCGAGTCAACGCCCTACATGTTTCCTGGCTGTTAGACAGCCAATTCATGTGTACCTGCCAGCCATGATAAGGCAATTCTCGTTGCAAAGACCTAATGCCAATCCTCTCTTAGACAGAAGTCTACATCTCTATGGGAACCTAATGTGAATCCTCTCTTAGACTGAAGTCTATATCTGTTAGGTGTCGAGTTCCTGCCCCTGCACAGGAGGAATCTCGAACCATGTCTGCTGTGATCTCCCATTCTCCTACAGCCACAGTGGAGCCTGCTCAGCGGAGACGTCGGTCACAGAGTCTGGCTCAGGCGGATACTGGATGACTGGTTACTACTGCCCTTCCAGGTTCTGTCATTGTAGCCAGCAATGTTCAGCAGCGAGCAGGTCTTTCTGGGACTAAGTCCCGCTTTTCCCATACTGAGCATGCCCACGGGACGACCTCCCATTAGAGGTCAGGGGTCACATGGGCAGGTCCTTAAGCGGTTCCTGTTGGACCACTAGGAAGGTCCTTGAGTGCTAAAACTATAAAAGGTTCGCATGGCTGCCATGTGCTAGTATCAAACCAATGTTAAAGAGCTCAGTGCCAGCGTGGTCATGCTTGTATGTGGTCAGGGTTTGGCTGAAATAAGCCCCTAGAATACCGGCACCTCCGGTGAGGAGTTTGTACTGTATGTTTAGATTCAGGGCCTTGGCTGAAATAAGCCTCTAGAATACCGACACCTCCGGTGAGGAGTTGTTTGTCTGCTATTCTAACTGCATGACCATAGTTTTGCTCTGTTTGGTAGCTGTGTTCCTCTGTGAGGTTAACAGGGCACAGCATCTTGTTATTCAAGCGAATCTGTGAAGTAACAGAGTTCGCTAATACCGCCATATAGTACCGCCTATTACTAGCAGCAGGTTTCTCTCCTGCACGGTGGACCCCGTGTTGCAAATGCACCAACTGTCTCATATATATATATTCGGTGCATTTCGCCAACCCTAACAGAATACTAGCGCCAGGGTCTGGCTAGTAAATGGCAGACAAACAGCAGTCCTTGCAGTACATCCAGCAGCTGGAGGGTAGGTTGGAGGCTCTTAAGCACACAGCCTCAGCTATGGATGTTACCACAGTTGCTTTTCAGGCTGCTAGCGTGGCTGCATCAACCTTGTCCACTGCCACCCCTGTTCCGACTCTATCTCGCCTCCTGCTGCCAGAAAAATTTTCTGGTGATAGTAAATCTTGTTAAGTTTCGTGAGCCAGTGCACTATACACCTCGAGCTCCTGGCCACACATTTCCCCACAGAGCGGGCAAAGGTGGGATTTATTGTGTCTCTCCTGTCAGACAGGGCGTTGGAATGGGCTACGCCTCTGTGGGAGCATGGCGATCAGGTGGTTCAGAGTGCTCCGCTGTTCCTGAGCACTCTGAAGCAGGTCTTTTTAGGACCTCGAGTCACCCATGATACGGCACTCCAACTGTTGGCATTGACTCAGGGCTCGTCCTTGGTCAGCCATTTTGCCATCCACTTCCGCACCCTAGCATCTGAGCTGGAGTGGTCGGATAAAGCCCTTATCCCTATATTTTGGAGGGGGCTGGCTGACCACGCGAAGGACGCTCTGCCCTCTAGGGAGATTCCCACCACACTGGAGGAGTTAATAGCTGTGTCTACTCGTATTGACCTCCATTTTCACGAGCGGAGGTTAGAGCGGGTCCAGTGTAGGCAGAGGTTTCACCTGGCTCCCACCTTCGCCAAACCTTTGGAATCTCCGGTCCTGGTCCCTAAATAACATGAGGCCATGGAAGTGTCACGAGTGGGATCTAAGTCCCGGACCCCTCGTGCACTCAAGGTCTGTCATGTTTGTCAGCAGTCAGGACATCTTGCCACCAGATGTTCCCAGCGGTCGAGGAAACGTCAGCGTCTAGTGGTAGTAGGTGGTGGTACACTAGACACGGCAACGTTTGCCTCCAAATTGTCCATAAAGGGGACAATTACAATAGGCTCATTCACTCACTCGGTAGAGCTCTGCGTGGATCCTGGGGGGAGGGCAATTTTATGTCTTCTGCCTTCGCTCAACGTCACGCAATACCCCTGGTAATGCTAGCTCAACCAGTGACAGTACGAGTGGTGAATGGGTCGACACTGCCCTCACAGATAACACACCAGACCATCCCTTTCATTCTGTCCATTTCGACATCTCATCAGATTATATATCTGCTCGTCATTCCTGAGGGAATTGACGAGGTCCAGTTAGGGATACCTTGGCTACGGTACCACTCTCCTCATATTGAGTGGTCCACAGGCAGAATTTTGGGATGGGGTGAATCTTGTGGGGGTAGATGTCAGAGGGAAAGCATTCAGGTTGCTATTACTGAGGTGCCTGCAGATCTATCCTCTCTCCCCAAGCAATATTGGCCCTATGGGGACGTGTTCTCCAAAAGGGTTGCGGAGACCCTTCCGCCTCATCGCCTCTATGACTGTCCTATTGACCTCTTGCCTGGTGCTGAGCCTCCCCGGGGTTGAGTCTATCCATTATCTCTCCCGGAGACGGAGGCAATGTCACAGTACATCCAGGAAAATCTGGCAAGAGGATTCATTAGAAAGTCAGTGTCACCTGCAGGGGCCGGGTTCTTCTTCATGCAGAAGAAGAATGGGGAACTACGTCCATGCATAGACTACAGGGGTCTTAACACCATCACCGTTAAGAATAAGCATCTCCTGCCCCTGATATCTGAGCTTTTGATAGGCTTCGGGGAGCAAGAGTATTTACTAAACTAGATCTGCGGGGTGCTTACAACCTGATTTGCATCCGTGAGGGGGACGAATGGAAGACGGCTTTTAACACCAGGGATGGGCACTATGAATATCTAGTGATGCCCTTTGGGCTCTGTAATGCCCCAGCCATTTTCCAAGACTTTGTAAAGGATATCTTCCAGGATATGCTCTCCACCTCGCTGGTAGTCTATCTGGATGATATTCTCATCTACTCTCCAGATATTGACTCCCACCGGAGAGATGTTTACAGAGTCTTCGACCTCTTACGAACAAATTCCCTCTATGCCAAGTTGGAGAAATGTGTGTTTGAGCAGGAGCCCTTACCTTTCCTGGGCTATATCATCTCCGCCCAGGGATTGGCTATGGATGCTGCCAAACTACAGGCTGTGATGGACTGGCAAGAACCCCATTCTCTTAAAGCGGTGCAGCGCTTTATGGGGTTCATTAACTATTATCGCCAGTTCATCCCTCATTTCTCAACTTTGGCCGCTCCCTTGGTAGCCCTCACCAAGAAGGGAGCAAATCCTAAATTGTGGTCTGAGGAAGTCTCCAAGGCCTTCACTTCTATTAAATCTCATTTTGCTAGAACTCCCATCCTACATTGCCCCGATGTAGATAAGCCATTTATAATGGAGGTGGATGCTGTTGTGAATTCTGCTCTTGGGCTCCCTCTGGTGGTTATAAGTGGTAGCGCTGCTGTCTTTGGATCGCAGCATTCATCAGGTGTGTCCACTTATTGGAATTCTGACTGGGCTATTTAGTCTTGCTTTACCCTTTAGTCAGTGCCAGTTGTCCATTGTTTCCTGGAGGATTCACTTCCCTGCCTGGTCTCTCTTGCTTTGCTGTTCATTTCATCAAAGATAAGTTCTGGCTTTGTTTTTTGCAGTCCACATGCTGTGGGCCTGATCGTTCAGTGCTTTTCCATGTTTTGTCTTGTCCAGCTTGGTCTGTATAAGGATTTGCTCAGCCAAGCTGGTATCTCTGGAGATGCAGATATTCCCGCCATGTCTTTAGTTAGATGTGGAGATTTTTGTATTTTCTGTGATGGATATTTTCTAGTGTTTTAATACTGACCGCATAGTACTCTGTCCTATCCTTTCTATTTAGCTAGAGTGGCCTCCTTTGCTAAATCCTGTTTTCAGTCTGCGTATGTTATTTCCCTCTCCTCTCACAGTCAATATTTGTGGGGGGCTGTCTATCCTTTGGGGATTTTCTTTGAGGCAAGATAGTTTTCCCTTTTCTATCTTTAGGAATAGTCCTCAGGCTGTGTCGAGATGTCTAGGGAGTGTTAGGTACATTCCACGGCTACTTCTAGTTGTGGTGTTAAGTTCAGGGTCTGCGGTCAGTACAGGTACCACCTTCTCCAGAGTACGTCTCATGCTGCTCCTAGGCCACCAGATCATAACAGGATGCCTCATCCGTTGGTGCTGGAGCAGTCCTCTTCCAAAAGGATGCTCAGGGTCAGAAGCATCCTTCCTTCTTCTTTTCCAAGACCTTCACACCAGCGGAGAGGAATTATTCCATCGGGGACAGGGAGCTGCTAGCAATGAAGTTGGCCTTCTCAGAGTGGAGACATCTTTTGGAGGGGGTTTGCTTTCCCTTCCAAGTATTCACAGACCACAAGAATTTGGTCTATTTACAGACATCCCAGCGGTTAAATTCTCGCCAGGCCAGATGGTCCTTGTTCTTCTCCCAGTTCCACTTCACCCTCCATTTTCTTTCCTGGGAGAAAAACATTCGTGCCGACGCTCTCTCTCGCTCCATTGTATCATCTGAGGAGGAGGAAGAGGAGCCTCAGCTTATTGTCCCTTTCGAGAGCCTGAGAACCGTGGCCCCGGTTTTGCTAGAGTCTGTGCCTCCAGGCAAGACTTTTGTTCCATCTAGTTTGCATCTGGAGGTTTTCTCTTGGCTCACTCGTCCAGGGTGGGTGGACATTTTGGGACCAAAAGGACATCTGAGCTACTGGCGAGGACATACTGGTTGCCGCATATGGCCCGTGACATCGCAGACTATGTTTGGGCATGTGTCTCCACCAAGAACAAGTTTCCTTGTCAACGGCCAGCTGGGTTGCTTTACCCCTGCCGGTGGTGGACAGGCCCTGGGAGATGGTCGGGGTGGATTTGTGGTGGGCTTACCCAAGTCTCGTCGTTGCACCATTATTTGGGTGATCACCGACCATTTTTCAAAAATGGTGCACTTGGTGCCTCTTCCACAGCTACCTTCTGCAGGGCTCTGGCGCCGTTGTTGATCAAACATATCTTTCGCCTACATGGTATGCCGGACAAAATTGTCAGTGACCGGGGTCCCCAGCTTGTGTCTCGTTTCTGGAGAGAGCTTTGTCGTCTACCTAGCATTGAGTTGAATCTCTCCTCAGCATGTCATCCCAAGACAAATAGGTTGGTAGAGAGGGCCAACCAGACCCTGGTCACATATCTATGACATTTTGTTTCTGCCAGGCAGGATGACTGGGCATCCTTGCTACCGTGGGCGGAGTTTGCGCTTAACAATGCCGTAGCCGACTCCACCGCTCAGACTCCTTTCTTCCTTAATTATGGCCAGCATCCCCGTGTTCCTGTGCCTATGCCCATGTCTTCTGCTGACTCCAGGGTGGCAGACTGGGCTGTGGAGGCACGGGACATTTTACGACCGCACTCAGGATTCCATCCGGGCCTCCAAGGAGAGAATGAAGTCCTCCACTGATGCACATCGGCGTCCTGCTCTGACCTTTGCTCCTGGCGACTTAGTCAGGCTGCGAGTTGAGTCCACTAAGTTTGCACCTCGCTAGTTGGGTCCCTTCAAGGTCTTCGAACAGGTTAACCCTGTGGTCTACCGTCCGGCCCTTCCTCCATACCTAGGTATCACCAACACCTTTCATGTGTCCCTTTTACAGCCCGTATACATGTTCCGGTTTTTTGAGTCATCTGTCGGGACATCGGGTTTGTCTACAGACGATTACAAGGTGAATGCTATTTTGGGGTGCAAGGTGGTACGTGGCAAAAAAATTTATTTGGTGGACTGGAAGGGTTATGGCCCAGAGGGCAGGTCCTGGGAGCCTGTTGAGCACATTCGAGCTCCGCAGCTCATTGCTGCCTTCGAGCGTAGCGAGGACTAAGGAGGGGGGCCATGTTAGGTGTCGAGTTCCCGCTGCTGCACAGGGGGAATCTCGAACCATGTCTGCTGCGGTCTCCCATTCTCCTCCAGCCACAGTGAGCCTGCTCAGCGGAGACGTCGGTCCCAGCATCTGGCTCAGGCAGATACTGGACGACTGGTTACTACTGCCCTTCCAGACTCTGTCATTGTAGCCAGCAATGTTCAGCAGCGAGCAGGTCTTTCTGGGACTAAGTCCCGCTTTTCCCATACTGAGCATGCCCATGGGACGACCTCCCATTGGAGGTCAGGGGTCCTGAAGTGGATTGCTGTTGGACCACTAGGAAGGTCCTTGAGTGCTAAAACTATAAAAGGTTCACATGGCCGCACAGCCATGCGCTGGTATCAAACCAATGTTAAAGAGCTCAGCGCCAGTGTGGTCATGCTTGTATGTGGTCAGGGTTTGGCTGAATAAGCCCCTAGAATACTGGCACCTCCGGTGAGGAGTTGTTTGTCTGCTATTCTAACTGCATGACCACAGTTTTGCTCTGTTTGGTAGCTGTGTTCCTCTGTGTGGTTAACAGGGCACAGCATCTTGTTATTCTAGCGAATCTGTGAAGTAACAGAGTTCTCTAATACTGCCATATAGTACTATTACTAGCAGCAGGTTTCTCTCCTGCACGGTGGACCCCGGGATGCGAATGCACCAACTGTCTCATATATATTCGGTGCGTTCCGCCAACCCTAACAATATCTCTATGGAGGGGTAGGATCCTGCTGTAAATTGGCCAATTTGTGCGCTAAGCATTCTCAATTTTTCATATTTCTAATGCAGTAATGCAATTCAATTTTCATATTTCATGTTTTAGCATTACACAGTGCTGCATTTTGTTTGATTGTATATGAGTTGGCTACTCTAGGTAAGCACCTGTTCAGACCTAATTTGTGTTTGGATGTAACGGTCTGTCTTTTGATATTTGTATGCATAACCTTCTGACTGAGCACTCCACCCCTTAGCCTCAGGCGTTTTTAATTGCAACAGGATCCTACCCCTCCATAGAGATATAGACTTCAGTCTAAGAGAGATTGGCATTAGGTCCTGGCAATGGAAATTGCCTTATCGTGGCTGCCGGGTCCATATGAATTAGCCAATTCATGCGCTAAGCATGCTCAGAGTGCTGCTTTTTGTTTGATATGCAATTTTAATAAACTTGCTTTGATATTTCAGCAATATCGCTTCCTGTGCCCACCTCAACTGCAGCCGAGTGAGTACAGATCTCTACATCTGGTGTTAGAAGCACAGGCACAAATTCCAAGAGGCAGTGTGACTGCAGATACCGCATGTCCTGGGTGAAGGCAGCTGCAGTAGGGAAATCTGACAACATGGAGGAGCTTGTAAAGCATTTGGTCCAGCTACAACAACAGCATCAGCAGCTCGCCAGTCAACAGCAGCAAATGGCACAACAAGAAACAAATAAGATGGTGGCACAGCAGCCACAACACCAGCAGCAGCTGCAACAGCAGGAGGCACTAATGCGACAAATGGAACTTCTCGCAGAGGCGGTTCGTGGGAGGCCAGCAGTCTCCTCCCCTACTCCAGGTGACAACTCATACACCAGGAAGATGGTAAGAAGAGCGTTGCAAAAGATGACCCCAGCAGATGACGTTGAGGTATTCCTGATGGTTTTCGAGAGGGGTACGAAATGGGAGAAATTGCCTTCAGAGCAGTGGGCGGAAGTCCCGGCGCCATATTTAACAGGTGAACTGCAGAATACCTATTATGACCTGGTCTTGCAGGATGCTAAAGAGTACGCCAAGTTGAAAGCTGAGATCTTGGTATGCTTAGGAGTGACTCTGACTGTCAGGGCGCAACGAGTGCACCACTGGACCTATTGCAGTGACAAACCTCCCCGGTCCCAAATGTTTGACCTCCTACACCTGGCCCAAAAATGGTTGCAACCTAAATCTTCCTCCAAAGCACAGATGGTGGAGAGAATAATTAAGAACAGGTTAATACACTCTCTGCTGAGGCCGGTGCAATCCTGGGTTGCACAGGGAGAACCTCGTACCAGGCAGTCGAGAGGGAAGCAAGGGGTTGTAGCATCCCCATAGTGGGGTTCCCAAAGTGGGTCTGACACCCAAAAGAGGGGAGCTAGAGCCACAAATGGGGGGCGTACAAGAGCACCAGAGTTAGTGTCCAATGTCCCTTCCAATAGTGTAATTTGTTGAAGGTGTCATACCCCTGACCACATAGCTGCCCGTTGTCCCATGACCACTGAGCCAATGGACTGAAGCACAGGACGGCACTGCTCATATTTTGCCTATTCGTCCGGCAGTGCTGTCCCCCAAACGGGAGAGGGAACGCAGACATGCCCCATGACAGTAAATAGAGTGCAAATGACTGGTTTGCTGGACTCAGGGAGTTTGATAACTCTAGTGAGGGCCACCATTCCCCATCAGCTGATTCCTGTAAAGAGGGTGGACATCCACTGTATGCATGGTGACGCTAAGGACTTTCCTATATCCCAAGTGATCATAAACACAAACTGTGACACTGAGTCACATGAGGTCAGTGTGGTCAAGGACCTATTGCACTATATTATAATAGGGCGGGACTTTGTATTATTGCAGGCTGCGGATGACAGATTTCCATTTTGTGTGCTTATTGGTGATGAGGATGAGGCAGCATCCACTGAGGCCATCGTCCCTTAGCTGGAGGTGTCCGATGGAAACTTTAGGACTGCCCAACTCAAGGAGCTAACTCTTAAAAGGGAATTTGAAAATGTTATTCTATTAAATGGTGGGCCTCAGGAGCCAGGGGCTGACAGTCGGTTCGCTCATTTTGCTGTGATTGGTGATCTACTTTATAGGGTAACCAAGCCAAGAGGTGAGGTAATAGAGCAGTTATTGGTACCAAGGTCCTATAGATGCAGGGTGTTAGACATGGCTCATTCTCATGTGTTGGCTGGTCACCTGGGGGCAGATAAGACCCAGGAGCACATTCTGCAGAGATCCTACAGGCTGGGGTGCTACAGAGAAATTATAAACTATTGTTGTTCCTGCCCCACGTGCCAGCTGACCTCCCCAGTAACTCACTTCTGCAGTCCACTGGTACCATTGCCCATCATCGAGGTACCATTCGAGCAGATAGCGATGAACCTGGTGGGACCCCTAGTGAAATCCACAAGAGGACATCATTATATATTGGTGGTCCCGGATTATGCTACCTGGTACCCAAAGGCAGTACCCTTAAGAAATGCCTCTGCCAAGTGTATCGTTAAGGGGCTGATCCAAGTCTTATCCCAAACCGGGCTGCCGAAGAAGATACTAATGTACCAAGGGACCCCCTTCATGTTGAAGATCATGAGGGAGCTGTACAAGACCCTGCAAATTTACCAGCTTAGAACCTTGGTATACCATCCATAGACTGATGGACTGGTGGAGAGGTTTGACAAAGCCTTGAAGGCAATGCTGAAAAAAGCAGTTGATAAGGATGGCCAAGACTGGGACTGTCTGGTTCTCTACCTGCTGTTCTCCATCAGGAAAGTTCCCCAAGCTTCCACCAACTTCTCTCCATTTGAACTGCTCTATGGACGACACCCTCGAGGACTCCTGGATGTGGCAAAGGAATCCTGGGAAGCTGAAACCACCCCCTATAGAAGCGTGGTAGAGCATGTCACCCAGATGCAAGAAAGGATCACAAATATGATGCCCATTGTGAAGGAGCACCTCCTCAAGGCTCAGGAAGCCCAGTCCAGAGTGTATAATAGGTCAGCCAGCATAAGACAGTTCAACCCAGGGGATCAAGTACTGGTGCTGGTGCCCACTGTGGAGACCAAATTCTTGGCTAAGTGGCAGGGTCCCTATGAGGTAGTGGAGAAAGTTGGTGATGTCAAGTACAAAATCAACCAACCGGGGAAACGGAATCCCTACCAGGTGTACCATGTGAACCTCATTAAACTGTAGCAAGACAGAGAACTGGGGAAGCTCCTTGTTTTCTGGCCAAGTCCAATGTCAGTGTAGAGAATGTCACGGTGGCAGACACCTTTTCCTGCTCGCAAAAGCAGCAGTGCCGAAAGTTGCTGCAGCATAACAGTGATCTGTTCTCGGAACTTCCAGGTTGTACAAAGGTCATAGAGCATGAGGTCCTGATGGACCCTCATGTCTGGGTCAGCTTGAAGCCTTATCCGATTCCCGAAGCCCACCTTAGAACTGATCTCAAAGGAGGTGAAGCAGATGCTAAGCATGGAAGTCATCGAGGAATCCAGGAGTGGCTGGTCCAGTTCAATAGTGTTAGTACCAAAACTGGATGTGGAATGGCAATTCTGCAATGACTATGAGAAGCTGAATGAGGTGTCTAAATCCGCTGCATACCCAATGCCATGGGTTGATGAGTTAATTGAGAGGCTAGGGCCACCTCGGTATATTACTACCTTGACCTCACAAAAGGGTATTTGCAAATTCCCAAATCCCAAGACGCCAAGGAGAAGACTGCCTTTTCAACACCAGTGGAGGCTACCAATACACAAGAATGCTGTTTGGGTTACAAAGCGCTCCAGCAACATTCCAGAGAGCCATGGACCAGATCCTAGATCCCCACGAAAAGTACGCCTACCTGGATGATATTATGATCTTCAGCCAGGATTGGGGAAGCCATCTGACCAAGGTCCAGGCGATATTTGATGCTCTACAGAAGGCGGGGTTTTCCATAAACCTGAAGAAGTGTGCCTTGGCAATGGAGGAAGCAAGATACGTAAGTTGTAAGTTGAGGCGATCCAGGGCTGGCCACAACCTCTCTCAAAGAAGCAGGTCAGAGTGTTCCTGGGCATGTTGGGCTATTACTACCGGTTTATCCCAAACTTCGCCGTAGTAGCTGTCTCTCTCTGACAAGACTTCCTTAAAGGGGCAAAGTCAGCTATGGCTAAGTGGTCTCCAGAAGCAGAAACGGCCTTCCAGGAACTGAAGCTGGCCCTGTGTAAACAGCCTGCGCTGGTAGCACCTGATTTCTCCAAGGAGTTTGTGGTCCAGACGACCGTGTCGGATGTCGGGCTGGGTGCTGTATTATCTCAAAAGGTGAACGGGGAAGAGCACCCCATAAAGTACCTTAGCCAGAAGTTGTCATCCTGCAAGAAAAACGATTCCATAGTGGAGAAGGAATTTTTAGCCGTTAAGTGGGCATTGAACTCTCTAAGGTACTATCTCTGAGGCAGGAGGTTCAGACTAGTGTCAGATCATGCCCCACTGAAGTGGAGGAGGGAGAAGAAAGGGAGCAATGCCCGAGTGACCAGGTGGTTCCTAGCACTTCAGGATTTTAAGTTCCATGTGGAGTATAGGCCAGGGAAACTGCATGGCAATTCTGCCACTCTGTCGAGGATCCATTGTTATTGGCAGAAGGTGCCAAGCCCCCCAGCTTTGAGCAGATGGGGAGGGTATGTAAGATGGCTGCTGGATGAGTCCTTGAGGGGAGATATGTGTTCTTGCGGCTATTAGCTGTGGTGATGTGAGCTCGGAAGCATACTCCAGCAGATATAGTGGTGAGAGAGTTATATCAGGCCATTCCAGGGCCAGGTTTTACGAGCAGTCATAAGAGTTGAGTGGGAATGACTGCTCACATATCCCAACCCCCCACTGGCGTGGTTTGGCAGATAAAATCATCATGTTCTCATACACATTATACAGTTAATAGCCTCTGTGTCTGTGCTGCTAAATATTTAGGCAGTTAACTGCTTCTTGCAGCTTTACATGAACACCCAAAACTTACATTATGGCTGGTCCGAATAACTAAAGCAATTGCTACCATCCACCTCTCGTGTCTCCCCCTTTTCCTCATAGTTTGTAAGCTTGTGAGCAGGGCCCTCACTCCTCTTGGTATCTATTTTGAACTGTGATTTCTGTTATGCTGTAACGTCTATTGTCTGCACAAGTCCCCTCTATAATTTGTACAGCACTGCGGAATATGTTGGCGCTATATAAATAAAATTATTATTAAAATGGAAGCTGAGTTTCTCATTCAGTGTCTGTGGCTAGAGGTTTGGAGACCACCAGTGTGTGTTGCTAAAGACACTGATCTGAGTGGACAGACCCGCAGTACTATATGGACTACCTGTTTCCTGTTTGATTTCAGCAATACCGCTTCCTGTGCCTACCTCAACCGCAGCCGAATGAGTACAGATCTCTACAACACTTAGCGCAGTCAGACTGTGGAATGACCTACCACAAGGGGTAGTAATGGCAGACACTGACAGCTTTTAAAAAAGGGCTGGATGATTTCTTTGATACACAGAACATTGTGGGTTATAGTTAGAATAGTGACAAAATGTACAATTGGTGGAGAAAGGTTGATCTTGATGGACCTTGGTCTCTTTTCAACCTATGTAACTATGTAATATATGAGTAACGTACTGCAGGATGGGGCTGTTTACAGTATAGATGGGCTGATAAAAATAACTTACTGAAAATTGGGGCTGTATACAGTGAGTCTGAAGGAGTTGAGCTGTTTGTTGCCTGCTGCTGAGCAATCAGTCATGTGAAGCTGCAAATGCTGCTCTGCTCATGCATATGACAGAAGATAATCCTCTTCCATATTCATCAATAGAGCTGCATATTCAGTTTCACATCAATGATATGTCAGCATCAAGCAACAAATACAACTTTGCACTGCCTAGTAATTATAAGCTAATTTGTGAAGGAGTGCAGGAAAGTTGAGCTTTGGGACAAACCAGCTAATAATGATGAAAACACATTGGCAGCTATGCTGATGCAGATGGGAGAAGATAAAATCAATAAGGCAGGGTACTGTGCAAAAGCACAGAACACACAGATCCATAAGGAGAATTCTCCACTTAGTTTAGTTTGATGATTACTCAAGACAAGAGTGATGCTCGTCAGTAGCACACAGGAAAGGAGATGGGGGTCAGCAACACTGTGGAGAAGCAAGTGTTGTAGGAAATGTAGTCTGACTATACCTACGAATATGTCTATTATTCACCCATACATAAATAAATCAGCTTTAGGAAGCCAAAAGTCACTTCTGACAGTTATTTTCTTGAAAAGTGAATATTATATCGTGCTGACTGTGTTGTTCTGTACCATTGACTTAGACCTAAATAGCATGGAACATTTTTCTAATTTATTATGGATTTGGAGGAAAATATTAGCATTTTTATTCTGCTGTATAATGTTTTGTTTTCAAGGAAAGAAAATGCAAGTTGTCTAAAATGTAACGTTATTGATTGAATGACTTGTTAACACTATCAGTATCTGACACCCACACTACTTAGTTGGTACGTGACATCAGAACCAACAGAAATTCAGTGTATGGACCTGGAACACTGGGCAGACTATGAATAAAAAGAAACATGCTGCTCAGTAAACCAGAATAAATATGTCAATGACAAGTAGGTAGCAGATCTACTGTTCAATTTACAGTGCTATGCAAATCAGACACAAGACTATTAAAACCTTTTAAAGGGAACCTGTTACCTCCAAAAATACCATTTACCTGCATATATAGTGGTAATCTGCTTATAAACAGCATTTAAATCATGTCTGCCTGACTTAAAGGAATTGCTGCTACAGGGTGCACATGCTGCACAGCAGGATGTCAATCGATGTACTGGGGAGTGATTACCGCACACTCTGTATTATGAGTGGTGACTGGAATAGCTCCCTGCCTTGCCTTGTAACTGGAAGCAAGTGGCTGAAGGGAGAACATAACTTTATTTTCTCACTGTAGCCAAACCTCCAGTAAGCCTTCCTGATGTGCATGGTGGCCCAGTGGTAAGCACTTTTGCATTGCAGCGCTGGGGTCCTGGGTTCAAATCCCACCAAGAACAACATCCGCAAGGAGTTTGTATGTTCTCTCCATGTTTACGTGGGTTTCTTCCAGGTTCTCTGGTTTCTTCCCACACTCCAAAGACATACTGATAGGGAATCTAGAATATAAGCCCCAATGGGTACAGTGAAATTAATATCTGTAAAGCACTGTGTAATATGATGCTATATTTTAAGTAAAGCATAATAAATAATCACAAGTTAAATGTTATTTACCAGTAGATTACCACTATATCTAATATAAATATTGTTTTTGAAGGTGACAGTTTTCTTTTAACCCCTGTGGTATAGCGACCCCTGTGGCAGCTAGGGGGCACTGTATGTGCTCCTTGAGAAATGCATTGAGGCATATATATGGTGTGCAAGGACCTGTGGTGATGTCACGCTCACCTGACTAGCCATGTGACAGGTACCTGGGTGTGGTTACACCTATGTAAAGGAGGTGTGTGGAGCACATGGTGGAATGTGAGTGTTAGTGGGTAAGTGTCCGTCAGGGTGGACACACTTCCGTGTGTCCTGGCAGGACACTGCAAAGTGGCCTGTGTGCTGGACGGTCCCAGGTGGGGACAGACGTCCTGGAAGCACACAGTGACCATTCCAGGCTGGAGAGCCTGCGTGCTGGACATAGCACGGACGGTTGGTGTTGGAGGCTCCGGCGAGTGGAGTCGTCCTGGAAGCACCTGGAGACCGTAGACCTGGGAGGTCTGTGTTGAGGACCTGGGACTGACCTGAAGTCAGTGTGAGTGATAAACGTCTGATGGATACCTCTGTGGAGAAGAGGGATCCGGGAAACCTGTGCGGCACCAACAGGTAACGGGAAGGAACCGTGTGACACTGACCGGGGTCAGAGTGAGAGACGTTGTGTATGGGTACCTCGGAGGCCAAGGGGTGTCCAGGAACCCGTAAAGGTTGCCAACGGGTAACGGTCTGAAAACCGTGTATAATGCTGACCGGGGTAAGAGACGAACTGTGGTAAAGATGAATATATGCAGACTGTGTTCAAACTGTTACCAAGTTCCTGTGGATGTGGTTTACATTATGTGAAATAAACCGAAAAGACTGTTTTTGATAGAAAACCGTGCCCGAGTGCTTTGATTCTGCCGTGTGATACTGATCGGGATCAGTGAGCAAAATGTGTTTGTGCTGTAATGCTGTAACTCGGCGGGGTTACGAAGGTGACAAGCGTCTTGTTGTGGATCGGCGAGTCCATGAAGGGGACAACCGTCTTGCTGTAACTCGGCGGGGTTACGAAGGTGACAAGCGTCTTGCTGTGGATCGGCGGGTCCACGAAGTCTGCAGTGGAGCCATCCAGAGCATTGTGGAGTGCGGCTGCACTTGCAGCAAGAGGTTCAGCAGCGGCTTGTGATTGCCAGCAGGAGCTGGTGAAGTGTTGGAAAAAAAACAAACAAACAAACATTTTTTTTTCTCTGTGCAGACTCTTAAAGGGCCAGTGCGACCCAAAGAGACATAGTTTTTTTTCTCTATACTGTGCGAACTGGGGCCTGAGAGTACTGTGGGAAGTCCACAGGGTGAACCCCAGAGTGGGGTGGTGTCCCTAAAAGTGGGTGGAGTCCCAGAAAACGGTGCAGTGCCCAAATAATTATGGTTGGCCAAAAAGGGGATAGTTGTCCAAAAAGGGGGTGGAGTTCTGCCAAATGGTGGTTTCCAAAAGATGGTTTTTAAAAGGGGTGGAGTTCCGCCAAATGGTGGTTTCCCCCAAAAAAGGGGTGGCGTTCTGCCAAATGGTGGTTTCCAAAAAAGGGGTGGAGTTCTGCCAAATGGTGGTTTCCCAAAAGGGGGCGGAGCGTCCCAAAAGGGTGATGCAGTCGGACTGTTGTCCGGGGCAAATGAATTGTTGGGTATGGAGGTTGGTGCGGAGAGTGCCCTTGTGGTTGACGGTCCTGGGTTGGGCGTGACCGGGGAAGAAGGTGGATGATCCCAACTTACGGACATGACATTGGTGGGAGACCTTGTTACAAAAATGTTGTGACTTGTCGGCTAAAGCTCAGGGTTTACATGTTGACTGCTGGGGGCGGGTAAAAGACCTGACAAAGGTGTGATGATGAAGATGGTGTGTGATAAGTGTTCGACCCTACGGGTTTGAACAGAGGGGGGGAATATGTGGTATAGCGACCCCTGTGGCAGCTAGGGGGCGCTGTGTGTGCTCCTTGAGATACGCATTGAGCCACATATATGGTGTGCAAGGACCTGTGCTGATGTCACGCTCACCTGACTAGCCATGTGACAGGTACCTGGGTGTGGTTACACCTATGTAAAGGAGGTGTGTGGAGCACATGGTGGAATGTGAGTGTTAGTGGGTAAGTGTCCATCAGGGTGGACACACTTCCGTGTGTCCTGGCAGGACACTGCAAAGTGGCCTGTGTGCTGGACGGTCCCAGGTGGGGACAGACGTCCTGGAAGCACACAGTGACCATTCCAGGCTGGAGAGCCTGCGTGCTGGACATAGCACGGATGGTTGGTGTTGGAGGCTCCGGCGAGTGTAGTCGTCCTGGAAGCACCTGGAGACCGTAGACCTGGGAAGTCTGTGTTGAGGACCTGGGACTGACCTGAAGTCAGTGTGAGTGAGAAACGTCTGATGGATACCTCTGTGGAGAAGGGGGATCCGGGAAACCTGTGCGGCACCAACAGGTAACGGGAAGGAACCGTGTGACACTGACCGGGGTCAGAGTGAGAGACGTTGTGTATGGGTACCTTGGAGGCCAAGGGGTGTCCAGGAACCCGTAAAGGTTGCCAACGGGTAACGGTCTGAAAACCGTGTATAATGCTGACCGGGGTAAGAGACGAACTGTGGTAAAGATGAATATATGCAGACTGTGTTCAAACTGTTACCAAGTTCCTGTGGATGTGGTTTACATTATGTGAAATAAACCGAAAAGACTGTTTTTGATAGAAAACCGTGCCCAAGTGCTTTGATTCTGCTGCCAAGCGAGTGTTCCCCAAGACACGTAGTAGGCGCTATGCTACACCCCTTAGTGACTGAGTCAATTTTGACCTTAATGACCAAGCCAATTTTTTCAATTCTGACCGCTGTCACTTTAAGAGGTTATCCCACTGATTCTGAGATATTTTTTGTGACATATTGTACTTCATGATAGTGGTAACATTTCTTCGATATCACTTGCATTTATTTATGAAAAAACGGAAATTTGGCAAAAGTTTTGAAAATGCAGCAATTTTCAAACTTTTAATTTTTGTGCACTTAAAGTAGAGAGTTAATAATAGTTAATAAATAACATTTCCCACATGTCAGATTTACATCAGCACAATTTTGAAAACATAATTTTCTTGTTAGGACGTTATAAGGGACGTTATAAGGGTTTATAATTTTTCCAACAAAATTGACAAAACCATATTTTTTAGGGACCACTTCACATTTGAAGTGACTTTGGGGGTCCAGTAAGTCAGAAAATACCCCAAAGAGACACCATTCTAAAAACTGCACCCCTTAAGGTGCGCAAAACCACATTCAAGAAGTTTACTAACCCTTCAGGCGCTTCATGAGAACTAAAGCAATGTGGAAGGAAAAAAAAGCATTTAAGTTTTTTCACAAAAAAATTATACAGTGCACAAAAACATAACAATTGCACTAACCAGGGTGCACCAGGCCCAAGAGGTTTTTCCTCTTATGGTGTTTTTTTTTTAGATTAGGACTGCCAATATACAAGGACCCATGACGTGGGTTGGCAGCTTAAATATTGTGGCCATAATATCAACCAATACCTTGCATACATTGTTATGTTTTTGTGCACTGTATATTTTTCAAGGGTGCGACTGGGCCCTGGATGGCTCTGTACACTGTGGCCTCTGTTCACACAGGATGCATCATGGTTAGCCCGCTATACATATGGCATCATTAATAGGCTTTGTACCATATACTTTGCATTCCTGTGTGAACATGCCACATACAGACTATTTGCTCCAAGCGGCCAATTCCTGATTGTAGGTTGGCTGCATTAGTATTATTTGCACCTGTGTATTTGCTGTCTCTACTTGGGCCTGGTGCACCCTGGTTAGTGCAATTGTTGGAGGCCCTGAACAGGTAAGCATCTCTGCCTGTTTTCTGGTGTTTTTTTGTTTAGTATAGTGGAGGTTTTTCCTCTTATAGTGTTTTTTTTTTGCATTTAATAGCGGTATGACCAGATAGAAATTGTAAATCTTTGCTGGGAAAGGCTTTCTTGATCTCACAAGCTCCTAAAATATAGTTCCTACACTGAGCTGACAATTTGACTATTTGTATAAAGTCAATGGGGTAATTTATTATCAGTTTTTTCCCCCTCTTTTATGATATAGAAAAGTCGCAAAATATGGCAAGTGAAACTTTCATTTCCTGGTTTAAAGGCAGGCCAAAATGCAACAAATGTGTTAGGAGACATGCGTCTCTTTAAAATTTGGCACATTTTACTTTAAAGTATTTCAGTTTAAGACAGTCGTATGAAACACCAGTTTTACTAAATCTGCCCATTATCTTTATGAAAGCATTTCGGTTGATTCCAACAGTGATTTTTCATTGTTCTCTGCACCATATCTGAAATGAGAGAACGCACTCTTAGAAATTCTAAAGAATTTCAGATTTTTCCAGTTTTGATTATTATTTAAGCTATTCCTAATGGCTAAAACAGATAATATGTATATGAGGGAGGACTCACAGAGCTGTGCTAGATTTACTTGTCATTTCACTCTCTTTGGTTTAGAACCCATTATATTCTTTATCCATGAACCACTGCATCTAAATCTCTGGCCCAACTTTTAAAGGTTAGAGATGAATAGGTTGACATTCTCTAACTGTTTGCACTAATCATAAATAACCTCTTTCTATATTTCCAACTAAGCTTCCTCACAGAACTTGAAGTGCGGGGGACTGGAAAAATAAAATCTAGACACAGATATTTGGCCACAACCTTTTAGGCCGGCGACACACTCAGCGTATGTAAATACGGTCCGTATTTTACGGCCGTAATACGCAGAAATGTTCCAAAAATAGTGATCTGTATGTCATCCGTAGGCAGGGTGTGCCAGTGTATTTTGCGCATGGCATACTCCGTATGTAATCCGTATGGCATCCGTACTGTGATATTTTCTCGCAGGCTTGCAAAACCGACATCTAATGGATTTATGTGCTCAAATGTTCGTTAAAACATATATATATATATATATATATATATATATATATATATATATATATATATATATATATATATATATATATATATATATATATATTCTGTATTTATATTTAATTCAGCACGAGATATGTGAAAAGCCGGTAATTCAATTGCTGGCTTTTTCTTTCTCCTTCCCAAACCCGACAGGATATGAGACATGGTTTACATACAGTAAACCATCTCGTATCCCTTTTTTACTTACTAATGTTAGTAGTGTGTATGTGCAAAATGTGGGCACTCTAGCTTGTAAAATAAAGGGTTAAATGGCGGAAAAAATTGGCGTGGGCTCCCGCGCAATTTTCTCCACCAGAGTGGTAAAGCCAGTGACTGAGGGCAGATATTAATAGCCTAGAGAGGGTCCATGGTTATTGGCCCCCCTGGCTACAAACATCTGCCCCCAGCCACCCCAGAAAAGGCACATCTGGAAGATGCGCCTATTCTGGCACTTGGCCACTCTCTTCCCACTCCCGTGTAGCGGTGGGATATGGGGTAATGAAGGGTTAATGTCACCTTGCTATTGTAAGGTGACATTAAGCCAGATTAATAATGGAGAGGCATCAATTATGACACCTATCCATTATTAATCCAATAGTACAAAATGGTTAATAAAACACACACATTTTACAAGTATTTTAATGAAATAAAGACACAGGTTGTTGTAATATTTTATTATACTGGTAATCCACCTGATGACCCTCGTTCTGTAACAAAGGAAAAATAAAAAAACAACAATATCTCATACCTTCCGACGCTCAGGTCAAGTCCCTCATGAACTGGAGCCTGGTAAAAGTTCCCACGCTCGAGTTCATATGAGGACATCAAGCAGAGGGCTCCTCACTGCAACTCAAGGTAACTACAGGTCATTCCCCTGCAATCCATTCATTCCCGGGGGTTTTACAGCCACGAGCACTGCTTTAGCACAGCTCCTGGCTGTAAAATGATTTAACCCCTTCAGATGGATTTACTTCGTGGGACTTGACCTGAGCGTCGGAAGGTATGAGATATTGTTGTTTTTTTATTTTTCCTTTGTTACAGAACGAGGGTCATCAGGTGGATTACCAGTATAATAAAATATTACAACAACCTATGTCTTTATTTCATTAAAATACTTGTAAATAATGTGTGTGTTTTATTAACCATTTCGTACTATTGGATTAATAATGGGTAGGTGTCAAAATTGACGCCTCTCCATTATTAATCTGGCTTAATGTCACCTTACAATAGCAAGGTGACATTAACCCTTCATTACCCCATATCCCACCGCTATACGGGAATGGGAAGAGAGGCCAATTGCCAGAATAGGCGCATCTTCCAGATGTGCCTTTTCTGGGGTGGCTGTGGGCAGATATTTGTAGCCAGGAAGGGGCCAATAACCATGGACCCTCTCTAGGATATTAATATCTGCCCTCAGTCACTAGCTTTACCACTCTGGTGGAGAAAATTGCGCGGGAGCCTACGCCATTTTTTTCCGCGATTTAACCCTTTATTTTACAAGCTACAGTACCCAAATTTTGCACATATACACTACTAACATTAGTAGTGTGGAATATGCAAAAAAAAGGGATATGAGATGGTTTACTGTCTGTAAACCATGTCTCCTATCATGTCGGGTTTGTGAAGGAGAAATGAAGAGCCGGCAATTGAATTACCGGCTTTTCTATAGAACACTGCTGCGTATTTCTTGCAAGCCACACTGCTGGTCCGTGTGTAATCCGTATCTTTCTCGCCCCATAGACTTTCATTGGCGATTTTTTTTTTTGCGCAATACGGTGACAAACGCAGCATGCTGCGATTTTGTACGGCCGTAGAAGACCGTATAATACGGATCCGTAAAATACGGCTGATAGGAGCTGGGCCATAGAGAATCATTGGGCCGTGTGTAATGCGTATTTTACGGGTGTATTTTCTGCGCTCATACGTCCGTAAAACTCGCCAGTGTGACGCCGGCCTTAGAATCTCTAACACTATCAGGAAAAAGAGTGAAAATGCATCAAAATATAAAACCTTTTTAAAAAATATAATCTTTTGCTCCCCTTCTTCCCAGAGCCATAACTTTTTTTACTTTTTAGTCAAAATAGCTATATGTGGGCTTGTTTTTTGCAGGACGAGTTATACGCTTGCTCGACACCTTTGATTTTAACATATCATGTACTGGAAAATGGGAAAACAATTCCACAGTAGTTTATTTTTTTTTTACCATGTTCACTATATGCTAAAACTGACCTGTCATTATGATTCTCCAGGTCATTATGAGTTCATAGACACCAAACATGTCTAGGTTCTTTTTTATTTAAGTGGGGGAAAAAAAATCCACACTTTGGTAAAAAAAAAAAAAAAAATGGTGCCATTTTCAGAGACCTGTAGCGTGTCCATTTTTCGTGTCTTTGGCTGGGTGAGGACTTATTTTTTGTGCACCGATCTGTTGTTTTTATTGATACCATTTTGGTGCAGATACATTCTTTTGATCACCCATTATTGCATTTTATTGCAATGTAGCTGTGACCAAAAAAAGTAATTCTGAAGTTTAGAATTTCTTTCTCATTACTCCTTTTAGCGATCGGGTTAATTCTTTTTTTTATATTGATAGATCGGGCTATTCTGAACTAAGTGATACAAAATATGTGTGTTAGGGTTGGCGGAACGCACCGAATATATTTATTAGGTGAGATAGGTGCGTTTG
Organism: Ranitomeya variabilis; assembly: GCF_051348905.1. Taxonomy (NCBI): domain Eukaryota; kingdom Metazoa; phylum Chordata; class Amphibia; order Anura; family Dendrobatidae; genus Ranitomeya; species Ranitomeya variabilis. The sequence goes on along the minus strand of NC_135232.1, from coordinate 215,349,807 downwards.
CAACCCGGGATCCATCGTGCAGGAAAGAACCTGCTGCTAAGTAAGGCTGGGTTCACATTGCGTTAATGGGTGATCGCTAACGGACAGCGTTGCACGGCGAAAATGTCGCAATTAACGCCGTGCAACGGGTCCGTTAGCGCACCCATTGACAGCAATGTTAATTTCGCCAGCAGCGCATCACTAGCGCGTGCCTTTTTCGGCTCGCGCTAGTGATGTGCCGTTCTTCTGTGACGCGCCTCGGACGCTGCTTGCAGCGTCCGCGGCGCGCCCGAGGTCCGTTCCCCGCTCTCGCAGATCGGGGATCTGCGAGAGCGGGGACGTTAACGCGACCCCCAAACGCGATCCATAAAAATACATTGTGTTAGCGCAATGCGCTAGCGCTAAACGGATTGCCCTAACGCAATGTGAACCCAGCCTTAGGCGGTGAAGTAAGTTGGTATAAACGAACACTGTTACTTCACAGAGCCCGTAGTAAAGTGAACGCTGTGCCCTGTTTAGCTCACAGGAGACACAGCTACTGAGTAGAACCGACAGTGGTCATGAGGTGCAAACCAAACACGCAGCTCCTCTCCATTGGAGCCGGAATTCTAGTGGCTATTAGCCAGCCCTGAATTCACTCATAAGAAACTCCTCGCCGGAGGTGCCAGCATTCTAGGGGCTTATTTCAGCCGGGTCCCTGACCACACACACGACCACACTGGCGCTGAGCTCATGCATAAATTGATACTAGCGCATGGCCGAGTGGTCATTAGATCCTTTTATAGCTGCAGCAACTTCAGGACCTTCCCAGAAGGACCAATGGAAGGCTGCGACAGAACTTGATCAGGTACAGGACCTTCCTGGAGGACCAATGGAAGTTGCTGCAGTACCTGAGCATGTGACCCTTAATCTCCATTGAGAGATCTTACCCTGGGCATGTTCAGTGTGTGCAAAGCAGGACTTAGTCCCAGAAAAGCCTGCTCTCCGCAGACCAGTGCAGGGTACAATAGCAGAGCCTGGAGAGGCAGCAATAACCCTTTGCACAGTATCAGATTCAGTGAGACGCTGGGACTGACATCTCCGCTGAGCAGGCTCCACTGCGGCTGATGCAGAATGGGAGACCGCAGCAGACATGGTTCGAGATTCCCCCTGTGCAGCGGCAGGAACTCAACTCCTAACATTGTGTATATTTGATTTTTTTATTGCTTTATTTTGAATGGGGCGAAAGGGGGGTGATTTGAACTTTTACATTTTTTAATTTTTTTAAATATTTTTAAAACCTTATTTTTACTGTTTGAATGCTTCAATCGTCTCAATGGGAGCCTAGAAGCTGCACTTCTTTGATGATCAGATCGCCTGTATGTAGCAGAAGTGGTCACTTGCTATGAGCACCAACCACTGGGCGGTGCTCATAGCTCTCCGGCTATGACAACCATAGAGGTCTGCTGGAGACCTCTGTGTTGTGGATTCTGTTTGCGGGCTCCCTCTGGTGGTTACTGCTGGTACTGGGTGACTTTGGTGGGTTGCGGCCTTTGGTTTCCATCTGTCCATCAGAGGCTGGGTGTTTCCTATTTTACCTGGCCTTTCTGTCATTTCCCTTGCCGGCTATCAATGTGTTCAGATGTGCTCTGTTTGGTTCCTGCCTACCTGCTCCCAGATCTTTCAGGATAAGCTAAGTGCTGATTTTCAGTTGTTTGGTTTTTTGTCCAGCTTGCTTAGAATGTCTCTTTGTTAGCTGGTTGCTCTAGTGGACTGAGGTTCTCCCCATGTGCCATGAGTTGGCACATGGGTTCTTGTAATCTCAGGATGGTTTTTTTGATTAGGGTTTTTTGCTGACCGCTCAGTCCCCTTTTGTGTCATTCTGCTTTCTAGTTTTCAGCGGGCCTCTATTTGCTAAAGCTATATACATCATCTCTATGTGTGTGCCTTCCTCTCATTTCACCGTCAATACATGTGGGGGGCAACTATATCTTTGGGGTTAATTCCTCTGGAGGCAAGTGAGGTCTTTGTTTTCTCTGCAGTACTAGTTAGCTCTTAGGCTGGTGCGTGGCGTCTAGAACCAACTTAGGCACGCTCCCTGGCTATCTCTAGTTGCGTTTGTCAGGCGTAGGGCAGCGGTCAGCCCAGGTTCCATCACCCTAGAGCTCGTCCGATATTTATTATACTTTGCTTGTCCTGTGCTATCCCTAGCCATTGGGGATTCATGACAGTATAGCCGGCCCACAAAGTGTTAATTGTTTGGGCTGAAGCAGGAGAAAAAGAAGTGTTCAAGGGAATTTTTTTTTTTTTTTTTTTCCTTCAGAGTTTTGCTGCTTAGCCCTTAATTGCTGTCTAGCTGCTTCTTACCTCCTCTTAACCCTTGAATGGCTCTGATCTTAGCTGTTTATCATGGATGTCCAGAGTTTGGCTTCCAGCCTGAGTAATCTCGCGGCAAAGGTTCAAAACATACAGGATTTTGTTGTTCACACTCCCATGTCTGAACCTAGAATTCCTATTCCAGAGTTTTTTTTCTGGAGATAGATCTACCTTCCTGAATTTCAGGAACAATTGTAAATTGTTTCTCTCTTTGAAATCTCGCTCCTCTGGAGACCCTGCTCAACAGGTCAAGATTGTTATATCGTTCCTACGGGGCGACCCTCAGAATTGGGCATTTGCATTGGCACCAGGGGATCCTGCATTGCTCAGTGTGGATGCGTTTTTTCTGGCATTGGGATTGCTCTATGAGGAACCTAACCTAGAGATTCAGGCTGAAAAGGCTTTATTAGCCCTCTCTCAGGGGCATGATGAAGCGGAAATATATTGTCAGAAATTTCGGAAATGGTCGGTGCTTACTCAGTGGAATGAGTGCGCCCTGGCTGCAAACTTCAGAAATGGTCTTTCTGAGGCCATTAAGGATATTATGGTGGGGTTCCCTGCGCCTACAAGTCTGAATGAGTCTATGGCTATGGCCATTCAGATTGATCGGCGTTTACGGGAGCGCAAACCCGTGCACCAGTTGGCGGTGTCTTCTGAACAGGCACCTGAGACTATGCAATGTGATAGAATTCAGTCCAGAAGTGAACGGCAAAATTATAGGCGGAAAAATGGTTTGTGTTTTTATTGTGGTGATTCAGCTCATGTTATATCAGCATGCTCTAAACGCACAAAAAGGGTTGATAAATCTTTTGCCATTGATACTCTGCAGTCTAAGTTCATTTTGTCTGCGACTCTGATTTTTTCACTGTCTTCCATTTCCGTCGATGCCTATGTGGATTCAGGCGCTGCCCTGAGTCTTATGGATTGGTCATTTGCTAAACGCTGCGGTTTTAGTCTAGAGCCTCTGGAAGTTCCTATTCCTTTGAAAGGAATTGATTCTACACCATTGGCTATGAATAAACCGCAGTATTGGACACAAGTGACCATGCGCATGACTCCCGTTCATCAGGAGGTGATTCGCTTCCTTGTACTGTATAATTTACATGATGTACTAGTGCTTGGTCTGCCATGGTTACAAACTCATAATCCTGTCCTGGACTGGAAAACAATGTCTGTGCTAAGCTGGGGATGTCAGGGGGTTCATGATTATGCACCTCCGATTTCTATCGCTTCATCTACGCCTTCGGAGATCCCTGCGTTTTTGTCGGATTATAGGGATGTTTTTGAGGAGCCTAAGCTCAATTCGCTCCCTCCCCATAGAGAGTGTGACTGTGCTATAGAATTGATTCCTGGCAGTAAGTTCCCTAAGGGTCGTTTATTTAATCTGTCACTGCCAGAGCATACTGCTATGCGGAATTATATTAAGGAGTCCTTGGAAAAGGGACATATTCGTCCATCTTCGTCCCCTCTGGGAGCAGGTTTTTTTTTCGTGGCAAAAAAAGATGGTTCCCTGAGGCCTTGTATAGATTATCGCCTTCTGAATAAGATTACAGTCAAATACCAGTATCCATTGCCATTATTTACTGATTTGTTTGCTCGCATTAAGGGGGCTAGGTGGTTCACTAAAATAGATCTTCGTGGTGCGTATAATCTGGTGCGGATAAAACAGGGTGATGAGTGGAAAACCGCATTTAATACGCCTGAGGGCCATTTTGAGTATTTGGTAATGCCTTTTGGACTCTCCAATGCTCCGTCAGTCTTTCAGTCCTTTATGCACAATATTTTCCGTGAATATCTGGATAAGTTTATGATTGTGTATTTGGATGATATTTTGGTGTTTTCTGATGACTGGGAGTCTCATGTTCTACAGGTCAGGAAGGTGTTTCAGGTTTTGCGGGCCAATTCTCTGTTTGTGAAGGGCTCAAAGTGTCTCTTCGGAGTCCAGAAGATTTCTTTTTTGGGGTACATTTTTTCTCCTTCTACTATTGAGATGGATCCCGTTAAGGTTCAGGCTATTTGTGACTGGACACAACCTACATCTGTTAAGAGCCTTCAGAAGTTCTTGGGGTTTGCTAATTTTTATCGTCGGTTCATTGCTAATTTTTCCAGTATTGTTAAACCTTTGACTGATTTGACTAAAAAGGGTGCTGATGTTGCTGATTGGTCTCCTGCGGCCGTGGAGGCCTTTCGGGAACTTAAGCGCCGGTTTTCTTCTGCTCCTGTGTTGTGTCAACCAGATGTTTCACTTCCTTTCCAGGTGGAGGTTGATGCTTCCGAGATTGGAGCGGGGGCGGTTTTGTCACAGAGAAGTTCTAATGGCTCGGTGATGAAGCCATGTGCTTTCTTCTCTAGAAAATTCTCGCCCGCCGAGTGCAATTATGATGTGGGTAATCGGGAGCTTTTGGCCATGAAGTGGGCATTTGAGGAGTGGCGTCATTGGCTTGAGGGTGCTAAACATCGCGTGGTGGTCTTGACTGATCACAAGAATCTCATTTACCTTGAGTCTGCCAGGCGTTTGAATCCTAGACAGGCTCGTTGGTCGTTATTTTTTTCTCGTTTCAATTTCGTGGTTTCATACCTGCCAGGTTCAAAGAATGTGAAGGCAGATGCTCTTTCCAGGAGTTTTGTGCCTGACTCTCCTGGAGACACTGGGCCTGCTGGTATCCTTAGGGATGGGGTAATATTGTCCGCCGTATCCCCAGACTTGCGACGCGCATTGCAGGAGTTTCAGGTGGATAAACCGGATCGATGTCCACCAGAAAGACTGTTTGTTCCGGATGATTGGACCAGTAGAGTCATCTCCGAGGTCCATTCTTCTGTGTTGGCTGGTCATCCTGGAATATTTGGTACAAGAGACTTGGTGGCCAGGTCTTTTTGGTGGCCTTCCTTGTCTAGGGATGTGCGTACCTTTGTGCAGTCTTGTGAAGTGTGTGCTCGAGCTAAGCCTTGCTGTTCACGGGCTAGTGGGTTGTTGTTATCCTTGCCCATCCCGAAGAGGCCTTGGACGCACATTTCCATGGATTTTATTTCTGATCTCCCGGTTTCACAGAAAATGTCCGTTATCTGGGTTGTGTGTGACCGCTTTTCTAAGATGGTTCATTTGGTGCCCTTGCCTAAGTTGCCCTCCTCCTCTGAGTTGGTTCCTTTGTTTTTTCAGAACGTGGTTCGTTTGCATGGGATTCCGGAGAATATCGTTTCTGACAGGGGATCCCAGTTTGTGTCTAGATTTTGGCGGACGTTTTGTGCCAAGATGGGCATTGATTTGTCTTTCTCGTCTGCATTCCATCCTCAGACGAATGGCCAGACGGAGCGAACTAATCAGACCTTGGAAACTTATTTGAGGTGTTTTGTTTCTGCTGATCAGGATGACTGGGTTGCTTTTTTGCCACTGGCCGAATTTGCTCTTAATAATCGGGCTAGTTCGGCCACGTTGGTCTCTCCTTTTTTTTGTAATTCGGGGTTTCATCCTCGTTTTTCCTCTGGTCAGGTGGAGTCTTCAGATTGTCCTGGAGTGGACGTGGTGGTGGACAGGCTACATCAGATTTGGAATCAGGTGGTGGACAATTTGAAGTTATCTCAGGAGAAGACTCAGCAGTTTGCTAATCGCCGTCGCCGCGTGGGTCCCCGACTTCTTGTTGGGGACTTGGTGTGGTTGTCTTCTCGTTTTGTCCCTATGAAGGTCTCTTCTCCTAAGTTCAAGCCTCGGTTCATCGGTCCTTATAGGATCTCGGAGATTCTTAACCCTGTATCTTTCCGTTTGGATCTCCCAGCATCGTTCACTATTCATAATGTGTTCCATCGGTCGTTGTTGCGGAGGTATGAGGTGCCTGTTGTTCCTTCGGTCGAGCCTCCTGCTCCGGTGCTGGTGGAGGGAGAATTGGAGTATGTTGTTGAAAAGATCTTGGATTCTCGTGTTTCCAGACGCAAACTCCAGTATTTGGTTAAGTGGAAGGGTTATGGTCAGGAGGACAATTCCTGGGTGGTCGCCTCCGATGTTCATGCGACTGATTTGGTCCGCGCCTTCCATAGAGCTCACCCTGATCGCCCTGGGGGTTCTCGTGAGGGTTCGGTGACCCCTCCTCAAGGGGGGGGTACTGTTGTGGATTCTGTTTGTGGGCTCCCTCTGGTGGTTACTGCTGGTACTGGGTGACTTTGGTGGGTTGCGGCCTTTGGTTTCCATCTGTCCATCAGAGGCTGGGTGTTTCCTATTTTACCTGGCCTTTCTGTCATTTCCCTTGCCGGCTATCAATGTGTTCAGATGTGCTCTGTTTGGTTCCTGCCTACCTGCTCCCAGATCTTTCAGGATAAGCTAAGTGCTGATTTTCAGTTGTTTGGTTTTTTGTCCAGCTTGCTTAGAATGTCTCTTTGTTAGCTGGTTGCTCTAGTGGACTGAGGTTCTCCCCATGTGCCATGAGTTGGCACATGGGTTCTTGTAATCTCAGGATGGTTTTTTTGATTAGGGTTTTTTGCTGACCGCTCAGTCCCCTTTTGTGTCATTCTGCTTTCTAGTTTTCAGCGGGCCTCTATTTGCTAAAGCTATATACATCATCTCTATGTGTGTGCCTTCCTCTCATTTCACCGTCAATACATGTGGGGGGCAACTATATCTTTGGGGTTAATTCCTCTGGAGGCAAGTGAGGTCTTTGTTTTCTCTGTAGTACTAGTTAGCTCTTAGGCTGGTGCGTGGCGTCTAGAACCAACGTAGGAACGCTCCCTGGCTATCTCTAGTTGCGTTTGTCAGGCGTAGGGCAGCGGTCAGCCCAGGTTCCATCACCCTAGAGCTCGTCCGATATTTATTATACTTTGCTTGTCCTGTGCTATCCCTAGCCATTGGGGATTCATGACACCTCTGGTTGTCATGCCAACCCATCGGTGACCCATGATCATGTGATGGGGTCACCGATGTGCGGGATTTCTGGCGTGCTTTTGGAAAGCATGAGTTAAATGGCGCTGTCAGAGATTGACAGCGGCATTTATCTAGTTAACAGCCATAGGTGGATCACAATTCCACCTGCGGCTGTTAGAGGCACATGTCAGCTGTTTAAAACAGCTGACATTTGCCTGGAAATATGTGAGCTCAGCGCTGCAGCCCACATCAAAGGGGGGGATTCTGACGTGGGTGTAATATTATGCCGAAAGTCGGAAAGGGGTTACGAAGTAAAAAAATCACTGATGACTGATCCTACTGTCTCAATATATCATGGGGCTACTCTTGCTCTGCTGGCAAACATTATGTTACTCATAGTTACCTGACTGATGATTAAATGGATTGGCTGATGTGATTCTTAGGGCACAAGTTTGATTTGTTTATCACGTCTATACTTTTTTGTATAACATGGGTCAATCACTGGTCACATGGCAACTCTAAAATGGATACCAGACAGCCTTAGCACAAGCTATTCTGTTTACCAGATCCCTGGGGCTGTTCTTGCCTTCACCCTTTAACCCCTGCTCAGGGATCTGAACTAACACACAGGCCCCTGGTTTGAGGTCATGGAGTCAGCTGTTGGCCGTTGGTGTGGGCTGGTGGGAGTGGTCAGGTAGCCAGGTTAGAATCAGGAGGTTATTAAAGGTAAAAAAAAATAATCAGAAGATGGAAGAGTAGTTATTGAATGGGTCAATGTCTTCAACAGGAAAAGTACTAGAACAATGAGGTTGAAATCTAAAGATGAAAATCAGGCACGTAGAACATTATCTTGCAGCTCCCGCCAGTAAGCTGTGAGTATTAATAAGGTATGGTATATCCTATTGGTCAAGGCAGAGGGCAGATTACTCAAGTTGGACAGCACACATACCCATAGTGTCAGACTGTACGGCACTATAGATCCCAGTCAACTCAGTGGCTGATCGGCCCAAAGCTTCAGACCCCCAAAACTTCCCCCATACAGCAGCACCTGGTGACCGGAGCAAACATCACAGGAGCAGGTCCTCAAGGAGATGTGACGCTTAGAGGAAAAAGTTATTTGTGTATAGTTTATGTGCTCCTCATCTAATGCAGTACAGTATTACCATTTTACACTATATAGCTCTTATTTTTTTTTTTACCCTGATGAACACGATAGTTGGATACAATGTGTTAGAATGTAAAACAACAACCCAGGGTTTTGTAAATATTATACCTAATTCAGTTTTCACATTTGTTTATTTGGAGAATTAATCTTTCCCTATTTGTTTGGTGTTATTTTACTCAAATTTTCTAGATTGTGTTATGTACTGTACGTGTGTACATTCTGGAACAGCGTGATGAACCCCTGGTTAAGACTTTGCTGCCAGTGGCATCTACTATGAATTTAGAAACTCCCTGTCTTTGTAATTGGGTACCTCCAATCAGACATGTCTAAACTTTGGGTGGCAGTGTGACATGTTTATTTGGAGCTAAGTTCAACATTGAACTTCTGCTTGCATAAACACTGTATACACCTTTTATTGGCTTACCTATGATATGTGAACATTTAGAAAAAACGTTTTTTTTTTTCTGTGATTCGTCCAAACTAGTTTCTAAAGTCTGTGAAATCTTTACTACAGGGAGACAGATCTCAGTTATCAGGAACACCTTGACTGATGCACAGATGAGATCAGTACACGTGTCTACCTGGGGTACTGGGTTACCTGGTTATATGTGCACGGAAAGTTTGCTGGGACAGGCATGACCGCCTGCGTACAGGACCTGTGACACGTGACTGTTGAGGGAGGGTCAGGGGCAGAGCCAACCAGCGAGCTCCCGGAGGATATATCGGAGAATGACGGGGATCAGGAGGGCTGAGGGGAGGTCAGACGAACCGAGGTCAGTGCCGGTAGGTCAGCGGGAAATCAGAACAAGAGACAAGAGAATGGTTAGGTCAAATCTGAGAATCAGAAACTGGGAGAGTGACAGAGGTACCAGGGGAACAGGCAAAATGGGCAGTCACAAGATGAAGTCAATACCAGGCAACAACAAACGGTACAGAATTAGCAGACAAGAGCAAAACGGGAACAGACCAGGTCACTAGAGTTGAGCGACTTTCATTTTTTTAAGATCGAGTCGGGTTTTGTGAAACCCGATTTTGTCGAGTCGAGTCGAGTGCAGTCGGCCGATTATCGCTAAAAGTCGGGGATCGACCGAAACACGAAACCCAATGCAAGTCAATGGGGAAGCATAGTCGGCAGTGAGTGGAGGCCAGGAAAACACCTACAGTGCCCATTTTAATGCCAAAAACATCCATTCTTGTTTCTGAAGCTTGTCAATCTTAATTAACTTTATAATAATAGTTGGGCATAGGGAATTGGGGGTCATTTGGCAAAAGTTGTGGGGGGAGTAGGGCCGGCTCAAGTTTTTCGTGGGCCCAGGAAATGCGGACTACGTCACGGCGGTGTTGCAGGGAAAGGTAAGTATTTCAACGTTGCAAGTGCTGTGATCCTGAGCAAGCAGGGGGGGCCCACTCGTTCGCATTGGCAATGGCACAGGGCCCCTCAAAGTACAGCGATGTGTGTTTGCATGGCGGGGGCGCCTCCCACCAGCAGCGACACTTTTGCGTATTCTGAGGGGCCCTGTGCCAGTGACGTCGCCAACGAGTATGCCCCCCCACCTGATGAAGGAACCTGCACTTTCATCTGCACCTTCCTCTCTGTCCCTGTGTAAGGTGGTATAACATGCGGGAAGGGGAACCTTACTTTCAGCAGGGTCAGATTCTGGCTGTGTAGAGTATAAGGGGAATGTAGTGGTCTAGGTCAATGTACCAGCAGACTCATCTAGCAGTGGCTGGGCAATGGGCAGGATGAGGAGGAAACAGATATAGGGCCAAAGAATAAAGTAGGCTAAATGCAGTTCAAAATTGGTAACAGGACTAAACAGGCGGCATTGCTTTGTTCAGTGGAGTAGCAAACCCAAGAGCAGCAGACACTGTTTCAAGGGCCTAACCACACTAGTAGGCCAAATGCAGTTTAATATCTGATAGTATAGGGCGAAAGCCAGAATGTGGAAGCTCAGCTTTATTCAGTTGAGGACAACACCAGGCAGGGGCAGACAGACACCTTTAGTAGGCCGGAACAGCCAATTTTTTAAAAAAACAGCAGTTAGTAAGAGGCAGAAGGTAGAAGCTCAGCTTTATTCAGTTGAGGACAACACCAGGCAGGGGCAGACATTCACCTTTAGTAGGCCGGAACAGCCAATTGCATTTTTAAAAATGGTAATTTGGAACAGAAGGTTGAAGCTCAGCTTTATTCAGTTGAGGACAACACCAGGCAGGGGCAGACAGACACCTTTAGTAGGCCGGAACAGCCAATTTTTTAAAAAAACAGCAGTTAGTAAGAGGCAGAAGGTAGAAGCTCAGCTTTATTCAGTTGAGGACAACACCAGGCAGGGGCAGACAGACACCTTTAGTAGGCCGGAACAGCCAATTGCATTTTTAAAAATGGTAATTTGGAACAGAAGGTTGAAGCTCAGCTTTATTCAGTTGAGGACAACACCAGGCAGGGGCAGACAGACACCTTTAGTAGGCCGGAACAGCCAATTTTTAAAAAAAACAGCAGTTAGTAAGAGGCAGAAGGTAGAAGCTCAGCTTTATTCAGTTGAGGACAACACCAGGCAGGGGCAGACATTCACCTTTAGTAGGCCGGAACAGCCAATTGCATTTTTAAAAATGGTAATTTGGAACAGAAGGTAGAAGCTCAGCTTTATTCAGTTGAGGACAACACCAGGCAGGGGCAGACATTCACCTTTAGTAGGCCGGAACAGCCAATTGCATTTTTAAAAATGGTAATTTGGAACAGAAGGTTGAAGCTCAGCTTTATTCAGTTGAGGACAACACCAGGCAGGGGCAGACAGACACCTTTAGTAGGCCGGAACAGCCAATTTTTAAAAAAAACAGCAGTTAGTAAGAGGCAGAAGGTAGAAGCTCAGCTTTATTCAGTTGAGGACAACACCAGGCAGGGGCAGACAGACACCTTTAGTAGGCCGGAACAGCCAATTGCATTTTTAAAAATGGTAATTTGGAACTGAAGGTTGAAGCTCAGCTTTATTCAGTTGAGGACAACACCAGGCAGGGGCAGACATTCACCTTTAGTAGGCCGGAACAGCCAATTGCATTTTTAAAAATGGTAATTTGGAACAGAAGGTTGAAGCTCAGCTTTATTCAGTTGAGGACAACACCAGGCAGGGGCAGACATTCACCTTTAGTAGGCTGGAACAGCCAATTGCATTTTTAAAAATGGTAATTTGGAACTGAAGGTTGAAGCTCAGCTTTATTCAGTTGAGGACAACACCAGGCAGGGGCAGACAGACACCTTTAGTAGGCCGGAACAGCCAATGGCATTTTTAAAAATGGTAATTTGGAACAGAAGGTAGAAGCTCAGCTTTATTCAGTTGAGGACAACACCAGGCAGGGGCAGACAGACACCTTTAGTAGGCCGGAACAGCCAATTTTTAAAAAAAACAGCAGTTAGTAAGAGGCAGAAGGTAGAAGCTCAGCTTTATTCAGTTGAGGACAACACCAGGCAGGGGCAGACAGACACCTTTAGTAGGCCGGAACAGCCAATTGCATTTTTAAAAATGGTAATTTGGAACAGAAGGTTGAAGCTCAGCTTTATTCAGTTGAGGACAACACCAGGCAGGGGCAGACAGACACCTTTAGTAGGCCGGAACAGCCAATTTTTTAAAAAAACAGCAGTTAGTAAGAGGCAGAAGGTAGAAGCTCAGCTTTATTCAGTTGAGGACAACACCAGGCAGGGGCAGACAGACACCTTTAGTAGGCCGGAACAGCCAATTGCATTTTTAAAAATGGTAATTTGGAACTGAAGGTTGAAGCTCAGCTTTATTCAGTTGAGGACAACACCAGGCAGGGGCAGACAGACACCTTTAGTAGGCCGGAACAGCCAATGGCATTTTTAAAAATGGTAATTTGGAACAGAAGGTAGAAGCTCAGCTTTATTCAGTTGAGGACAACACCAGGCAGGGGCAGACAGACACCTTTAGTAGGCCGGAACAGCCAATTGCATTTTTAAAAATGGTAATTTGGAACAGAAGGTTGAAGCTCAGCTTTATTCAGTTGAGGACAACACCAGGCAGGGGCAGACAGACACCTTTAGTAGGCCGGAACAGCCAATTTTTTAAAAAAACAGCAGTTAGTAAGAGGCAGAAGGTAGAAGCTCAGCTTTATTCAGTTGAGGACAACACCAGGCAGGGGCAGACATTCACCTTTAGTAGGCCGGAACAGCCAATTGCATTTTTAAAAATGGTAATTTGGAACAGAAGGTAGAAGCTCAGCTTTATTCAGTTGAGGACAACACCAGGCAGGGGCAGACATTCACCTTTAGTAGGCCGGAACAGCCAATTGCATTTTTAAAAATGGTAATTTGGAACAGAAGGTTGAAGCTCAGCTTTATTCAGTTGAGGACAACACCAGGCAGGGGCAGACAGACACCTTTAGTAGGCCGGAACAGCCAATTTTTTAAAAAAACAGCAGTTAGTAAGAGGCAGAAGGTAGAAGCTCAGCTTTATTCAGTTGAGGACAACACCAGGCAGGGGCAGACAGACACCTTTAGTAGGCCGGAACAGCCAATTGCATTTTTAAAAATGGTAATTTGGAACTGAAGGTTGAAGCTCAGCTTTATTCAGTTGAGGACAACACCAGGCAGGGGCAGACATTCACCTTTAGTAGGCCGGAACAGCCAATTGCATTTTTAAAAATGATAATTTGGAACAGAATGTAGAAGCTCAGCTTTATTCAGTTGAGGACAACACCAGGCAGGGGCAGACATTCACCTTTAGTAGGCCGGAACAGCCAATTGCATTTTTAAAAATGGTAATTTGGAACAGAAGGTTGAAGCTCAGCTTTATTCAGTTGAGGACAACACCAGGCAGGGGCAGACAGACACCTTTAGTAGGCCGGAACAGCCAATTTTTAAAAAAAACAGCAGTTAGTAAGAGGCAGAAGGTAGAAGCTCAGCTTTATTCAGTTGAGGACAACACCAGGCAGGGGCAGACAGACACCTTTAGTAGGCCGGAACAGCCAATTGCATTTTTAAAAATGGTAATTTGGAACTGAAGGTTGAAGCTCAGCTTTATTCAGTTGAGGACAACACCAGGCAGGGGCAGACATTCACCTTTAGTAGGCCGGAACAGCCAATTGCATTTTTAAAAATGATAATTTGGAACAGAATGTAGAAGCTCAGCTTTATTCAGTTGAGGACAACACCAGGCAGGGGCAGACATTCACCTTTAGTAGGCCGGAACAGCCAATTGCATTTTTAAAAATGGTAATTTGGAACAGAAGGTTGAAGCTCAGCTTTATTCAGTTGAGGACAACACCAGGCAGGGGCAGACAGACACCTTTAGTAGGCCGGAACAGCCAATGGCATTTTTAAAAATGGTAATTTGGAACAGAAGGTAGAAGCTCAGCTTTATTCAGTTGAGGACAACACCAGGCAGGGGCAGACAGACACCTTTAGTAGGCCGGAACAGCCAATTTTTTAAAAAAACAGCAGTTAGTAAGAGGCAGAAGGTAGAAGCTCAGCTTTATTCAGTTGAGGACAACACCAGGCAGGGGCAGACAGACACCTTTAGTAGGCCGGAACAGCCAATTGCATTTTTAAAAATGGTAATTTGGAACAGAAGGTTGAAGCTCAGCTTTATTCAGTTGAGGACAACACCAGGCAGGGGCAGACAGACACCTTTAGTAGGCCGGAACAGCCAATTTTTAAAAAAAACAGCAGTTAGTAAGAGGCAGAAGGTAGAAGCTCAGCTTTATTCAGTTGAGGACAACACCAGGCAGGGGCAGACAGACACCTTTAGTAGGCCGGAACAGCCAATTGCATTTTTAAAAATGGTAATTTGGAACTGAAGGTTGAAGCTCAGCTTTATTCAGTTGAGGACAACACCAGGCAGGGGCAGACAGACACCTTTAGTAGGCCGGAACAGCCAATGGCATTTTTAAAAATGGTAATTTGGAACAGAAGGTAGAAGCTCAGCTTTATTCAGTTGAGGACAACACCAGGCAGGGGCAGACATTCACCTTTAGTAGGCCGGAACAGCCAATTGCATTTTTAAAAATGGTAATTTGGAACTGAAGGTTGAAGCTCAGCTTTATTCAGTTGAGGACAACACCAGGCAGGGGCAGACAGACACCTTTAGTAGGCCGGAACAGCCAATGGCATTTTTAGAAATGGTAATTTGGAACAGAAGGTAGAAGCTCAGCTTTATTCAGTTGAGGACAACACCAGGCAGGGGCAGACATTCACCTTTAGTAGGCCGGAACAGCCAATGGCATTTTTAGAAATGGTAATTTGGAACAGAAGGTAGAAGCTCAGCTTTATTCAGTTGAGGACAACACCAGGCAGGGGCAGACATTCACCTTTAGTAGGCCGGAACAGCCAATTGCATTTTTAAAAATGGTAATTTGGAACAGAAGGTAGAAGCTCAGCTTTATTCAGTTGAGGACAACACCAGGCAGGGGCAGACATTCACCTTTAGTAGGCCGGAACAGCCAATTGCATTTTTAAAAATGGTAATTTGGAACAGAAGGTTGAAGCTCAGCTTTATTCAGTTGAGGACAACACCAGGCAGGGGCAGACAGACACCTTTAGTAGGCCGGAACAGCCAATTTTATAAAAAAAAAAGCAGTTAATAAGAGGCAGAAGGTAGAAGCTCAGCTTTATTCAGTTGCAGCTTCTTGGCAATAATATAAAGAAGACGCGACAGGACAACACTCGGTGGATGCCATATCTGTGTTTTCAATGGAAAAAAACCTTTCAGTTAACTACTTGCAGGAGCAAGTTTTTGTAGCTGGTGGACAATTTTTTTAAAAAAAAGCAGTTAATAAGAGGCAGAAGGTAGAAGCTCAGCTTTATTCAGTTGCAGCTTCTTGGCAATAATATAAAGAAGACGCGACAGGACAACACTCGGTGGATGCCATATCTGTGTTTTCAATGGAAAAAAACCTTTCAGTTAACTACTTGCAGGAGAAAGTTTTTGTAGCTGGTGGCCAATTTTTGTACTGTACCAGTTTTTTGTTGTATGTGTTTTTGTTTTTAATGTTAAAATGTCTGCATTTGATATCTCTCCAGTAGTGTTGAGCGATACCGTCCGATACTTGAAAGTATCGGTATCGGAAAGTATCGGCCGATACCGGCAAAGTATCGGATCCAATCCGATACCGATACCCGATACCAATACAAGTCAATGGGACTCAGGTATCGGACGGTATTCCTGATGGTTCCCAGGGTCTGAAGGAGAGGAAACTCTCCTTCAGGCCCTGGGAACCATATTAATGTGTAAAAGAAAGAATTAAAATAAAAAATATTGCTATACTCACCTGTCCGACGCAGCCGGGACCTCAGCGAGGGAACCGGCAGCGTTGTTTGTTTAAAATTCGCGCTTTTACTTGGTTACGTGAGGTCCCGGCTTGTGATTGGTCAGGGCGGCCATGTTGCCGGGACGCGGACCAATCACAGCAAGC
Organism: Ranitomeya variabilis; assembly: GCF_051348905.1. Classification (NCBI taxonomy): domain Eukaryota; kingdom Metazoa; phylum Chordata; class Amphibia; order Anura; family Dendrobatidae; genus Ranitomeya; species Ranitomeya variabilis. Next base: position 215,334,043 of record NC_135232.1, on the reverse strand, counting down.
CGTGACGAAATTACGTCACGGCTTGCTGTGATTGGTCCGCGTCCCGGCAACATGGCCGCCATTAACCAATCACAAGCCGTGACGTCACGGGAGGCTGGACACGCGCGCTTTTCAAAATACGCGCATGTCCAGCCTCCCGTGACGTCCCGGCTTGTGATTGGTTAATGGCGGCCATGTTGCCGGGACGTCACTGGAGGCTGGACACGCGCGCTTTTCAAAATACGCGCATGTCCAGCCTCCCGTGACGTCACGGCTTGTGATTGGTCCGCGTCCCGGCAACATGGCCGCCCTGACCAATCACAAGCCGGGACTTCACGTAACCAAGTAAAAGCGCAAAATTTAAACAAACAACGCTGCCGGTTCCCTCGCTGAGATCCCGGCTGCGTCGGACAGGTGAGTATAGCGATATTTTTTATTTTAATTCTCTTTTTTACACATTATTACATTAATGTTGTTGCGATACCCGATACCCGATACCACAAAAGTATCGGATCTCGGTATCGGAAATTCCGATACAGCAAGTATCGGCCGATACCCGATACTTGCAGTATCGGAATGCTCAACACTACTCTCCAGTATTTTCTTTTTTATAAGCAAAATACTGCAGTTTTACATCGGTTACATGGATACACAGGCAGCTTGGTGGTGAGTGGAGGAGTATTTAAAGTAGGGACCGCAGACAGGCTATCAAAGGCCTAAAATAACAAACAATAGGCTCATGGCAGCTTTACAGCGGTTACATGGATACACAGGCAGCTTGGTGGTGAGTGGAGGAGTATTTAAAGTAGGGACCGCAGACAGGCTATCAAAGGCCTAAAATAACAAACAATAGGCTCATGGCAGCTTTACAGCGGTTACATGGATACACGGGCAGGCAGCTTGGTGGTCAGTGGAGGAGTATTTAAAGTAGGGACCGCAGACAGGCTATCAAAGGCCTAAAATAACAAACAATAGGCTCATGGCAGCTTTACAGCGGTTACATGGATACACGGGCAGGCAGCTGGTGATGAGTGGAGGAGTATTTAAAGTAGGGACCGCAGACAGGCTATCAAAGGCCTAAAATAACAAACAATAGGCTCATGGCAGCTTTACAGCGGTTACATGGATACACAGGCAGCTTGGTGGTGAGTGGAGGAGTATTTAAAGTAGGGACCGCAGACAGGCTATCAAAGGCCTAAAATAACAAACAATAGGCTTATGGCAGTTTTACAGCGGTTACATGGATACACGGGCAGGCAGCTTGGTGGTCAGTGGAGGAGTATTTAAAGTAGGGACCGCAGACAGGCTATCAAAGGCCTAAAATAACAAACAATAGGCTCATGGCAGCTTTACAGCGGTTACATGGATACACAGGCAGCTTGGTGGTGAGTGGAGGAGTATTTAAAGTAGGGACCGCAGACAGGCTATCAAAGGCCTAAAATAACAAACAATAGGCTCATGGCAGCTTTACAGCGGTTACATGGATACACAGGCAGGCAGCTGGTGATGAGTGGAGGAGTATTTAAAGTAGGGACCGCAGACAGGCTATCAAAGGCCTAAAATAACAAACAATAGGCTCATGGCAGCTTTACAGCGGTTACATGGATACACGGGCAGGCAGCTGGTGATGAGTGGAGGAGTATTTAAAGTAGGGACCGCAGACAGGCTATCAAAGGCCTAAAATAACAAACAATAGGCTCATGGCAGCTTTACAGCGGTTACATGGATACACAGGCAGCTTGGTGGTCAGTGGAGGAGTATTTAAAGTAGGGACCGCAGACAGGCTATCAAAGGCCTAAAATAACAAACAATAGGCTCATGGCAGCTTTACAGCGGTTACATGGATACACGGGCAGGCAGCTGGTGATGAGTGGAGGAGTATTTAAAGTAGGGACCGCAGACAGGCTATCAAAGGCCTAAAATAACAAACAATAGGCTTATGGCAGTTTTACAGCGGTTACATGGATACACGGGCAGGCAGCTTGGTGGTCAGTGGAGGAGTATTTAAAGTAGGGACCGCAGACAGGCTATCAAAGGCCTAAAATAACAAACAATAGGCTCATGGCAGCTTTACAGCGGTTACATGGATACACAGGCAGCTTGGTGGTGAGTGGAGGAGTATTTAAAGTAGGGACCGCAGACAGGCTATCAAAGGCCTAAAATAACAAACAATAGGCTCATGGCAGCTTTACAGCGGTTACATGGATACACAGGCAGCTTGGTGGTCAGTGGAGGAGTATTTAAAGTAGGGACCGCAGACAGGCTATCAAAGGCCTAAAATAACAAACAATAGGCTCATGGCAGCTTTACAGCGGTTACATGGATACACAGGCAGCTTGGTGGTGAGTGGAGGAGTATTTAAAGTAGGGACCGCAGACAGGCTATCAAAGGCCTAAAATAACAAACAATAGGCTTATGGCAGTTTTACAGCGGTTACATGGATACACGGGCAGGCAGCTTGGTGGTCAGTGGAGGAGTATTTAAAGTAGGGACCGCAGACAGGCTATCAAAGGCCTAAAATAACAAACAATAGGCTCATGGCAGCTTTACAGCGGTTACATGGATACACAGGCAGCTTGGTGGTGAGTGGAGGAGTATTTCAAGTAGGGACCGCAGACAGGCTATCAAAGGCCTAAAATAACAAACAATAGGCTCATGGCAGCTTTACAGCGGTTACATGGATACACGGGCAGGCAGCTGGTGATGAGTGGAGGAGTATTTAAAGTAGGGACCGCAGACAGGCTATCAAAGGCCTAAAATAACAAATAATAGGCTCATGGCAGCTTTACAGCGGTTACATGGATACACAGGCAGCTTGGTGGTGAGTGGAGGAGTATTTAAAGTAGGGACCGCAGACAGGCTATCAAAGGCCTAAAATAACAAACAATAGGCTCATGGCAGCTTTACAGCGGTTACATGGATACACAGGCAGCTTGGTGGTGAGTGGAGGAGTATTTAAAGTAGGGACCGCAGACAGGCTATCAAAGGCCTAAAATAACAAACAATAGGCTTATGGCAGTTTTACAGCGGTTACATGGATACACGGGCAGGCAGCTTGGTGGTCAGTGGAGGAGTATTTAAAGTAGGGACCGCAGACAGGCTATCAAAGGCCTAAAATAACAAACAATAGGCTCATGGCAGCTTTACAGCGGTTACATGGATACACAGGCAGCTTGGTGGTGAGTGGAGGAGTATTTAAAGTAGGGACCGCAGACAGGCTATCAAAGGCCTAAAATAACAAACAATAGGCTCATGGCAGCTTTACAGTGGTTACATGGATACACAGGCAGCTTGGTGGTGAGTGGAGGAGTATTTAAAGTAGGGACCACAGACAGGCTATCAAAGGCCTAAAATAACAAACAATAGGCTTATGGCAGTTTTACAGCGGTTACATGGATACACGGGCAGGCAGCTTGGTGGTCAGTGGAGGAGAATTTAAAGTAGGGACCGCAGACAGGCTATCAAAGGCCTAAAATAACAAACAGTAGGCTCATGGCAGCTTTACAGCGGTTACATGGATACACAGGCAGCTTGGTGGTGAGTGGAGGAGTATTTAAAGTAGGGACCGCAGACAGGCTATCAAAGGCCTAAAATAACAAACAATAGGCTTATGGCAGTTTTACAGCGGTTACATGGATACACGGGCAGGCAGCTTGGTGGTCAGTGGAGGAGTATTTAAAGTAGGGACCGCAGACAGGCTATCAAAGGCCTAAAATAACAAACAATAGGCTCATGGCAGCTTTACAGCGGTTACATGGATACACGGGCAGGCAGCTGGTGATGAGTGGAGGAGTATTTAAAGTAGGGACCGCAGACAGGCTATCAAAGGCCTAAAATAACAAACAATAGGCTCATGGCAGCTTTACAGCGGTTACATGGATACACAGGCAGCTTGGTGGTGAGTGGAGGAGTAGTGCAAGGAGTGTCTGTCCCAGTACTCCCAAAATATAAATAGATGTTAATGTCTCGCAAAACAACCAAAACAAAAAAAAAGGTGGCATACTTAGGTACAGGGGTGGGCTCATCTACTGAGTTTCTGACATAGTAATTTGGCAGTAACTATTTAATGGTGCCAATATAGGACACAGACACAGACTACTTTAAGTTGCATCATAGATGTCTACAAATTTGTATTGTCAGTGCCAGACATTGAATGATGTCAGCGAATAGACTAAAGATTGGTGGAGCTGTGCGACATAATTTTGCACGTGGTAGAGCACATTTTGAGCTGGGGTAGGGGGGAACTCTCTTGAGGCCGGCGGGACCGCCCCAGGGCCCCTCATGTTACAACGGTGTGTCTGACGTTGGGTGCGCACCACCACCGCCAGAGACACTACATTGTACTATGAGGGACCCAGTAGCAATGCCGTCAACCAAAAGCGAGCACACCCACCTCTTCAGACAAACAGCAGTCTCACGGGTGCTTGCGCCAAGTCGTGATACCACGGCCCCGTGTGGGGAGTTTTGCCATTTAGGGAGGTGTAAACATGTCGTATGCTGTACAATCAGCTGCAGCAAATTAGACATTAGAAAAGTAATTCACAGGCAAGAGCTTTTCATAGGAAAGCTAGGTGTCGGCCGGGCAAGGTGGGGCAAAAGATTTCGAAATCCAGTTGTGGTTCATTTTAATGAATGTTAGATCGTCAACATTTTGGGTAGCCAGACGAGTCCTTTTTTCGGTTAATATTGAACCTGCAGCACTGAATACTCTTTCTGATAGGACACTTGCTGCCGGGCAAGCAAGCTCCTGCAATGCATATTCTGCCAATTCTGGCCAGGTGTCTAATTTGGAGGCCCAGTAATCAAATGGGAATGACGGTTGAGGGAGAACATCGATAAGGGATGAAAAATAGTTAGTAACCATACTGGACAAATGTTGTCTCCTGTCACTTTCAATTGATGCAGCAGTACCTGTCCTGTCTGCGGTCATAGCAAAATCACTCCACAACCTGGTCAGAAAACCCCTCTGTCCAACGCCACTTCTGATGTGTGCACCCCTAACACTCCTAGTCTGCTGCCCCCTGGAGCTCGTGTGAGAACGATCACGTGCGCTGTGTGCTGGGAATGCCTGAAGCAAACGGTCAACAAGAGTTGATTGTTTGGTTGCTAATATTAGTTCCAAGTTCTCATGTGGCATAATATTTTGCAATTTGCCTTTATAGCGTGGATCAAGGAGGCAGGCCAACCAGTAATCGTCATCGTTCATCATTTTCGTAATGCGTGTGTCCCTTTTTAGGATACGTAAGGCATAATCCGCCATGTGGGCCAAAGTTCCAGTTGTCAAATCTCCGGTTGTGATTGGTTGAGGGGCAGTTGCAGGCAAATCTACGTCACTTGTGTCCCTCAAAAAACCAGAACCCGGCCGTGACACGCAACCAATTTCCTGTGCCCCCGGGAAAGGTTCGGCATTAAAAATATACTCATCCCCATCATCCTCCTCGTCCTCCACCTCCTCTTCGCCCGCTACCTCGTCCTGTACACTGCCCTGACCAGACAATGGCTGACTGTCATCAAGGCTTTCCTCTTCCTCTGGTGCAGACGCCTGCTCCTTTATGTGCGTCAAACTTTGCATCAGCAGACGCATTAGGGGGATGCTCATGCTTATTACGGCGTTGTCTGCACTAACCAGCCGTGTGCATTCCTCAAAACACTGAAGGACTTGACACATGTCTTGTATCTTAGACCACTGCACACCTGACAACTCCATGTCTGCCATCCTACTGCCTGCCCGTGTATCCTCCCACAAATAAATAACAGCACGCCTCTGTTCGCACAGTCTCTGAAGCATGTGCAGTGTTGAGTTCCACCTTGTTGCAACGTCTATGATTAGGCGATGCTGGGGAAGGTTCAAAGACCGCTGATAGGTCTGCATACGGCTGGCGTGTACAGGCGAACGTCGGATATGTGAGCAAAGTGCACGCACTTTGAGGAGCAGGTCGGAGAACCCAGGATAAGTTTTCAATAAGCACTGCACCACCAGGTTTAAGGTGTGAGCCAGGCAAGGAATGTGTTTCAGTTGGGAAAGGGAGATGGCAGCCATGAAATTCCTTCCGTTATCACTCACTACCTTGCCTGCCTCAAGATCTACTGTGCCCAGCCACGACTGCGTTTCTTGTTGCAAGAACTCGGATAGAACTTCCGCGGTGTGTCTGTTGTCGCCCAAACACTTCATAGCCAATACAGCCTGCTGACGCTTGGCAGTAGCTGGCCCATAATGGGACAACTGGTGTGCAACAGTGTCATCTGCCGATGGAGTGGTTGGCAGACTGCGTTCTGTGGAAGAGCTGTAGCTTCTGCAGGAGGACGAGGAGGAGGAGGAGGAGGGGGTGCGAACGCCTACAGCCAACTGTTTCCTAGACCGTGGGCTAGGCACAACTGTCCCTAAATTGATGTCGCCTGTGGACCCTGCATCCACCACATTCACCCAGTGTGCCGTGATGGACACATAACGTCCCTGGCCATGCCTACTGGTCCATGCATCTGTAGTCAGGTGCACCTTTGTACTCACAGATTGCCTGAGTGCATGGACGATGCGCTGTTTAACATGCTGGTGCAGGGCTGGGATGGCTTTTCTGGAAAAAAATTGTCGACTGGGTAGCTCGTATCGTGGTTCAGCGTACTCCATCAGGGCTTTGAAAGCTTCGCTTTCAACTAGCCGGTAGGGCATCATCTCTAACGAGATTAGTCTAGCTATGTGGGCGTTAAAACCCTGTGTACGCGGATGCGAGGATAAGTACTTCCTTTTTCTAACCAGAGTCTCATGTAGGGTGAGCTGGACTGGAGAGCTGGAGATCGTGGAACTTTCGGGTGTGCCGGTGTACATGGCAGACTGAGAGACGGTTGGAGACGGTATTGTTTCCGCCGGTGCCCTAGATGCAATATTTCCTCCTACAAAACTGGTGGTTCCCTGACCCTGACTGCTTTTGGCTGGCAAAGAAACCTGCACAGATACTGCCGGTGGTGCGGAAAATGGTGGCCTTACAGTGACGGAAGGGATGTTGCGTTGCTGACTAGCTTCATTGGCCGAGGGTGCTACAACCTTAAGGGACGTTTGGTAGTTAGTCCAGGCTTGAAAATGCATGGTGGTTAAGTGTCTATGCATGCAACTAGTATTTAGACTTTTCAGATTCTGACCTCTGCTTAAGCTAGTTGAACATTTTTGACAGATGACTTTGCACTGATCAGTTGGATGTTGTTTAAAAAAATGCCAGACTGCACTCTTCCTAGACTCGGATCCCTTTTCAGGGATTGCAGACTGAGCTTCTTTAACCGGATGGCCACGCTGTCCTCCAACAGGTTTTGGCTTTGACACGCGTTTTGGGCCAGATACGGGCCCGGCAGATGGAACCTGTTGCGATGTTGATGCCTGCTGCGGCCCCTCCTCCACCTCCGCTTCTGAACTACTGCCGCCTGCACCCTGTTCCCCCAATGGCTGCCAATCGGGGTCAATAACTGGGTCATCTATTACCTCCTCTTCGAGCTCGTGTGCAACTTCGTCTGTGTCACTGTGTCGGTCGGTGGTATAGCGTTCGTGGCGGGGCAACATAGTCTCATCAGGGTCTGATTGTGGATCTGTACCCTGAGAGGGCAATGTGGTGGTCTGAGTCAAAGGAGCAGCATAGTACTCTGGCTGTGGCTGTGCATCAGTGCACTCCATGTCAGAATATACTTGTAATGGGCATGGCCTGTTAAATGTTTCACTTTCTAAGCCAGGGACGGTATGTGTAAAGAGCTCCATGGAGTGACCCGTTGTGTCGCCTGCTGCATCCTTCTCTCTTGTTGTAGTTTTTGCTGAGGAGGACAAGGAAGCGACTTGTCCCTGACCGTGAACATCCACAAGCGACGCGCTGCTTTTACATTTACCAGTTTCGGAAGAGGAGGCAAAAGAGCTAGAGGCTGAGTCTGCAATGTAAGCCAAAACTTGCTGTTGCTGCTCCGCCTTTAAAAGCGGTTTTCCTACTCCCAGAAAAGAGAGCGTTCGAGGCCTTGTGTAGCCTGACGACGAAACTGGCTCCACAGCTCCAGACTTAGGTGGAATATTTTTATCCCCACGACCACCTGATGCTCCACTACCACTACCATCATTACCAGCTGACAATGAACGCCCACGACGACCTCTTGCACCAGACTTCCTCATTGTTTTAAAATCTTAACCAAAGTAACTTTATTTGTTGCTGTCAAACAACTTACACGGTGAGCTATAACTTCAGTATGATTTCAATATCCCTTAACAGGTTGGTGAGACCACAAGGAAAATCAGGCACAATGTTACACACTCTGTTTTCTGTGGCACAAAATCACAGAGATGACACACACGCAGGACTGTCACTCAAGCACTAATGTCAATATTAATCTCCAACCTAATTTTTTTTTTTTTTTTTTCAGGGAGACTTTAGAAACCAAATAATATTAAAAAAACCAAAAAAATAAATAGCCTTTCTATGGCCCACTGAATGAGAGAGAGAGGTGGCACACCCAGGAGTCAAGACTGGCACACAAGCTGAAAGGGCAATATTACTCTCCCACTGTTTTTTTAAGTTTTTTTTTTTTTATTTTCAGGGAGACTTTAGAAACCAAATAATATTAAAAAAACCAAAAAAATAAATAGCCTTTCTATGGCCCACTGAATGAGAGAGAGAGGTGGCACACCCAGGAGTCAAGACTGGCACACAAGCTGAAAGGGCAATATTACTCTCCCACTGTTTTTTTATGTATTTTTTGTTTTTTAAGGGAGACTTTAGAAACCCAATAATATTTAAAAAAATAAATAAATAGGCTTTCTATGGCCCACTGAATGAGAGAGGTGGCACACCCAGGAGTCAAGACTGGCACACAAGCTGAAAGGGCAATATTACTCTCCCACTGTTTTTTTATGTTTTTTTTTTTTCAGGGAGACTTTAGAAACCAAATAATATTAAAAAAACCAAAAAAATAAATAGGCTTTCTATGGCCCACTGAATGAGAGAGAGGTGGCACACCCAGGAGTCAAGACTGGCACACAAGCTGAAAGGGCAATATTACTCTCCCACTGTTTTTTTTTTTTTTTTTTTTTTTTCAGGGAGACTTTAGAAACCAAATAATAAGAAAAAAAATAAATAAATAAATAGGCTTTCTATAGCCCACTGAATGAGAGATAGCACACACAGCAGTGGCACACAAGCCCTGACTGAGGCCAATATTTTTCTACCACTGATTGATGTAGTGTTTTTGTGTTGAGGTAGATTTTAGAACACAAATCAAGGGAAAAAAAAAATGCTTTCTATGGCCCACTGAATGAGAGAGGTGGCACACCCAGGAGTCAAGACTGGCACACAAGCTGAAAGGGCAATATTACTCTCCCACTGTTTTTTTATGTATTTTTTGTTTTTTAAGGGAGACTTTAGAAACCCAATAATATTTAAAAAAAAAAATAAATAGGCTTTCTATGGCCCACTGAATGAGAGAGGTGGCACACCCAGGAGTCAAGACTGGCACACAAGCTGAAAGGGCAATATTACTCTCCCACTGTTTTTTTATGTTTTTTTTTTTTCAGGGAGACTTTAGAAACCAAATAATATTAAAAAAACCAAAAAAATAAATAGGCTTTTTATGGCCCACTGAATGAGAGAGAGGTGGCACACCCAGGAGTCAAGACTGGCACACAAGCTGAAAGGGCAATATTACTCTCCCACTGTTTTTTTTTTTTTTTTTTTTTTTCAGGGAGACTTTAGAAACCAAATAATAAGAAAAAAAATAAATAAATAAATAGGCTTTCTATAGCCCACTGAATGAGAGATAGCACACACAGCAGTGGCACACAAGCCCTGACTGAGGCCAATATTTTTCTACCACTGATTGATGTAGTGTTTTTGTGTTGAGGTAGAATTTAGAACACAAATCACGGAAAAAATAAATAGGCTTTCTATGGCCCACTCAGTGAGAGATGGCACACACAGGGATGGCACTGTAGCAGAAATGCCAATCTTAATCTCCCACAAAAAAAAAAAAAAAAAAAAAAACAGGGACTGTCCTACAATTACTATCTCCCTGCAGTAATCTAAGCCAGGTATGGCAGGCAGCAATAGGAGTGGACTGATGCACAAATTAAATAAAAAGTGTGGACAAACAAAAAAGATAGCTGTGCAGAAAGGAACAAGAGGATATGTGCTTTGAAAAAAGCAGTTGGTTTCCACAGTGGCGTACACACAGCAATACAGCTATCACGGAGCCTTCTAGGGCAGCCCAATGAGCTACAGCGCTGAGGAAAAAAAAAAAAAATAGCTTCCACTGTTCCTGCACACCGAAGGTGGTGTTGGACAGTGGAAATCGCTACAGCACAAGCGGTTTGGTGGTTAGTGGACCCTGCCTAACGCTCTCCCTGCTTCTGACGAAGCGGCAGCAACCTCTCCCTAAGCTCAGATCAGCAGCAGTAAGATGGCGGTCGGCGGGAACGCCCCTTTATAGCCCCTGTGACGCCGCAGACAGCAAGCCAATCACTGCAATGCCCTTCTCTAAGATGGTGGGGACCAGGATCTATGTCATCACGCTGCCCACACTCTGCGTTCACCTTCATTGGCTGAGAAATGGCGCTTTTCGCGTCATTGAAACGCGACTTTGGCGCGAAAGTCGCGTACCGCATGGCCGACAAGCACAGGGGTCGGATCGGGTTTCATGAGACGCCGACTTAGCCAAAAGTCGGCGACTTTTGAAAATGATCGACCCGTTTCGCTCAACCCTACAGGTCACAAACAGGGAGATCAAATGAAAACATGCACAAGGCACAAGCACTCAAGGGTCAAGTAACTCAGCTGAGGGCAGGAGTATCACTGACACAGGACAGCCCAAGAGAGACTATTTAATGCCCTCCCAAAGTCAGAGGGAGGCCACCAGGATTAACCCCACAAGGCACAAGCACTCAAGGGTCAACTAACTCAGCTGAGGGCAGGAGTATCACTGACACAGGACAGCCCAAGAGAGACTATTTAATGCCCTCCCAAAGTCAGAGGGAGGCCATCAGGATTAACCCCAGAAGCACTAGACAAAACTTCATACAGCCCATTACAGTACCCCCTCTCAATGTGGGGCCACTGGACCCCCAGGCTTCTCAGGATGCCTGGCATGAAACACCCGAACCTGACGATCAGCATGTACAGACTGGGCAGGGACCATACCCCTTCCAGTGTACCAGAGACTGCAAGGAGCGATATACAAGGCGAGAATCTACAAAGTGTCCAACCTCATATTCCATGTGACCCTCTACCAACAATGGGGGAACAGCTGATACAGAATCCTCGTCAACAGGCCCCAAGGGTATTAAAACGTACTTGTGGAACACATTGGAAATCTTGAATGAGGCTGGAAGGCGTAACCTGTAGGCTATGGGATTGACTATTTCCATGATTTCATATCAACCAATGAACTTTGGACCCAACTTGGCTGACAGAACATAGAGTTTGATATTCTGCGTGGAAAGCCAAACCTTTTCTCCAACCTGAAATGTACGACCCGAGACACTTTTCTTGTCTGCGAGGAACTTATACCTACCCTGAGCCTTGGAGATATTACGACGGACCTCAACCCACAGATTTTTTAAACACTGTTTAAAAAAAAAAACACTCCACCCCAGGACAACCCAAATCCAAGCTGGAAAATTCCCCAAAATGTGGACTGAACCCATAGTTAATTAGGAATGGGGGCATACCGGTGGACTGAATCTCGCAGCTGTTGAAGGCGAACTCAGCCAAAGGCAACGCATCACACCAATCATCCTGCTCAACAGAGGCCAAACATCTAAGAATTTGTTCAAGGGACTGATTGGTGCGTTCAGTCTGACCATTACTCTCAGGGTGGTACGCATTAAAAAAGACAATGTAATACCCAATTTTTTACAGAACGCCGTCCAGAACCTAGCCACAAATTGCACACCTCTGTCAGAAATCACATTCATGGGTACCCCATGCAGACGAACCACGTGTTGCACAAACAGCTTGGACAAGGTTTCAGCAGAGGGTAATGCGGACAAGGGTAGAAAGTGGGCCTGCTTGGAAAACCTGTCCACCACCACCCACACAACAGTATTACCCCTGGAAGGAGGGAGATTGGTGATAAAGTCGATGAGCAGATGAGTCCATGGTCTATCAGGAACTGACAAAGGCATCAGTTCCATGGCAGGCCAGCTATGAGAGCTCTTAGAACGGGCACAAACCCCACATGAACATACAATTTTTTGACATCTGTACCCAGTGAGGGCCACTAAAAAGCCCTAGCCATGGCCTCTCACATGGCCGAAATTCCAGGATGAGTATTCAGCCTAGACTCAAGAAACTCTTGAAGGAGTCTATACCGAAATTGTTCTGGGACAAACAGTATACCCCCCGGCTTAGAGACAGGAGCAAGAGACTGAACTTCAACAATCTCTCGCCCCAGCTCCGACGAGACCTCAGCCACCACCACCCCGGGATGGAGAATGAAGGACGACAGTTCGGGGGGAGACACAGAATCAAAACTTCGAGATAAAGCATCAGCTTTGCCATTTTTGGACCCAGGACGAAAAGTCAAGGAAAATTGAAACCGAGAAAAAAAAAAAGCGACCAGTGGGTCTGTCTGGGGTCAATCTTTTAGCTGACAATATTCCAAATTTTTATGATCAGTAATAACAGTGATCGGATGATCACCCTTCCAAAAAGTGCCTCCATTCTTCAAATGCCAATTTGACCTCAAGAAGTTCTCTAGTGCCCACATTGCAATTTCTTTCAGCTGAAGAGAACTTCCTGGAAAAGAAGGCACATGGCTTGAAATTGGTCAAAGTGGCAGGTCCTTGGGACAACACTGCTCCCACCCCCACTTTAGAAGCATCTACCTCAACAATAAAAGGTTTGGAGGGGTCTGGCTGGACCAAAATCGGAGCGGACATAAAACATTTTTTCAGCCTCAAAAAGGAATCTTTGGCAGATATAGACCAAGTTTTTACATCTGCACGCTTGTGTGTGAGATCAGTAAGCGGCTTGACCATCTGTGAAAACCCCCTAATACATTTTTGGTAATAAATGGCGAATCCCAAGAAGTGCTGAAGACCATTAAGATCCCAGGGTTGGACCCAGTCAACAATAGCCTGCACCTTCTTGGGATCCATGCGAAACCCCTCACACGACACAATCAGTTCCAAAAAAGACAGCTCCTGTACAAAAAATAAACATTTCTGCATTTTGACGAACAATTGATTTTCCCTGAGTCTTTGGAGAACAGTTTGTACATGTAACAGATGGGTATGACTATTAGGGGAGTACACCAAAATGTCATCAAGGTAGATAACTACAAAACGGCCCATAAGGTCAGCAAACACCACATTAATGAAATTTTGAAATATAGCGGGAGCATTTTTAAGACCAAATGGCATAACCAGATTTTCAAACAGTCCCTCAGACAGGGCCGGACTGGCCATTGGGCACTTCTGGCAAATGCCAGAAGGGCTGGTCCCTCTAATGGGCCGCTCAGTCACCTCTCTCTTCAGTGTGCACGTCAGGCAGCATTAGCTTGCTGTGCACACAGAATTATGCTGCACTGATGAAACCAGCAGGACCAGGGGGGGCGGCTCTGTGCTGTTCTGTGCCGCCCCCTCCCTTGGCCCTGCTGATTTCAATTCTGCTCCGTGATCATGTACACAAGCAGGGGGCGCTGTGCAGGTCCCTGTGCAGAAGTTGTAGGCCTCCCGGCACTGTACTGTACCATAGAGTTGTACAAGTGCAGGCCGGCTATCCCAGGATTGCAGACACACATGATGGGAGAGTGGACATCACCTGCGATCCGCCGGGATGAGAGGAGCTTCTGTGATGAGCTCAGCCAGCAGACAGGGGGCCGGGGCTGGAGGTCACTGGCAGGGTCGGATCTTGCATTGTGGTATCTGCAGTCGAGCTGAAGCAGGTGAGATTTATTGCGCAGCTTGAAGCTTGACACAGATCTGGTCGCGCTGTCAGTGGGGTCATCAGCTCCAGCGTGGCCTGATCTGTGTGTAAGAACAAGCTGCAGCAATAACTCACAGCAGACAGCTGTATACAGGATCATAGGCTGATCACTCCTGAGTAGTGTTGAGCATTCCGATACCGCAAGTATCGGGTATCGGCCGATATTTGCTGTATCGGAATTCCGATACCGAGATCCGATACTTTTGTGGTATCGGGTATCGGTATCGAAACAACATTAATGTAAAAATGTGTAAAAGAGAGAATTAAAATAAAAAATATTGCTATACTCACCTCTCCGACGCAGCCTGCACCTTACCGAGGGAAGCGGCAGCGTTCTTTGTTTAAAATTCGCGCTTTTCTTTCCTTACGTGAAGTCCCGGCTTTGTGATTGGTTGCGTCGCAGTCACATGGGCGACGCAACCAATCACAGCAAGCCGTGACGTAATTTCAGGTCCTTAAGGATTTTAAAATTACGTCCCGGCTTTGTGATTGGTTGCGTCGCAGTCACATGGGCGACGCAACCAATCACAAGCCGTGACGTCACGGGAGGCTGGACACGCGCGCATTTTAAAATGCGCGCTTGTCCAGCCTCCCGTGACGTCCCGGCTTGTGATTGGTTGTGATTTTAAAATGCGCGCGTGTCCAGCCTCCCGGCTTGTGATTGGTTGATCGCGACGTCACGGGAGGTTGGACAAGCGCGCATTTTAAAATGCGCGCGTGTCCAGCCTCCCGGCTTGTGATTGGTTGCGTCGCGATCAACCAATCACAAGCCGGGACGTCACGGGAGGTTGGACAAACGCGCATTTTAAAATGCGCGCGTGTCCAGCCTCCCGGCTTGTGATTGGTTGATCGCGACGCAACCAATCACAAGCCGGGACGTCACGGGAGGCTGGACAAGCGCGCATTTTAAAATGCACGCGTGTCCAGCCTCCCGGCTTGTGATTGGTTGCGTCGCGATCAACCAATCACAAGCCGGGACGTCACGGGAGGTTGGACAAACGCGCATTTTAAAATGCGCGCGTGTCCAGCCTCCCGGCTTGTGATTGGTTGATCGCGACGCAACCAATCACAAGCCGGGAGGCTGGACACGCGCGCATTTTAAAATGCGCGCTTGTCCAACCTCCCGTGACGTCGCGATCAACCAATCACAAGCCGGGAGGCTGGACACGCGCGCATTTTAAAATCACAACCAATCACAAGCCGGGACGTCACGGGAGGCTGGACAAGCGCGCATTTTAAAATGCACGCGTGTCCAGCCTCCCGTGACGTCACGGCTTGTGATTGGTTGCGTCGCCCATGTGACTGCGACGCAACCAATCACAAAGCCGGGACGTAATTTTAAAATCCTTAAGGACCTGAAATTACGTCACGGCTTGCTGTGATTGGTTGTGTCGCCCATGTGACTGCGACGCAACCAATCACAAAGCCGGGAAAGAAAAGCGCGAATTTTAAACAAAGAACGCTGCCGCTTCCCTCGGTAAGGTGCAGGCTGCGTCGGAGAGGTGAGTATAGCAATATTTTTTATTTTAATTCTCTCTTTTACACATTAATATGGATCCCAGGGCCTGAAGGAGAGTTTCCTCTCCTTCAGACCCTGAGAACCATCAGGAATACCGTCCGATACTTGAGTCCCATTGACTTGTATTGGTATCGGGTATCGGTATCGGATTGGATCCGATACTTTGCCGGTATCGGCCGATACTTTCCGATACCGATACTTTCAAGTATCGGACGGTATCGCTCAACACTACTCCTGAGCCTGGCTGTGGCTGCAGGACATCATACACTGCATATATATATAGAGCCACCATATATTATATCATGTGTGTCCTGTAGCCCGGTCCAGGAGCGATCAGTCGGTGCATATATCTTAGTATACACAGTGTATAGGAGAATATGTCACTGACATATCCTATACTGTGTGCACAGACATCTGATCTTATATACAGGATAATCTGTGATGATATAAGACCTGATGTCTGTACACATAGTGTAATATATAACACTAGCTGAAGAGCCCGGCGTTGCCCGGGCAAAGTAAGTAAGTGCCGTCCCGCTCTCTCCCTCTGCAGCCCCGCTCTCCACTCGCCGTCCCGCTTTGTCCCTCCAAAGCCCAGCTCTCCACCCACCATCCCGCTTTGTTCGGCAGCAGCTCCTCAGCCCCGCTGTCTCCCTCCACAGCCCAGCTGTCTATCCACTGTCACGCTCTCTCCTTCTGCAGCCCCACTCTACAATAACCGTCCGACATTCTCCCTCCACAGATCTGCTCTCCCCCTCAGCAGCCTCACTCTCCACTGGCCGTCCCGCTGTCTCCCTCCGCAGCCCCGCTCTCCAATTGTCATCCGGCGCTCTCCATCCACAGCCCCGCTCCACTCGCCGTCCCTCTCTCCACCCACTGTCCCGCTCTCCATTCGCCATCCACATGAGGTCTGACATTGTCCTGCATTAGGAGGAACCCACGGCCAGCCGCACCAGCATATGGTCTCACAAGAGGTCTGAGGAGCTCATCTCGGTACCTAATGGCAGTCAGGCTACCTCTGGCGACCACATGGAGGGCTGTGCGGCCCTCCAAAGAAATGCCACCCCACACCATTACTGACCCACTGCCAGACCGGTCATGCTGAAGGATGATGCAGGTAGCAGATCGCTCTCCACGGCATCTCCAGACTCTGTCATGTCTGTCACATGTGCTCAGTGTGAACCTGCTTTCATCTTTGAAGAGCACAGGGCGCCAGTGGTGAATTTGCCAATCCTGGTGTTCAGTGGCAAATTCCAAGCGTCCTGCACGGTGTTGGACTGTGAGCACAACCCCCATCTGTGGACGTCTGGCACTCAGGCCATCCTCATGGAGTCAGTTTCTAACTGTGCAGACACATTCACATTTGTGGCCTGCTGGTGGTCATTTTGCAGGGCTCTGGCAGTGCTCCTCCTGTTCCTCCTTGCACAAAAGCTGAGGTAGCGGTTCTGCTGCTGGGTTGTTGACCTACGGCCCCCTCCACATCTCCTGGTGTACTGGCCTGTCTCCTGGTAGCGCCTCCAGCCTGTGGACACTACGCTGACAGACACAGCAAACCTTGCCACAGCTCGCATTGATGTGCCATCCTGGATGAGCTTCACTACCTCAGCCACGTGTGTGGGTTGTAGAGTCTGTCTCATGCTACCACGAGTGTGAATATGAAATAAACTTTGGCACTCAACTTTCAATGATATGAAAATTTTAATGGCAGCCACTTGTACAACAAACGTTTTGGTCAGTAACATTGACCTTCTTCAGTGTACTTAGTATTTTGGAAACACTATTTGTGTGTGGCTCAAGGTCAGAGTGAGGTCCTTAACATGGATCCCATATAGTAGTGTGGATGAGGATAATGTAGTAGAAAGGGTCAGACCGTAATGCTTCTCGTCTGGGTGATGGGATATATCCTAAAGTCCTAGATAGCAAATATAGTTGAAAGGAATCCTCTTCAGGGGTTAGAATAGTATCATATGTGCATGTAAATTACAAAATGGATCCAAAGGTGGACCAGACATGAGGTCCCTGCCAGAGAGTGGCAGTGATGTGAGTCCAGAACGCGGTGTCCACCGCTTGTTCCAAGATGTGACCACGAGTGTGAAAGCACAACGAGCATTCAAAAGTGACCAAAACATCAGCCAGAAAGCATTGGTACTGAGATGTGGTCTGTGGTTCCCACCTGCAGAACCACTCCTTTTATGTGACTTGATAATTGCCAATAATTTCCATCTGTTGTCTATTCCATTTGCACAACAGCATGTGAAATTGATTGTCAATCAGTGTTGCTTCCTAAGTGGACAGTTTGATTTCACAGAAGTTTGATTTACTTGGAGTTATATTCTGTTTAAGTGTTCCCTTTATTTTTTTTGAGCAGTGTATATAACTGTACTGTGATCTCCTATATGTTCTGCAGAGCTCATATCTACCAGTATATGGTCACGATATGGCGGTAACACCGATCTTGGCCTCTGTAGAGATTTTTTGGTGGCTTATTGGTTAACACTGTTGCTTTGCAGCACTTGGGGTCCTGAGTTCAAATCCCACCAAGGACAACATCTGCAAGGAGTTTGTATGTTCTCCCCGTGTTTGTGTGGGTTTTCTCCCACACTCCAATGACTCATAGGGAATGTAGATTGTGAGCCCCAATGGGGACAGTAAAGATAACATCTGTAAAGTGCTGTGGAATTAATGGCGCTATATCAGTGAGTAAAATAAATAGATAAATATTAGCTCAGTGGGTATATGACTCTTTGCATCACTGTCCATCAGCTATATGAAGATGCCGCAGCAGCACTATGTAGAGCGCAGCATCATCTTCATTATCTATGAGACCCAGCTCTGTGTGTAAAATAGCAGCTTTGCCCGATCCTGCACCTAAGAGCAATAAAAAGGACTGAGCTGTAATACTGGGCACAGCTCTATGTTATATAGTCGTGTTACACTCCTCTCACTTCTTGTAACCTACAAGTGTACAAAGATATTACATATTCACCATGTGACAAGTGGGCCTGTGTACCTTCAAATGCCAGGGCTGAATTTTAGTCCCAGTCCGGCCCTGCCCTCAGATGTGAAAAACAGTTTTCCACTCGTCCCCCCCCAAACCCTTATCAGATTATAGGCTCCCCGAAGGTCTAGTTTGGAGAACCATTTAGCCCCTGACAACTGGTTACACAAATCTGGAATAAGGGGAAGAGGGTACATGTTTCTCACGGTAATTCTGTTCAGTTCTCGAAATTCGAGGCAGGGATGTAAACCGACATCTTTTTTCTTTATGAAAAAAACCCTGCAGCCACAGGAGAGACAGAAGGACGTATATGCCCCTTGTGGAGACTCTCCGCAATATACTCCTTCATGGCTGAACGATCAGGGCAGGACAAATTGAACAGACAGGCTTTAGGCAACTTAGCCCCAGGAACCAACTTGATGGCACAATCAAAAGATCTATGTGGCGGTAAGACCTCAGCCTCGCTTTCAGAGAATACGTCTTCAAAGTTCCTTAGGTACTCCGGAATACCCTCCAGACTGACAGACAACACAGAGACAGATTTAACAGCTTTAGACAACAGTGCAGATTTACAACATATATTGGCACAGTTAGTACCCCATTGAATAATTTCCCCAGTCTCCCAATTGATGACTGGGTAGTAATGTTGCAACCAGGGCATCCCCAACACCAACCCAGCAGGCAGATTTTCCAAAACAAAACAACTTATTTTTTCAGCATGGACTGAGCCCACCTTCAGTGAAAAGACCTCTGAAACATAGAGAATCCCTTCATTGGTGAGAGGAGAGGAGTCAATGGCCACCACTTAAACTGGAGTCTCCAGCCTAATTGTCCTATCTTGCATTGAGATATCAAACGGGAGTCGATCAAGTTGATGGATGAACCGCAATCAATAAAAGCTGTAGAAAAATAAGGACAACCGTCCACCAGCAGTTCTACTTGCAACAAAACCTTTGAAAATGAGGAAGAATGTACCTGAGGGTCTGGGTGGACTCCTCGATCACCACCCAACCTAGTTGTTTCCCAACAGCTTGGCTGATGAGGGACAGGAGGGACAGTCCTTCCTCCAATGTCCAGATTCCCCACAATAGAAGCACAGCTGCTTCTCATGATGGCTTCTCCTTTCTTTCTCCTTAAAGGTGACAGTGCCCACCTCCATAGCCTCAGAAGCGGGAACGGCTTTACTCCCACTGGGGAACAACGGGGTGTCCAATTGCTTAACACCCCTCGACAGCCTCGGTCATGGCGTCCTCCAGAGAATCAGGTGGGGGGATGTAGGACCAAGGCATTCTTTAAATGCTCCGACAGACCTCTGAGGAATAAGCCCCTGAGGGCAGCATCATCCCAGGAAACCTCAGCAGCCCAGTTTCTGAACTCAGAGCAAAACAACTTGGCTGAATGTCTCCCCTGACACACACTCATGACCATATCCTCAGCCAGACGCACACGATCTGGTTCATCATAGACATGCCCAAGGCCCTCAAAAATGCATCCACCAACATTCTCTCAGGGGCCGAGGAAGGAAGAGAAAAAGCCCAAGACTGAGGGGATCCTCTTAACAAAGATATAATGACCCCCACCCTCTGACTTTCATCCCCTGAAGAGCGGGGTCTTAATGAGAAAAAAAGTTTACACCCCTCCTTGAAGACTCTAAATTTCTCTTTGTCTCCAGAGAAGATATCTGGCAACCTCACCGGAGGTTCAGGAGGAATCAGAATAACATCTCTGGCACCCGCTCCCTTGACCCCTGATGACAAAGCCCCTTGCACCATATCAGTCACCTGCTGCTGAGACTTAACAAGGGCTTACTGCTCAATATTCAGTTTATGCATTACCTGAGTCAAATGTTTCACCTGCTCAGGATCCATAATATCCCCACACCCCAGGAAAATTTATTTAGTCAGTGATAATATCAGGAACACCGTGACTGATGCACAGATCAGATCAGTACATGTGTCCAACCGGGTTACTGGGTTACCTGGTTCTTTGTGCATGGAGAGTTTGTCGGGACAGGCGTGACTGCCGGCGTACAGGACCTGCGACATGTGACCTTTGAGGAAGCATCGGGGCGAAGTAACCAGTGAGCTACCGGAGGAGATATCAGGCAATGACAGGGACTGGCAGGGCCGAGGGGAGGTCAGGCGAACCGAGGTCAGTGCTGGTAGGTCAGAGGGGAATCAGAACGAGAGACAAGAGAATGGTTAGGTCAAAGCCAAGAGTCATAAACCGGGAGAGCGACAGAGATTCCAGGGGAACAGGCAAAACAGGGAGTCACAAGATGAAGCAGGAGTCAATACCAGGGAAACAACAAATGGTACAGAATCAGTAGACAAGAACAAAACGGGAACAAACAAGGTCAGAAACAGGGAGATCACACGAAAGCATGCACAAGGCACAATCACTCAAGGGTCAACTAACTCAGCCGAGGGCAGGAGTATCACTGACACATGGACAGCCCAAGAGAGGCTATTTAAAGCCCTCCCAAAGTCAGAGAGAGGCCACCAGGATTAACCCCAGAAGCACTAGACAAAACTTCATACAGACCATGACATCAGTGTCAATTTTTGCTTCTGAGCAGGAAGCTACAATTGTATGTGGAAATACTGGTAGTGTGCAGAAAATAAACACAGGGAGGTCTGTGCACATTATAGAACAGATGGACGAAGAGGCTGGAAACACCAAGTGAGGTAAATCCTCCTGTGGCTGTATGTGTACAGTGTGAAGTGAGAGACTCAGATTTTTCTTTTACCGGCAGCTGATTCCTATTCTTGCAGATTAACCTTTTAGAAGCAACTATGTCCTCCTCGTTTCACTGGCCCATATTATACACAAGGACAGCTCATTATATGCCTAAGGCTATGTGCCCACGTTCAGGAAAGTGAGCAGAATTTTCCTGAGAAAATCCTGACTACTTTCGCAGGGTATCTGCATGCGCGTTTTTTCTCGCTTTTTGCGCATTTTTTTGTGCATTTTTTGCGTGGATTTTTCAGGAGCTTTTTGTGCAACATGTGCACAAAAATTGCGGAATGCATTAAAATGATGGGATGCTTAATGTAAGCATTTTTAAGCGTTTTTGCCATGTAAACCGCCAAAAGAAGTGCAAAAAAAGTGAAAAATCCAGAACGTGTGCACATAGCCTAAGGCTTCTCTTACACTTTTTTTCACGGTATGCCGCAATAACAGACCGCAAAAAACTAGCGGATCGCCATTTTTGGAGTTTCCAATACTATGGAAAAAGCCGAGATGCGAACTCTGCTTCAGGAAAATGGCCACCGCGATCTCCATCTGCGCACGCGCGGCATCCTGCGGCCATTTTCCTGAAGCCCCGGGCAGCAGAGCACTCCATCTGCGCACGCGCGGCCACAGGAAGATGGCCGCCCCCACCGATCACCAGGGGAATAGCGCAGATCGCGCTCTTTTTCCACACCTATGAAGTGGATTCGGGCCTTGGGCATGCGCAAACCACTACGCCACCAACGGAAAACTAAGCAAGATCTGGGGGAAGGAACAGCGATTTCACCACGCCCATTTGACCAGACCAGCCTGATTGACAGGCGAAAACGGCGACTTTGGTAACGTATTTCGGCAGCATAGGGGGGGAATCAGGGTCCACAAAATACACTATTGTAATGCACAGCTCAGGCCCTATTTAACGGTATTTTTATCTCATACGGAAAAAACGGGGTGACAGGTTCCCTTTAACTATCATGCCCTAGAAGAAGCTAGCCCCAACTTGAGTTGAGCAGCCTTGCTTGATGCCATGTTTTAGTTTTTTTCAAATCTGCAGCATGTCAATTCTTACAGCATTTTTGCAACATTTTTTACCAATTCAAGTGAAAAGAAAAAAAAAGGGTAAAAAATGTCTGCAATTTACACAGCATTTTCATGCCAAGTTCCTGATTTATGCTGCAGGAAAATCTGCTGCAAATACTTATAAAGCGAAAGTCAAAATACAAAGTAATTTTTATCCTAAATGCCTATATATATATATTTTTTTTTATACACTCTTTAGAAAATTTCAATAATATAACAGGAAAGGAAAAAAAAAGGGTAAATATTTTCAGAAATAGTAAAAGTATATAAAAACAAACAAACATAAATACAATCGTAATAAACCACAACGATAACGCTACAAGGCTGCGGATTTGCGAACCAAAATGGTTGTAAGAAGAATTTTTTTATAAAAATTTATATAAAAGTTACTGGGAGAGAGTTAGAGAGCATATAAAGAAAACCTTAAACATAGACATCCCATTAACGTCAAGTTTCATTCTATTCAATCTGGATCCTTCAAATTTACACTTTGAAAAAGGCTCATTGATACCTCATCTGATCAACGCAGCTAAAATAATTATCGCAAGACATTGGAAAGATGTAGAAACCCCTACTTGCAAAGAATGGATAAAAGAATCCAACCAAATCGGTATATATGAGAAAATTAGACTTTCAGGATCTAAAAACCTAAAGACTCTAAACGCATGGATAGCCTGGTTGAACGCCTCAGAGGATCACCAAATAAGCACAACCCGTAATCCTTGATTTCTGTCTCCCTACAAATTTCTTTTGATATTCCCTTTTTCTATTTTTTCTTCACATATAGTCTGTTCTGTAATGTTGATGCCTCGATTTGAGTTTGATCTCCCAAATCGCTTAGTTAATCTCTATAATTTAAGCAGGACTTTCTGACTCCCTACCCTTCCCTTTCCTTCCCATGTCCCTCCCCACAACTGCCCCTTGTTTTGTTTTTATATAAATGCCTATATATTTAATGCCATAATCTAAACAATTTTTTAATATACTTTAATTAAAAATTCTCTATCTACACTATGTAACTGCTTCTTTTATTTTATTTCTTTTTGATGACACTTGGCTTGAGAATCTCACTGCATGCTAGGATACTCAAATGAAGTGTCATGAAGGGGAAGAGGCTGCAGCCTCTCCCCCTCCCTGACATGAAGTGTCATCAGTGACCTTTGTTTGAGGGATTGATTCATGTGTGATGTGCACAAGGACAGTGCGCTCTATCGCCAGCTCAGATCAGCAGTAATGAGCCAGCAACAGAGAGCACTGTCACTGCACCTTAGAAGATGAATACAAGGTTTACACAGACCAGCACCTCCCCTAAAAGTGACATCAAATTAGTCCGAGTGTTGTCTATTTCTTTCACGGACAGAGCTTGGACCAAAAACCCAGTCATGTGAACAAGCCTTTAAAGTGAATTCTCAGGCTGCAGATTTTGTTGCAGAATTTTTTTTATGTGGAAAGTACCACTTCTATGAATGGAGTTATTTCAGATAAATTGGACAATTGCAGAACTTCTCACAACAATATTCACAGCAAATATGAAAATACTTCCCTTGCAGAATATCAGAAGCAACAGTATCACAATCTCTGGGACAGAGTGATTGCTTAAGCAGTGATCTAACGATATGGAATAACAACTTCATTTAGGAATAAAATGAGAGAATTTCTACTTTAACAATATCATATCCTCAATGTTGGTTGAGCGAAAATAATTGCAAATACCCTACCCTTTGTCCAGTGCTATTGTCAAAAGATAATTAAAGGTGTTGTTTAGTGTTATGGTAATTGATGTCCCATCCTCAGAATAGGTAATCAATATCAGAGTGTTAGAGGTCTGACATCGACACATTTCAGTTCCATACTTCCTTACTGAATGGAACCTGAACAGCACATCTTCAATCACTGTATGGCACAGTTGATCAGGCACTGAGCTGCAGTGTGTGGCTATGGCAGCTAGACAGCGTACAGTGCCGTGCTAATCAGGCTTGGTTCACTTTTTACATAAAGTAGCGCATGAGCAAAGAAGTGTTGTGAGTGCTGGGTGTCAGTCTTCACCATTCTGAAAATGATGACCGATCATAAACAGTAGTATAGGCCTCAATTCTATCTCAAGGTATACATCTATATACTGTATACCCTGGATATGAAGATATGAAGGTGACTTTATGCATCATAAGTTCAAACATTTCTAGACAGGAAAAAAATGAGAATCCCAAGTAAATACATTTCATAGTCCATTTAACAGGTAAAGTGAACATTTTGGGTTGGTTTCTGAAACAGAAAGAAAATAATTGTTATCAATGTTTTGAACCTAAAGGGAATCTGTCACCCCAAAATGCGTCTATAAGCTAAGGCCACTGGCATCAGGGGCTTATCTACAGCATTCTGTAATGCTGTAGATAAGCCCTGATGTAACCTGCAAGATAAGAAAAACAGGTTAGATTATACTCACCCAGGGGCGGTCCAAAGTACGCCTGTGCAGGAGCCGCAGCAGGAAGACAAGAAGAGGACGTCATCGTATGAAGATAGGAGGCGCTGGACCTGGACCACGGCGCCCATCGGACCAGACCGAACCGGAACCACCCCTGGGTGAGTATAATATAACCTGTTTTTCTTATCTTGCAGGTTACATCAGGGCTTATCTACAGCATTACAGAATGCTGTAGATAAGCCCCTGATGCCGGAGGCCTTAGTTTATAGATGAATTTTGGGGTGACAGATTCCCTTTAATGCTAATTGAGAAACAGCAGTGACTTCTTTAGGTCATTATGTAAGTACCACTTTACATATAAATACAAGAGATTGACCCCAATGTGTAATGGAATTGGGTTGTTTAATGCTCTGACCGTTGATGTAATTATGTTATAGATCATTTTGACACTTTTACTGATGAAAAATGGTAATAAGCAAAATTGGGAACCTATCTCCTAATTTCACTGGGTTCTGTATTTAACCACATGTGCATTGAAACACCGATTGCTTGGCGAAGTTGCGTCAGTGGATGGAGGCAGGCTAGCACCCTTGGGAAAGTACACACTACTGTAATACCTCTGACTGATGATTTAATGGTAAGGCGCAATGGAAGGGATGTATTAGTTAATTACCTTATGCCAGAAAGCAACATTAAACATCAATGAATCTATTAATCACAGGCATGAATAAAAGAAGGGTTTGGAATATGCCAGAGTATATTGAATACAATGGGTTATAAAGGATTAAATTAGATATTTTATTTTTCATTGCAACAAAGATTCCTGTTTGTGAACTATTTTTTCTTTTTCTCTTAAAATTAAGTAATTTACTTAAAGGGAACCTGTCACCCCCCCAGGCGTTTGTAACTAAAAGAGCCACCTTGTGCAGCACTAATGCTGCATTTTCACAAGGTGGCTCTTTTAGTTCTTGTTCCTGACACTACTGAAATAATTGTTTTTTAAATTTGTCCCTCATACCTTAAAATCGCCAGGGGGGCAGGTCTTTCCCCCCTAACAGAGACACACCACAGCCATCACTCATGGCCTCTGCGTGCCGGGCGCTGCCTCCTCTTCCTTCAGTAGCGTTCCCGGCACATGCACTGTATGTTTTTTTTTCGGGCATGCGCAGTTGCGCTGCCCTTTAAACTTATAGCGCAGGCGATGCTAATGAAGGAAGAGGAAGTGACGCCCAGCGCGCAGAGGCCATGAGTGACGGCTGTGGTGCGTCTCTGTTAGGGGGGAAAGACCTGCCCCCCTGGCAATTTCAAGGTAGGAGGGACAAATTTCAAAAACAATTATTTCAGTAGTGCCAGGAACAAGAACTAAAAGAGCCACCTTGTCAGAATGCAGCATTAGTGGTGCACAAGGTGGCTCTTTTAGTTACAAACGCCAGGGGGGTGACAGGTTCCCTTTAATGACTCCTGACTTCAATGAAATCCATTAGCAATAAAGAGATGAATGAGTAATTCTCTAAATTGCTCTTTAGCTTCAGTTTTAAAACAGATGTACAATACCAGAAAGTAGGGTTGAGCGAAACGGATCGTTCATTTTCATAAGTCGCCGACTTTTGGCAAAGTCGGCGTCTCATGAAACCGAGCCGATCCCTGTGTGGGGTCTGCCATGCGGTACGCGACTTTCGCGCCAAAGTCGCGTTTCAATGACGCTAAAAGCGCCATTTCTCAGCCAATGAAGGTGGACGCAGAGTGTGGGCAGCGTGATGACATAGATCTCAGTCCCCACCATCTTAGAGAAGGGCATTGCAGTGATTGGCTTGCTTTCTGCGGCGTCACAGGGGCTATAAAGGGGCGTTCCCACCGACCGCCATCTTACTGCTGCTGATCTGAGTGTAGGGAGAGGTTGCTGCAGCTTCTTCGGAAGCAGGGATAGTGATAGGCAGGGTACATAAAGCTACAAACCGCTTGTGCTGTAGCGATTTCCACTGTCCAACACCACCTTTTGATTGCAGGGACAGTGGAAGCTACATTTTTTTTTTCCTCAGCGCTGTAGCTCATTGGGCTGCCCTAGAAGGCTCCCTGACCCTGATAGCTGCGTTGCTGTGCCTGTGTGTACGCCGCTATGCAAAACAACTGCTTTTTTCAAAGCACAAATCCTGTTTTTCCTTCCTTTCTGCACAGCTATCTTGTGTGTTTGTCCACACTTTTGTGTGCAGCAGTCCTTTTTATAGCTGCCTGCCATACTTTTCTGAGATAACTGCGGGGAGATAAATATTGGCAAGTCTGCCTCCGTGCCATTGCTGTGTGTGGTATCTGTCTCTCATTGTGTGCCACCGAAAACACTGTAATACTTGGCCATTTTTTTTTTTTGGGGGGGTACATTCTCCCTTTTCCAAAAAAAAAATTAATGGGAGATAAATATTGGCAAGTCTGCCTCCGTGCCATTGCTGTGTGTGGCATCTGTCTGTCATTGTGTGGCACCGAAAACACTGTGTAATACTTGGCCATTTTTTTTTTTTGGGGGGTACATTCTCCCTTTTCCCAAAAAAAAATTAGTGGGAGATAAATATTGGCAAGTCTGCCTCCGTGCCATTGCTGTGTGTGGCATCTGTCTCTCATTGTGTGGCACCGAAAACACTGTGTAATACTTGGCCATTTTTTTTTTTTTTGCTAAATTCTCCCTTTTCCAAAAAAAAAATTAGTGGGAGATAAATATTGGCAAGTCTGCCTCCGTGCCATTGCTGTGTGTGGCATCTGTCTCTCATTGTGTGGCACCGAAAACACTGTGTAATACTTGGCCATTTTTTTTTTTTTTGCTAAATTCTCCCTTTTCCAAAAAAAAAATTAGTGGGAGATAAATATTGGCAAGTCTGCCTCCGTGCCATTGCTGTGTGTGGCATCTGTCTCTCATTGTGTGGCACCGAAAACACTGTGTAATACTTGGCCATTTTTTTTTTTTTTGGGTACATTCTCCCTTTTCCCCCAAAAAAATTAGTGGGAGATAAATATTGGCAAGTCTGCCTCCGTGCCATTGCTGTGTGTGGCATCTGTCTGTCATTGTGTGGCACCGAAAACACTGTGTAATACTTGGCCATTTTTTTTTTGGGGGGGTACATTCTCCCTTTTCCAAAAAAAAAATTAGTGGGAGATAAATATTGGCAAGTCTGCCTCCGTGCCATTGCTGTGTGTGGCATCTGTCTGTCATTGTGTGGCACCGAAAACACTGTGTAATACTTGGCCATTTTTTTTTTTGGGGGGGTACATTCTCCCTTTTCCAAAAAAAAAATTAGTGGGAGATAAATATTGGCAAGTCTGCCTCCGTGCCATTGCTGTGTGTGGTATCTGTCTCTCATTGTGTGCCACCGAAAACACTGTTTAATGCTTGGCCATTTTTTTGGGGGGGGTACATTCTCCCAGAAAAAAAAAAAATAGTGGGAGATTAAGATTGGCATTTCTGCTTGAGTGCTGGTCCTGTGTGTGCCATCTGTCTCAAATTATTGGGGCACAGAAAACCTAGTGTGTAACATTGGGCCTGATTTTCCTTTCAGTGTCAGGCCCCTATAAAGGTATATATAAATCCTACAGAAGTTTGAGTTCACCTGATAAGTTGTTTTACAGTAACAAATAGCGTTACTTTGGTTACGTTTTGCAAACAATGAGGAAGTCTAGTGGAAGAGGTCGTGGCCGTGGGCGGTCATTGTCAGCTGGTAATGATGGTAGTGGTGGTGGAGCATCAGGTGGTTGTGGTAAAAGCAGTACAGCACCTAAGTCTCGAGTTGTTGAGCCAGGTTCGTTGTCTGGCTACACAAGGCCTCGAACGCTCTCTTTTCTGGGAGTAGGAAAACCACTTTTGAAGCCGGAACAGGAGGAACAAGTATTGGCTTTCATTGCTGTCAGAGCAGTGCATCGTCAGTGGATGCTCCCGGTCAGGAACAAGTCGCTTCCTTGTGTCCTTCACTAAAAACAACAGTGAAGGATGCGTCAGTCGACACAACAGGTTACTCCATGGAGCTCTTTACACATACTGTTCCTGGGTTACATAGTGAAACAGTTAACAGGCTATGCCCATTAGAAGTTGAATCGGACATGGAGTGCACAGATGCACAGCCACAGCCAGATTACTATGCTGTTCCTTTGACTCAGACCAGAACATTGCCCTCGCAGTGTACTGAGGCAGAATCAAAACCAGCGGAGACTATGGTGCTCCGTCACGAACGCAATACCACCGGCTTACACGGTGACACAGACGAAGTTGCACACAACATAGAAGAGGAGGTCATAGATGACCCAGTTGTGGACCCCGATTGGCAGCCATTGGGGGAACAGGGTGCAGGCGGCAGTAGTTCTGAAGCGGAGGAGGAGGAGCCGCAGCAGGCATCAACATCACAACAGGTTCCATCTACCGGGCCCGTATCTGGCCAAAAACGCGTGGCAAAACCAAAACCAGTTGGAGGACAGCGTGGCCATCCGGTTAAAGAAGCTCAGTCTGCAATGCCTGAAAAGGTATCCGATAGTAGAAAGAGTGCAGTCTGGCATTTTTTTAAACAACATCCAAATGATCAGCGCAAAGTCATCTGTCAAAAATGTTCAACTACCTTAAGCAGAGGTCGGAATCTTAAAAGTCTAAATACAAGTTGCATGCATAGACATTTATCCACCATGCATTTGCAAGCCTGGACTAACTACCAAACGTCCCTAAAGGTTGCAGCACCCTCGGCCAATGAAGCTAGTCAGCAACGCTACATCCCTTCCCTCCCTGTAAGCCGACCATTTCACACACCACCTGCAGTATCTGTGCAGCTTTCGTCGCCAGGCCAAAGCAGTCAGGGAATCACCAGGTTAGTAGTAGGAAACACTGCATGTAGGGCACCGGCAAGAATACCATCTCCAACCCTCTCTCACTGACCCATGTCCACCGGCACCACCGCTAGTTCCACGATCTCCAGCTCTCCAGTCCAGCTCACCCTACATGAGACTCTTGTTAGGAAAAGGAAGTACTCATCCTCGCATCCGCGTACACAGGGTTTGAACGCCCACATTGCTAGACTAATCTCATTAGAGATGATGCCCTACTGGTTAGTTGAAAGCGAAGCTTTCAAAGCGCTGATGGACTACGCTGTACCACGCTATGAGCTACCCAGTCGGCACTTCTTTTCTAGAAAAGCCATCCCAGCCCTCCAACAGCATGTTAAAGACCGCATCGTCCATGCACTCAGGCAGTCTGTGACTACAAAGGTGCACCTGACAACAGATGCATGGACCAGTAGGCATGGCCAGGGACGTTACGTGTCCATCACGGCACACTGGGTGAATGTGGTGGATGCAGGCTCCACAGGGGACAGCAATATTGGGACAGTTCTGCCTAGCCCACGGTCAAGGAAAGAGTTGGCTGTAGGCGTTCGCCCCCCCCTCCTCCTCTTCCTCCTCCTCCTGCAGAAGCGAGAGCTCGTCCACAGACCGCAGTTGCACATCCACTCCATCCGCAGCTGCCACTGTTGCACACCAGGTGTGCCATTATGGGACAGCTAGTGGCAAGCGTCAGCAGGCTGTATTGGCAATGAAGTGTTTGGGCGACAACAGACACACCGCGGAAGTTCTGTCCGAGTTCTTGCAGAAAGAAACTCAGTCATGGCTGGGCACTGTACATCTTGAGGCAGGCAAGGTAGTGAGTGATAACGGAAGGAATTTCATGGCTGCCATAGCCCTTTCCCAACTGAAACACATTCCTTGCCTGGCTCACACCTTAAACCTGGTGGTGCAGTGCTTCCTGAAAAGTTATCCGGGGTTACCCGACCTGCTCCTCAAAGTGCGCAGACTTTGCTCGCATATCCGCCGTTCGCCTGTACACTCCAGCCGTATGCAGAACTATCAGCGTTCTTTGAACCTTCCTCAGCATCGCCTAATCATCGACGTTGCAACAAGGTGGAACTCCACACTGCACATGCTTCAGACAGTGTGCGAACAGAGGCGTGCTGTTATGTATTTGTGGGAGGATACACGGGCAGGCAGTTGGATGGAAGACATGGAGTTGTCAGGTGTGCAGTGGTCGAAGCTACAAGACCTGTGTCAAGTCCTTCAGTGTTTTGAGGAATGCACATGGCTGGTTAGTGCAGACAACGCAATAATAAGCATGAGCATCCCCCTAATGCGTCTGCTAATGCAAAGTTTGACGCACATAAAGGAGCAGGCGTCTGCAGCCGAGGAAGAGGAAAGCCTTGATGACAGTCAGCCATTGTCTGGTCAGGGCCGTGTAGAGGACGCGGTAGCGGGCGAAGAGGAGGAGGAGGACGAGGAGGATGATGGGGATGAGTACTTTTTTACTGAGGAAGCTTCTCCTGGGCCAACAGAAATTAGTGGCGTTGCAAGGCCGGGTTCTGTTTTTGTAAGGGAGACAAGTGACGTAGATTTGCCTGTAACTGCCCCTCAAACCAGCACAACCGCAGATTTGCCAACTGGAACTTTGGCCCACATGGTGGATAATGCCTTACGTATCCTCAAAAAGGACCCACGCATTATTAAAATGATGAGCGATGACGATTACTGGTTGGCCTGCATCCTTGACCCTTGCTATAAAGGCAAATTGCAAAATATTATGCCACATGAGAACCTCGAACAAATATTAGCAACCAAACAAGCTACTCTTGTAGACCATTTGATTCAGGCATTCCCAGCACACAGCGCCGGTGATGGTTCTCACACGAGCTGCAGGGGGCTACAGGGCAGAGGTGTTAGAGGTGCACAGATCAGAAGTGGCTTTGGACAGAGGGGTTTTCTGACCAGGTTGTGGAGTGATTTCGCAATGACCGCAGACAGGACAGGTACTGCAGCATCTATTCAAAGTGACAGGAGACAACATTTGTCCAGTATGGTTACTAACTATTTTTCAGCCCTTATTGATGTTCTCCCTCAACCGTCATTCCCATTTGATTACTGGGCATCCAAATTAGACACCTGGCCTGAATTGGCAGAATATGCGTTGCAGGAGCTTGCTTGCCCAGCAGCTAGTGTGCTATCAGAAAGAGTATTCAGTGCTGCTGGTTCAATATTAACCGAAAAAAGGACTCATCTGGCTACCCAAAATGTGGATGATCTCACCTTCATTAAAATGAACCACTCCTGGATTTCAAATTATTTTGCCCCACCTTTCCCGGCTGACACCTAGCTTTCCTATAAAAAGGTCTTGCTTGTGGACTGGTCTTACTGAGTGTTAAAATCTCTTAATTTGCAGCAGCTGTTTGACCAGCATACGACATGTTTACACATCCCCCAATGGGAAAACTCCCCCCACGGGGCCGTTGTCTCACTCTCGACACTTGGCGCAAGCACCCGTTAGTTACAGTGCTGTTTGTCAGAAGAGGTGGGTGTGCTCGCTTTTGGTCGACGGCACTGCCACTGGGTCCCTCATAGTACAATGTAGTGTCTCTGGCGGTGGTGGTGCGCACCCAACGTCAAACACACCGTTGTAACATGAGGGGCCCTGGGGCGGTACCGCCGGCCACAAGAGAGTCCCCCCCCCCAGCTCAAACTGTGCTCTACCACGTGCCAAATTATCTCGCACAGCTCCACCAATGTTTAGTCTATGCGCTGACATCATTCAATGCCTGGCACTGACAATCAATACCAATTTGTTGACATCTATGATGATAGTTACAGTAGTCTGGGTCAGTGTCCTATATTGACACCAGTAAATACTAATTTACTGCCAAATTACTTTGTCATAAACTCTGCAGATGAGCCCACCCCTGTACCTAAGCATGCCACCCTTTTTTTTATTTATAGTTGTTTTGCGAGACATTAACATCTATTTATTTTTTGGGAGTACTAACTGTGTCAGACACTTCTTGCAATACTCCTCCACTGACCACAATGCTGCCTGCCTGTGTATCCATGTAACCGATTTAAAACTGCCATGCCTGCCTATTGTTTGTTATTTTAGGCCTTTGATAGCCTGTCTGCGGCCCCTACTTGCAATACTCCTCCACTGACCACAATGCTGCCTGCCTGTGTATCCATGTAACCGATTTAAAACTGCCATGCCTGCCTATTGTTTGTTATTTTAGGCCTTTGATAGCCTGTCTGTGGCCCCTACTTGCAATACTCCTCCACTGACCACAATGCTGCCTGGAGTGCCTGCCTGTGTATCCATGTAACTGATTTAAAACTGCCATGCCTGCCTATTGTTTGTTATTTTAGGCCTTTGATAGCCTGTCTGCGGCCCCTACTTGCAATACTCCTCCACTGACCACAATGCTGCCTGCCTGTGTATCCATGTAACCGATTTAAAACTGCCATGCCTGCCTATTGTTTGTTATTTTAGGCCTTTGATAGCCTGTCTGCGGCCCCTACTTGCAATACTCCTCCACTGACCACAATGCTGCCTGCCTGTGTATCCATGTAACCGATTTTAAAACTGCCATGCCTGCCTATTGTTTGTTATTTTAGGCCTTTGATAGCCTGTCTGCGGCCCCTACTTGCAATACTAATCCACTGACCACAATGCTGCCTGCCTGTGTATCCATGTAACCGATTTAAAACTGCCATGCCTGCCTATTGTTTGTTATTTTAGGCCCTTGTTAGCCTGTCTGCGGCCCCTACTTGCAATACTCCTCCACTGACCACACCAATGCTGCCTGTGTACCCCTGGAACCTATTTAAAAGTTCATAGAGCCTAGTTATATATTTTATTTACTATTAATAAGGCCATGATGGACTACACTGTACCACGCTACAAGCTAACCAGTCGACACTTCTTTTGCGAGAAAAGCCATCCCAACCCTCCACCAGCATGTAAAAGACCGCATTGTCCATGCACTCTGGCAATCTGTGAGTACAAAGGTGCACCTGACAACAGACGCATGGACCTGTAGGCATGGCCACGGAAGATTACGTGTCCATTAAGGCGCAATGGGTTAATGTGGTGGATGCATGGTCCACAGGGGACAGCCTCCTAAGTCTGTCTGCAGTCCCTAATTCAAATTGTCCTCCACTGTCTAAATCGGAGCTTCCACCTTCTGGCTTTCGGCCTATAGTATCAGAAATTAAACTGCATTTGGCCTTCAACTTTGGTTACGGCCTACTAACGGTGTCTGCCCCTCCCTGGTGTTGCCCTCAACTGAATACAGCTGAGCTTCAACCTTCTGGCTCTCATTAAGTGCTGTTTTTAAATAAAAAAATGGTGTTTAGGTCCTACTAACGGTGTGTGCCCCTCCCTGGTGTTTGTCCTCAACTGAATAAAGCTGAGCTTCAACCTTCTGGCTCTCATTAAGTGCTGTGTTTTTAAAAATTGGTGGTTAGGGCCTACTAACGGTGTCTGCCCCTCCCTGGTGTTTGCCCTCAACTGAATAAAGCTGAGCTTCCACCTTCTGGCTTTCGGCCTATAGTATCAGATATTAAACTGCATTTGGCCTTCAACTTTGGTTACGGCCTACTAACGGTGTCTGCCCCTGCCTGGTGTTTGTCCTCAACTGAATAAAGCTGAGCTTCAACCTTCTGGCTCTCATTAAGTGCTGTGTTTTTAAAAATTGGTGGTTAGGGCCTACTAACGGTGTCCACATTAAATGCAACCTATAGCCTAACAAGCTGTTTTGTGAAAAACCTGGACAACCCCTTTAAAAACTAATAAAATTATTATTTTTTTAACCCCTTCATGACCCAGCCTGTTTTGACCTTTATGACCTGGCCATTTTTTGCAATTCTGACCAGTGTCCCTTTATGAGGTAATAACTCAGGAACGCTTCAACGGATCCTAGCGATTCTGACAGTTTTTTCGTGACATATTGGGCTTCATGTTATTGGTGAATTTAAGTCGATAATTTTTGCATTTATTTGTGAAAAAAATGGAAATTTGGAGAAAATTTTGAAAATTTCGCAATTTTCAAATTTTGAATTTTTATTCTGTTAAACCAGAGAGTTATGTGACACAAAATAGTTAATAAATAACATTTCTCACATGTCTACTTTACATCAGCACTATTTTGGAAACAACATTTTTTTTTGCTAGGAAGTTATAAGGGTTAAAATTTGACCAGCGATTTCTCATTTTTACAACAAAACTTGCAAAACCATTTTTTTAGGGACCACCTCACATTTGAAGTCAGTTTGAGAGGGCTATATGGCTGAAAATGGCAAAAGTGACACCATTCTAAAAACTGCACCCCTCAAGGTGCTCAAAACCACATTCAAGAAGGTTATTAACCCTTCAGGTGTTTCACAGCAGCAGAAGCAACATGGAAGGAAAAAATGAACATTTCACTTTTTAGTCCCAAAAATGATCTTTTAGCAACAATTTTTTTTATTTTCCCAAGGGTAAAAGGAGAAACTGGACCCCAAAAGTTGTCCAATTTGTCCTGAGTACGCCCATACCCCATATGTAGGGTGAACCACTGTTTGGGCGCACAACAGGGCTCGGAAAAAAAGGAGCTCCATTTGACTTTTTGAATGAAAAATTGGCTCCATTCTTTAGCGGACACCATGTCGCATTTGGAGAGCCCCTGTGTGCCTAAAGATTGGAGCGCCCCCACAAGTGACCCCATTTTGGAAACTAGACCCCCCAAGGACCTTATCTAGATGCATAGTGAGCACTTTAAACCCCCAGGTGCTTCACAAATTGATCCGTAAAAATGAAAAAGTACTTTTTTTTCACAAAAAAGTTATTTTAGCCTCAATTTTTTTTATTTTCACATGGGCAACAGGATAAAATGGATCATAATATTTGTTGGGCAATTTCTCCTGAGTACACCAATACCTCACATGTGGGGGTAAACCACTGTTTGGGTACACGGCAAGGCTCAGAAGGGAAGGAGCGCCATTTGACTTTTTGAAGGAAAAATTAGCTCCAACCGTTAGTGGACACCATGTCGCATTTGGAGATCCCCTGTGTGCCTAAACATTGGAGCTCCCCCACAAGTGACCCAATTTTTGAAACTAGACCCCCCAAGGAACTTATCTAGATGCATAGTGAGCATTTTAAACCCATAGGTGCTTCACAAATTCATCCGTAAAAGTGAAAAAGTACTTTTTTCACATAAATTTTCTTTTAGCCTCAATGTTTTCATTTTCACATGGGCAACAGGATAAAATGGATCCTAAAATTTGTTGAGCAATTTCTCCTGAGTACACCGCTGCCTCATATGTGGGGGTAAACCACTATTTGGGCGCACGGCAGGGCTCAGAAGGGAAGGAGTGCCATTTGACTTTTTGAATGGAAAATTAGCTCCAATCATTAGTGGACACCATGTCGCGTTTGGAGAGCCCCTGTGTGCCTAAACATTGGAGCTTCCCCACAAGTGACCACATTTTGGAACTAGACCTCCCAAGGAACTAATCTAGATGTGTGGTGAGCACTTTGAACCCCCAAGTGCTTCACAGAAGTTTATAACGCAGAGCCATGAAAATAAAAAATCATTTTTCTTTCCTCAAAAATGATTTTTTAGCCTGCAATTTTTAATTTTAATAAGGGAAACAGGAGAAATTGAACCACAAAATTGTTGTCCAGATTGTTCTGAATACGCTGATACCCCATATGTAGGGGTAAACCACTGTTTGGGCAAACGTCGGGGCTCAGAAGGGAGGGAGAGCCATTTGACTTTTTGCAAGATTGGCTGGAATCAATGTTGGCACCATGTCGTGTTTGGAGACCCCCTGATGTGCCTAAACAGTGGAATCCCCTGAATTCTAACTCTAACACTAACCCCAACACACCCCTAACCCTAATCCCAACTCTACCCATGACCCTAATCACAACCCTAACCTCAACACACCCCTAACCACAACCCTAACCCCAACACACCCCTAACTATAATTCCAACCCTAACCACAACCCTAACCCCAATGCACCCCTAACTCTAACCATAACCCTAACCACAAGCCTGACCCTAACCCACCCCTAGCCCTAATCTTAACCCTAATTCCAACCCTAACTCTAATTCCAACCCTAACTCTAAGGCTATTTGCCCACGTGTTACGGCTGGCTACAATGGCTGAGCCTGGAAGAGCAGCAGTAACCAAGCACAGAGTATCTGCCCTAGCCAGATGCTGGGACCGATGTCTTTACTAAGCAGACTCCACTGCGGCTGGAGAACAATAGGGGGCCGCAGCGTAGGTGGTTTAAGATTCCCCCTGTGCAGCGGCGGGAACTAGAAACCTAACATTACCCCCCCTCCTTGGACCTCGCTACGCTCGAAGGCAGCAATGAGATGTGAAGCTTTAATGTGATCAGCAGGCTCCCAGGACCTGTCCTCTGGGCCATAACCCTTCCAGTCCACCAAATAACATTTTTTGCCACGTACCACTTTGCACCCTAAGATAGCGTTCACCTCGTAATCATCCGTAGATGAACCCGATGTCCCAGCAGATGACTCGGAAAACCAGGACATGTGTACGAGTTTTAAGAGGGACCCATGAAAGGTGTCGGTGATACCTAGACATAGTGGAAGGGCCAGACGGTAGACCACAGGGTTAACCTATTCGAGGACCTTGAAGGGACCCAAGTAGAGAGGTGCAAACTTAGTGGACTCAACTCGCAGCCTGATGTTACGGGCAGAGAGCCATAATAAATCACCAGGAACAAAGGTCAGAGCGGGGCTCCGGTGTGCATTGGCGGAGGACCTCATTCTCTCCTTAGAGGCTTGGATGGCATCCTGAGTGCGGTCCCAAATGTCCTGTGCCTCCACAGCCCAGTCTGCCACCCTGGCAGAGACAAAATGTCACAGGTATGTAACCAGGGTCTGGTTGGCCCTCTCTACCAACCCATTCGTCTCAGGATGGTATGCTGAAGAGAGATTCAACTCGATGCTGAGTAGACGACAAAGCTCTCTCCAGAACCGAGACGCAAACTGGGGACCCCGGTCACTGACAATTTTGTCCGGCATACCGTGTAGGCGGAAAATGTGTTTTATAAACAACACTGCCAAGGCCCATGCAGAAGGTAGCCGTGGAAGGGGCACCAAGTGCACCATTTTAGAGAAATGGTTGGTGATTACCCAAATGATGGTACAGCCACGGGACTTGGGTAAGCCCAACACAAAGTCCATTCTGACCATCTCCCACGGCCTGTCTGCCACCGGCAGGGGATAAAGTAAACCAGCTGGCCATTGTCGAAGAGACTTATTCTTGGCACCGGAGACACATGCCCGAATATAGTCCCCGACGTCACGGGCCATATGCGGCCACCAGTATGTCCTTGCCAGCAGCTCAGATGTCCTCTTGGTTCCAAAATGTCCACCCACCCTGGACGAATGAGCCCAAGAGAGAATCTCTGATCGCAAATGTGATGGTACAAAAGTCTTGCCCGGGGGCACAGACTCTAGCGAGACCAGAGCCACGGTTCTCAGGCTCTCAAAAGGGACAATAAGCTGAGGCTCCTCTTCCTCCTCCTCAGATGACACAACAGAGCGAGAGAGAGAGTCGGCACGAATGTTCTCCCCGGAGAAAAAATGGAGGGTGAAATGGAACCGGGAGAAGAACAGGGACCATCAGGCCTGGCGATAATTTAGCTGCTGGGCTGTCTATAATACACCAAATTTTTGTGGTCTGTGAAAACTTGGAAGGGAAAGCGAGCTCCCTCCAAAAGATGTCTCCACTCTGAGAAGGCCAACTTCATTGCTAGCAGCTCCCTGTCCCCAATGGAATGATTCCTCTCCACTGGTGTGAAGGTCTTGGAAAAGAAGAAGCAAGGATGCTTCCGACCTTGAGCATCCTTTTGGAAGATTACTGCTCCAGCACCAATGGATGAGGCATCCACCTCCATAATAAATGGCTTATCTACATCGGGGCGATGTAGAATGGGAGAGCTAGCAAAATGAGACTTAATAGAGAGGAAGGCCTTGGAGACCTCCTCCGACTACAATTTGGGATTTGCTCCCTTCTTGGTGAGGGCTACCAAGGGAGCTACCAAAGTTGAGAGATGCAGAATGAACTGGCGATAATACAGTAGTTAATGAACCCCATAAAGCGCTGCACCGCTTTGAGAGAATGGGGTTCCTGCCAGTCCATCACAGCCTGTAGTTTGTCAGGATCCATAGCCAATCCCTGGGCAGAGATGATATAACCAAGGAAAGGCAAGGACTCCTGCTCAAACACACATTTCTCCAACTTGGCATAGAGGAAGTTTGCCCGTAAGAGGTCGAAGACTTTGCAAACATCTCTCTGGTGAGAGTCAATATCTGGAGAGTAGATGATTATATCATCCAGATAGACTGCGACCGAGGTGGAGAGCATATCCTGGAAGACATCATTTACAAAGTCTTGGAAAATGGCTGGGGCATTGCAGAGACCGAAGGGCATCACCAGATATTCATAGTGCCCATCTCTGGTGTTAAAAGCCGTCTTCCGTTCATTCCCCTCATGGATGCGAATCAGGTTGTAAGCACCCCGCAGATCTAATTTGGTGAATACTAGTGTTGAGCATTCCGATACCGCAAGTATCGGAATTCCGATACCGGGATTCCGATACTTGCAGCGTATCGGATACCAGAATCGGAAGTTCCCAGATTCAAACTGCACGAATTCAGCCAATGAGAATGATTCCAAGTGTGGGCACATCCTGTTCAGCATGGAGGGCATGAAACTACTGGCAAGGCTGTGATTGGCTGCTGAAATGATGTCATGCTGCAGTTTAAAAGTCGCTGGCGCCATTTTGCGCTCACTCTGCTGTGAATTCAGTTAGTGACAGGACGCTGTTTGCTGACTGAGGGCCAGTTTAGAGATAGCGATTTGCTTCATTGTTCTTTTCCAAGGCTAATTTAGCAACCGCTGTGTTCACCTACTAATCACCTTGCTTTTGCCTTGCAGCGCTGTTTTCACAGCGATCTGCAAGGTCTCTGTGTGTGTGTGTGTGTGTGCGTGTGCAGCCCACTCTCTAGTCTGTGTGCAGCCATAGGCCATAGCTGGTTGTATTCAGTTCAGGGAGGGTGGTTCACTGCCTCATACTGTTCAATTTATTTATTTTTTTTCAAGTAATGCAGGCTGCTGCACATATTTTCAAAAAATTCCTATTAGTGTCTTTCCACCCGTATCCAGCTAACTTGTGGAAAAACACTACATAGGACAACGTAGAGGAGTGTTTTTGGGCCTTGCAGCGCCGTTTACGGCTGTCTGCACGGTCTCCGTGTGACTGCAGCTCTCCCTGTTGTCAGTTCAGCCCCAAAAAAATAAATAAATAATAAAGTTCACCAAACACACCACTTTACCTTTGTGTAGGCCACATTAGCTCATATTAAAGTCTAGTCCACACTTTAGAAAATTAGTGTTTCTTATACCTGTTAGGACTCGGAGCTGTTCAGGAATAAGCACACAAAGCCGTTAGTACTTTTCTGCTTATCTTTATCAGTCAACCAAGATGAAGAAGGCAGGGAGTAAGGCACGTGGGCGTGGGCGCGGAGCAGGGAGAGGACATGGGGATTCTGTGCCTGCTGCAGGCACCGGTGACTCATCAGCACCCACTTTCAGCAGGGAACAGTCGATCATGCGCAGCTTTGTCGGAGAGCGCCGTACACCGCTGCTGCGTGAAGACCAAATTGAAGCCGTTGTTGGATGGATGGCAGCTAATGCATCGACTTCAATTAGTGCCACATCCTCTCAGACACAGAGCACTGGAGAGCAGCCATCTGTCTCTTCACCACCTGCCAAATTGGCCAGGCAGACAGAGAGCCCAGGACAGGAGCCGTCTCTACTTCTGTTCTCTGAATCTCTTGGCTTGGAAACAGGGGGCCAGCCAAGCAGCATTGTAGAAATGGAAGAAGAGGCAGGGTGCAGTGATGCCCAACAGCTTTTTCTCTCTGAGTCTGAAGAGGCGGGTGGGCCAGTGCCTCCGGTCACCACATCGCAGGACGCATCCGCTGATGACACTCAGGTGCCACTTTCTAGTGCGTGCTCTGCTGCTGAGACTACCCAGGAGGAGCAGTTGGTGGCAGAGGGTAGTGTAGATGATGAGGTCCTTGACCCATCTTGGCGTGAGGGACAGGAAGGTGGTGGGAGCAGCTCTGAGGAAGAGATTCCCCGAACGGGCCAAAGAGGGAGAGGGAGGGGGAAGACTGTGGATCCTGCAGCCTCCACTTTGGCACCCGTTAGGAGCATGTCTCTTTCAAAAGCCAAAAAGGGTGCTCCCAAGACTTGCAGTGCCTGGTTCTTTTTTGACACAGTTGCAGATGACATTTGCTATGTCAAATGCAAGGTGTGTCATCACAAAGTCAAAAGAGGTCGAAATGTCAGCAACCTCAATACCTCCAACATGTGGAAACATGTGCGGACCAGGCACGTGGCGGAGTTAGAAAAACACACTGAAGAGCTAGGCCAACCAACAGCGGCAGCTACCACCTCTTCAGCTCGTGTTGCCTCTTCCTCCAGCTCACACGCAGCTGGTTTGGCTTCCTCCCAGGATCGCCGTGGAAGAACCTCTGGCCCTGTTGTCCAGAGACCCACTGTAATTCCACCCGCAGCACCACGTTCCCAGGCATCCTCACACTCCCAGCCCAGTCTACAGCCATCGGTAGTACAGGCATGGGAGAAAAGGAGGCCTTTCTCGTCAAACCACCCACGAGCACAGGCTCTGACTGCAGGCATTGCCAAACTTCTGTCACTGGAAATGCTGTCATTCAGACTGGTGGAGACTGACAGCTTCCGTGACTTGATGTCATTGGCAGTCCCACAGTACAATGTGCCCAGCCGCTTTTACTTCAGCAGGCAAGCTGTCCCTGCCCTGCACAAGCATGTGGAGGGACACATAAAACACGCGCTACTGAACGCCGTCAGTAGCAAGGTCCACCTCACCACCGATGCGTGGACCAGTCAACATGGACAGGGGCGATACCTTTCCCTCACAGCCCATTGGGTTAATGTTGTTGAGCCGGGTACAGATCGTGCGAGTGGCGCAGGACGTGTCCTGCCCACTCCAAGGATTGCAGGAATCCAGTCTGTACGCATTGACTCCTCCTCTTACACCAGTTCCTCAGAATCATCGCTGCAGGAGCCGTCACAGTCCACCTCCACATGGACCCGAGAACGTTTACCTGTTACGACCGACATGAGCACAGCCGTGGCCAAACGTCAACAGGCCGTCTTGAAATTAATTTCTTTGGGGAATCGAAGCCACACAGCGCAGGAGCTCTGGAATGCCATCAAGCAGGAGAGCGATGTGTGGTTTGTGCCAGCGAATCTCCAGCCAGGCATGGTAGTGTGTGATAATGGCCGAAATCTGGTGGCAGCTCTGGGCCTCGGCAACCTCACTCACATCCCATGTCTGGCACATGTGCTCAATTTGGTCGTGCAGAGTTTTTTGAGGGACTATCCGGATCTTGATGCACTGCTGCACAAGGTCCGCCTAGAGTGTGCTCACTTGCGGCGTTCCAGCACGGCAAAATCGCGCATTGCGGCTCTGCAGCGCCGATTCTGCCTTCCGGAACATCGCATCATATGTGACCTACCTACCAGGTGGAATTCCACGTTACATATGTTGGAGCGGTTGTGTGAGCAGCAGCAAGCAGTAATGGAGTACCAGCTGCATCAGGCGCAAAGAAGTCGCACTCCGCGCCGTTCAGACTTCACAACCACAGAGTGGGCCACTATGAAGGACGTCTGCCAGGTTTTGCGTCCCTTCGATTATTCCATGCGGATGGCGAGTGCAGATGATGCACTAGTCAGCATGACTGTCCCCCTTATCTGCCTGCTTGAAAAATCACTGCAAGCGCTAAGGGATGATGTTGTGGAAGAGGTGGAGGATGAGGATTCACCATTTCCATCATCTTCTGGACAGTCAGCGCCACGTGGTTCCTCACAAACGCGTAGGCAGGGGACACTTTGTGAGGAGGATGAGGAGGAGTCAATGGAGGAGGAAGACATCCGTCCAGAGGAGGGAGTTACACAATTGTCCAGTAGTCAGTGTGTACAGCGAGGGTGGGGTGATGACGAGCGGGCAGAGATCACGCCTCAAGCAGGGGACAGCGTTTCTTGGCCAGTTGGCAGTCTGCAGCACATGGTGGATTACATGCTGCAGTGCCTGAGAAACGACCGCCGCATCGCCCACATTCTCAGCATGTCTGATTATTGGGTGTTCACCCTCCTCGATCCTCGCTACCGGGACAACGTAGAAAGCCTCATCACACCGTTGAACCGGGAGCGAAAAATGCGGGAGTACCAAGAGACACTGGTGAATTCCATCATCTTCTCCATTCCAACTGAGAGAAGTGCTGCTAGTGCATTACAAAGCAGCTCAGTGCATCCAGGCAGTGGAGGAGGCTCTGCACAAAGAGGGAGCAGAAGCAGTGCCTCTGCCCAAGGCAAGACCAGTATGGGCCAACTGTGGCACAGTTTTGTGTGCCCGCCACAAAAGTCTACACCATCACAGACGGCTCCAGTCAGCAGGAGGCAACAGTTCCGTCAGATGGTGACAGACTACATGTCTTGCCCTCTTGCTGTACTCCCAGACGGCACTTCCCCTTTCAAGTTTTGGGTCTCAAAGTTGGATACATGGCCAGAGCTAAGCCAGTATGCATTGGAGGTGCTGGCTTGCCCTGCGGCTAGTGTACTATCGGAACGCGTCTTTAGTGCTGCAGGTGGTGTACTAACTGACCGTCGCATGTGACTATCCTCCGATAACGTTGACCGGCTTACTTTCCTGAAAATGAACCAGGCCTGGATCTCGCAGGAATTT
Organism: Ranitomeya variabilis; assembly: GCF_051348905.1. NCBI lineage: Eukaryota > Metazoa > Chordata > Amphibia > Anura > Dendrobatidae > Ranitomeya > Ranitomeya variabilis. The sequence goes on along the minus strand of NC_135232.1, from coordinate 215,290,732 downwards.
GCCACTCCTCTTCCTGATTAAATAATTAGGTGACTGTCTACAGTATCCAGGTCTCCAGTTGTGTTCATCTTTCTACCACCTGAACTTTAATTCCTGGGCTCCAACACCGCCAGTTGAGGCTCAGAAGTGCCGTCTGCACAGTCAAAACATACGACCCAGTGTTATTGGGTGTCAGTAACGTCAGCTGATCCCCAGCTGTGTAGCCGGCAATGTGTCCTGCGACCGCCACGCGGACACAACAACTGAAATGTAAGGGAACCTGTCCCCCCCCCCAAGGCGTTTGTTACTGAAAGAGCCACCTTGTGCAGCAGTAATGCTGCACAAGGAAAAGGTAGCTATTTTTGTTTAGCTCCTTGCACACGCAGAACTTAACACTTATAAAATGTGTTCAATGATACCGTAAAACCGGAGGTGGGACTTTCCTTCGTAATGTGACGCAGCACAGCCTTCATTCTTACCCCCCCGGCGCCGTGCGCCGGCTCCTCAGCGTTGTTTGATTCTGTCTCGAAGCCTGCGCTGTTATGTTATCCCTTGGCCAGGCACACTTAGCGCTGCCCCTCTTCTGACATCATTTGGTGTCATGCTGACTGCGCCTGTGCAGCCGCGCCGGCCGAGATCCCGCCTCGCAGTGTCTTCTGATTTAATCACACTGCGGGCCTGGGATCCATGGGCATGCGCAGTGCATATCTTCACCTCCGCCTCTCACTCATCTCCCTTCGCCTTCTTCAGACTGTGCGCCGTCAGCTGATCCCTAATAGCATGCCACGGCCGTGACACCGCACAGTCTGAAGAAGCCGGAGGGAGGGGAGTGAGAGGCGAGGATATGCACTGCGCATGGCCACGGATCCCAGGCCCGCGGTGGGATTACATTAGACGACACTGCGAGGCGGGATCTCGGCCAGCGCGGACGCACAGGCGCAGCCAGACTGACACCAAATGATGTCAGAAGACGGGCAGCGCAAAATGTGTGCATGGCCAAGGGCTAACATACCAGCGCAGGCTCCGGGACAGATTCAAACAACGCTGAGGAGGCGGCGCACGGCGCCAAGGGGGTAAGAATGACGGCTGTGCTGCGTCACATTACGAAGGAAAGTTCCACCTACCGGACGGTTTAACGGTGGGAGGGGACACATTTCATAAGTGTCAAGTACAGCGTTTGCAAGGACCATAATTAAAAGAGCTAAGTTTACCTTTTCCAGCATTAGTGCTGTACAAGATGGCTCTTTCAGCTACAAACGCCTTGGGGGGGGGGGTTAAAGGTTCCCTTTCAACTTGCTCCACTGCAGGCTTCGGCCTACACTCTGCTCCTCCTGCTGACCCTAGGCTCTAACAATGCCAGTTGGCGCCCGGGAGTGCTAGCTGCACAGAGAAAAACACCAGCCAATGTGTCAGTGGGGTTCAGCAACGCCAGCTGTTCCCCTGCTGTGTAGCCGGCAACGTGTCCTGCAAACGCCACGCAGACACAAAGCTGCCACCAGTGCAGGCTTCGGCCTGCACTCTGCTCCCTCTCCTCCTGCTGACCCTGGGCTCTAACACCTCCTGTTGGTGCCCGGTACTGCTAGCTGCACAGAGCCAAACACCTCGCCAATGTGTCAGTGGGGTTCAGCACCGCCAGCTGTTCCCCTGCTGTGTAGCCGGCAACGTGTCCTGCAACAGCCACGCAGACACAAAGCTGCCGCCAGTGCAGGCTTCGGCCTACACTCTGCTCCCTCTCCTCCTGCTGACCCTGGGCTCTAACACCGCCAGTTGGTGCCCGGTACTGCTAGCTGCACAGAGAAAAACACCAGCCAATGTGTCAGTGGGGTTCAGCACCGCCAGCTGTTCCCCTGCTGTGTAGCCGGCATCGTGTCCTGCAAAAGCCACGCAGACACAAGAACTGAAATTGAAGGGAACCTGTCGCCCCTCCCTCAGGCGTTTGTATGTTTTACAGCCGCCTTGTACAGCAGTAATGCTGCATGTGTGCAAGGTGGCTCATAAACTTATTCTCCTTGCACACGTGGAACGGAACACGTCTACAATGTGTCCCCTGAGACCATTAAAACGTCCCTGAGGTGTGACTTTCCTTTGTAATGACACGCAACAACCCCCTTGGTAGCACAGCCCTTCTTCTGACATAATTGTTTGGCTGGCTGCGCCTCTGCGGCCGCCCTGCCCGACACAACGCCCCTCGGTGTCTTATTTATTTTGACTGCGAGGGTGTGATTGACGGGCATGAGCAGTGCATATCTTCGCCAGGCTGTCACTCAGCTCCTTCCGCCTTCTTCAGACTGTGCGGCTTCATGGCCGTGGCATGCGATAAGGGATCAGCTGACGCCGCACAGTCTGTAGCAGGTGTAAGGACCCGAGCGAGAGGCGAACATATGTAATGCGCCAGGCCATGAATCCCAGCCCCGCAGTGTGAAACACTGTAAAGACACTGCGGGCTGGTATTCATGGGCATCGCGAACCGCACCAGCCGACATGAAATGATGTCAGAAGACGGGCAGCGCATGGCCAAGGGATAACGCAACAATGCAGACTCCTGTACATCAAAATGCGATGCTCAGGAGGCCGCGCCCAGCACCAAGGTGGTATTTTTGCCAGCTGTGCTGCGTCTCATTATGAAGGGAACTCCCGCCTCCAAGACAGATTGACTGTATAAGGGGCAAAATGTTGTACGTGTTTCATTCAGCTTGTGCAAGGAACAAAATTAAAAGAGCAACCTTAGACTTGTGCAGCACTACTGCTGCATAAGGTGTGGCTCTTTTAGTTTGTAACCCCTGAGGGGGGGTTAAAGGTTACCTTTAAAATTGGTTCAATTAGGCTTCGGCCTACACTCTGCTCCCCCTGCAGAGCCTGGGCTCTAACACCGCCAGTTGGTGCCCCGAAGTGCTGGCTGCACAGAGAAAAACACCCGCCAATGTGTCAGTGGGGTTCAGCACCGCCAGCTGTTCCCCTGCTGTGTAGCCCACAATGTGTCCTGCAACAGCCACGCAGACACAAAGCTGCCGCCAGTGCAGGCTTCGGCCTGCACTCTGCTCCCTCTCCTCCTGCTGACCCTGGGCTCTAACACTGCCTGTTGGTGCCCGGTACTGCTAGCTGCACAGAGCCAAACACCTCGCCAATGTGTCAGTGGGGTTCAGCACCGCCAGCTGTTCCCCTGCTGTGTAGCCGGCATCGTGTCCTGCAAACGCCACGCAGACACAACAGACCTACAAATGCCTCCAGTGCAGGCTTCGGCCTACACTCTGCTCCCCCTGCTGACCCTTTGCTCCAACACCGCTAGTTGGGGCTCTAGGAAGACAAGCTTGAATAGGTCCCCATCCTGGTTCCAGCACCATCAGCTGGTTCCGGGCAGAGCCTTTGGCTTAGGTGCCTCCTTCTGGGTATCCGAGTTCCACCAACGTCAGGTGGTCCTTGGTAGTGCTTTCAGGCACGGGTACCTCCTGCTTAGTAACCGGGTTCCAGTAACGTCAGCTGGTCCTTGGTCGTTCCATTGGCTCTTGGACCTTCGGCTACCCATCCGGGTTCCAGTACCGTCAGCTGGTTCTCGGCAGTGTCTTTTGCTCTTGTACCTTCTGCTCCCCATCCTGGTTCCAGTACCGTCAGCTGGTTCCGGGCAGAGCCTTTGGCTTAGGTGCCTCCCTCTGGGTATCTGAGTTCCACCAACGTCAGGTGGTCCTTGGTAGTGCTTTCAGGCACGGGTACCTCCTGCTTAGTAACCGGGTTCCAGTAACGTCAGCTGGTTCTCGGTAGTTCCATTGGCTCTTGGACCTTCGGGTAGCCATCCGAGTTCCAGTTCCATCAGCTGTTTCTCGGCATTTTCTCAGCCTTCTTGTACCTTCTGCTACATTTCCAAGTTCAAGACCCTAAAGATGACGACCCGGAAGACCACCCCTAAGATGACGACGACACCAGAGACGACAACCACTGAGATGACGACGACCCTGGAGACGATGACCCTGAAGACCACCCCGATGACGACGACCCCGGAGACGACGACCCTGGAGACAACGACCCTGGAGACGACGACGACATGGGAGACCGAGAAGCAGAAGAACAAGAGGCGGCAGAACAAAGAGCAGAAGAACATTAAGCATAACACTAAATATCAGAGCAAAAGATATTATCTAAATTATAAGCAGAAGAAGACTAAGCAGTGTATGGGAGTCCGTTCCTCCTCGTGGTGCCCCTGGATAAAGCCTGATGCTGCAGGCCAAACTGAACGCGGACAAATGTAACTCTTTTGTGACAGGCAGAACGGAAGGTGTAATCTTCAAACTTTTATAGATAACAACTATGGGAATGCCTGTCACAAATAAGAATATGATGAAGAAGTTGAATATGAAGAAGAACAATAGTTAAATAAAAAGAATATGAACAATGTAAAAAAAAAAAATTATAGGTAGAAGATGAAGAAGATGAATAAGGTGAAGAAGTAGTTGATGTCAAAGATGCTGATGATGATGAAGAAGAAAGTGTGGGAGAAGTAAAAAAGAGGGTGAAGGGCGTGGAAGTAGTGAAACATCAATATCTGACAAAATAAAAAAAATCTTAACATAGTCAATATCTTTGTAACTCTGAACGTCTTTTAAAAAAAATTAAAATTCCTGCTATTCTATTTGATTGGGCTAAACCTCTATGCCTTTAATGTCTCCGCCACCTCCCCCAATACATCCTACATTGTTCTTAGTTGTTTTCCTTCATGTAGAATGAACCTACAAGGAAAGAAAGGGTTTATTTTAATTCCGATATTTTCGTCCCATTGACTTGCATTGGGATCGGGTATTGGAATCGGCGAGATCCGATACTTTGACGGTATCGGCCGATACTTTCCGATAACGATACTTTCCGATATCGGAAGGTATCGTTCAACACTAGTGAATACCCTTGCTCCCCATAGCCTATCGAAGAGCTCAGATATCAGGGGCAAAGGGTACTTATTCTTAACGGTGATGGCGTTAAGACCCTTATAATCTATGCATGGACGTAGTTCTCCGTTCCTCTTCTGCACGAAGAAGAACCCCACCCCTGCAGGTGACACTGACTTCCTAATGAACCCTCTTGCCAAATTCTCCTGGATGTATTGCATCATAGCCTCCATCTCCGGGAGAGAAAGGGGATAGACCCGACCCCGGGGAGGCTCTGCTCCAGGCATGAGATCAATAGGACAGTCATAGGGACGGTGAGGCGGAAGGGTCTCCGCAGCCCTCTTGGAGAACACGTCCGCATAGGACCAATAGCACTTGGGTAGAGAAGTAAGATCTGCTGGTACCTCTGTAGTGGCAACCTGAACGCATTCCCTCATACATCTGCCCTTACAAGATTCACTCCAACCCAAACTTTTCCCTGAGGACCACTCTATATGAGGGGAGTGGAAATGTAGCCAGGGTATCTGTTGTGAATTCTGCTTTTGGGCTCCCTCTGGTGGTTGTAGGTGGTAATGCAGTTGCCCCTGAGTTGCAGTCCTGGTCAGGTGTATCTGCTGATTGCAGTTCTGACTGGGGTATTTAGGCGTGCAGGATTCATTAGTCCTTGCCAGTTGTCAATTGTTGTTGGGAGGTGTAGGACCTCTGCCTGGTTCCTCCTGCCTTTCTGCCAAATCAGCAAAGATAAGTGTCTGTTTTTTTTTTCCTGTGGCACACATGTTGTGTGCTTCACAATTCAGTGCTATTCTTTGTGTTTTCTTGTCCAGCTTAGATTGTGTCAGTATTTTCTCAGTCTTGGATTCTCTGGAGTGGCAGATATGTCTTTAGTTAGATTGTGGAACTTTTTGTATTATCTGCTGTGGATATTTTTGGAAGGGTTTTAATACTGACCGCCTAGTAATCTGTCCTATCTGTTGTGAACTGTGTTTCTGGGCTCCCTCTGGTGGTCACTAACGGTATTGTGTTAGGTATGTCTTGTTGCAGGCCTGAGCTCCAGCTGTGTCGTTAAGCAGCGGGTGTTTCCTATTTGAGTCTCCTCTGGACTCAGTCTCTTGCCTGGCATCGTTGTATCCAGACCTATTTGGTCTCCTCCGGATTCCTTTCAGTCTGCCTCATGCAAGAAAAGCTTAGTCTGTTTTGTACAATTTGGATCGTTTGCATTATTCAGTGTTTTTGTCCAGCTTGCTTTACATTTGATTTTTGACTCGCTGGAAGCTCTAGGGGGCTGATATTCTCCCTCCACACCGTCAGTCGGTGTGGGGGTTCTTGAATGTTCAGCGTGGATGTTTTGTAGGGTTTTCTGCTAACCGCATAGTCCACTATCTATTTTCTGCTATCTAGACTATTGGGCCTCACATGCTGAATCTAGTTCATCTCTACGTTTGTGTTTTCCTCTTGCCTCACCGTTATTATTTGTTGGGGGCTTTCTATATCTTTGGGGTTCCATTTCTCTGGAGGCAAGCGAGGTCTTATTTTTTCCCTCTAGGGGTAGTCAGTTCTCCGGCTGGCTCGAGACGTCTAGAACCAACGTAGGCATGTTCACCGGCTACTTTTAGTTGTTTGTGTCAGGATCAGGTATGCGGTTAGCCCAGTTTCCACCTCCCTAGAGCAGTATTTATATTTTTGCTATCTTGCCGGAATATCAGAGATCCTCTGCCATTGGGATCATAACACCTATCCTTTCCTATTTAGCTAGAGTGGCCTCTTTTGCTAAATCCTGTTTTCTACCTGCGTGTGTCTGTTCTTCTCCTACTCACAGTTATTATTCGTGGGGGGCTGCCTATCCTTTGGGGGTCTGCTCTGAGGCAAGGTAGCATTCCTATTTCCATCTATAGGGGTATTTAGTCCTCCGGCTGTGTCGAGGTGTCTAGGGTATGTTAGGCACACCCCACGGCTACTTCTAGTTGCGGTGTTAGTTCAGGATTTGCGGTCAGTACAGGTTCCACGACTCCAGAGAAAGTTTCATGCGGCTCCAAGGTCACCAGATCATAACAGTACAACTGGCCCATAATGAGTTAAATGCATCTCAGAAGAAGGGAAGAAAGGTGTTGAGCCATTTTTTTTTCTGCAGTCTGTTTTGTCTTTTTTTCCCTCTTTATTTATGGGTGGCTGAGGAGTCTTGTGCCAGCATGGATGTTCAGGAATTAGCTTCTCGTGTAGACAAGCTTGCTGCTAGGGTACAGGGTATTTCTGATTATATTGTTCAGACTCCTGCTTTAGAGCCGAAGATTCCTACTCCTGATTTGTTTTTTGGTGATAGGTCCAAATTTTGGGGTTTTAAAAACAATTGTAAACTGTTTTTTGCTCTGAGACCGCGATCCTCCGGTGATTCCATTCAGCAGGTTAAAATTGTCATCTCCCTGCTGCATGGCGATCCACAGGATTGGGCATTTTCCCTGGAATCTGGGAAATCCGGCCTTGCTTATTGTAGATTCCTTTTTTCAGGCTTTAGGATTATTATATGATGAACCGAATTCTGTGGATCAAGCAGAGAAAACCTTGTTGGCCCTGTCTCAGGGTCAAGAGGTGGAAGAATTGTTTTGTCAGAAATTTAGAAAATGGTCTGTGTTGACTAAATGGAATGATGATGCTTTGGCGGCAATTTTCAGAAAGGGTCTTTCTGAATCCGTTAAAGATGTTATGGTGGGGTTTCCCACGCCTTCCGGTCTGAGTGATTCTATGTCTCTGGCCATTCAGATTGATCGGCGCTTGCAGGAGCGTCAAACTGTGCGCGCTGTGGCGTCGTCCTTAGAGCAAAGTCATTGTGGCGACGCTTCTCATGTCATTTCAGTCTGCCCTAAGCGGACAAAAAGGATCGCTAGTTCATTTACTATCAGTACTGTACAACCTAAATTTCTGTTATCGGCGTCCTTGATCTGCTCATTGTCATCATTTTCTGTCATGGCGTTTGTGGATTCAGTCGCTGCCTTGAACTTAATGGATTTTGAGTTTGCCAGGCGTTGTGGTTTTCCCTTGCAGCCTTTGCAGAACCCTATTCCTTTAAGGGGGATTGATGCTACACCTTTGGCTAAAAATAAGCCCCAGTTTTGGACACAGGTGACCATGCACATGGCGCCAGCCCATCAGGAAGATTGTCGATTTCTGGTGTTGCATAATTTGCATGATATCTTCCGGACTTATATTGATAAATTCTTGATTGTATATTTGGACGATATTTTGATTTTTTCCGATGATTGGAAGTCTCATGTGTAGTGTTGAGCATTCCGATACCGCAAGTATCGGGTATCGGCCGATACTTGCGGGTATCGGAATTCCGATACCGAGATCCGATACTTTTGTGGTATCGGGTATCGGTATCGAAACAACATTAATGTAAAAATGTGTAAAAGAGAGAATTAAAATAAAAAATATTGCTATACTCACCTCTCCGACGCAGCCTGCACCTTACCGAGGGAAGCGGCAGCGTTCTTTGTTTAAAATTCGCGATTTTCTTTCCTTTACGTGAAGTCCCGGCTTGTGATTGGTCGCGTGCCGCCCATGTGGCCGGGACGCAACCAATCACAGCAAGCCGTGACGTAATTTCAGGTCCTTCAGGATTTTAAAATTACGTTCCGGCGTTGTGATTGGTTGCGTCGCAGTCACATGGGCGACGCAACCAATCACAGCAAGCCGTGACGTAATTTCAGGTCCTTCAGGATTTTAAAATTACGTCCCGGCTTTGTGATTGGTTGCGTCGCAGTCACATGGGCGACGCAACCAATCACAAGCCGTGACGTCACGGGAGGCTGGACAAGCGCGCATTTTAAAATGCGCGCGTGTCCAGCCTCCCGGCTTTTGATTGGTTGACCGCGACGCAACCAATCACAAGCCGGGACGTCACGGGAGGCTGGACAAGCGCGCATTTTAAAATGCGCGCGTGTCCAGCCTCCCGTGACGTCACGGCTTGTGATTGGTTGCGTCGCCCATGTGACTGCGACGCAACCAATCACAAAGCCGGGACGTAATTTTAAAATCCTGAAGGACCTGAAATTACATCACGGCTTGCTGTGATTGGTTGCGTCGCAGTCACATGGGCGACGCAACCAATCACAGCAAGCCGGGACTTCACGTAAGGAAAGAAAAGCGCGAATTTTAAGCAAACAACGCTGCCGGTTACCTCGCTGAGGTTCAGGCTGCGTCGGAGAGGTGAGTATAGCAATATTTTTTATTTTAATTCTTTCTTTTACACATTAATATGGTTCCCAGGGCCTGAAGGAGAGTTTCCTCTCCTTCAGACCCTGGGAACCATCAGGAATACCGTCCGATACATGAGTCCCATTGACTTGTATTGGTATCGGGTATCGGTATCGGATTGGATCCGATACTTTGCCGGTATCGGCCGATACTTTCCGATACCGATACTTTCAAGTATCGGACGGTATCGCTCAACACTACTCATGTGGAACAGGTCAGGATGGTATTTCAGATCCTTCGTGACAATGCTTTGTTTGTGAAGGGGTCTAAGTGTCTCTTTGGGGTGCAGAAGGTTTCTCTTTTGGGCTTTATTTTTTCTCCCTCATCTATGGAGATGGATCCGGTTAAGGTTCAGGCCATTCATGATTGGATTCAACCCACATCCGTGAAGAGCCTTCAGAAATTTTTGGGTTTTGCAAATTTTTATCGCCGTTTCATTGCTAACTTCTCCAGCGTGGTTAAACCCTTGACTGATTTGACGAAAAAAGGCGCTGATGTGGCGAATTGGTCCTCTGCGGCTGTCTCTGCCTTTCAGGAGCTTAAACGCCGATTTACTTCTGCTCCGGTGTTGCACCAACCAGATGTTTCTCTTCTGTTTCAGGTTGAGATTGATGCTTCTGAGATTGGGGCAGGGGCCATTTTGTCTCAGAGGGATTCTGTTGGTTCTTTAATGAAACCATGTGCCTTCTTCTCCCGCAAGTTTTCGCCTGCTGAACGCAATTATGATGTCGGCAATCGGGAGTTGTTGGCTATGAAGTGGGTGTTTGAGGAGTGGCGACATTGGCTTGAGGGAGCTAAGCACCGTATTGTGGTCCTGACAGATCATAAGAATTTGATTTACCTCGAGTCTGCCAAACGGCTGAGTCCTAGACAGGCTCGATGGTCCTTGTTTTTTTCCCGTTTTGATTTCGTGGTTTCGTATCTTCCGGGTTCTAAGAATATTAAGGCTGATGCCCTTTCTAGGAGTTTTTTGCCTGATTCTCCTGAGGTCCTTGAACCGGTTGGCATTCTGAAAGAAGGGGTGGTCCTGTCTGCCATTTCCCCTGATTTACGGCGGGTTCTTCAGGAATTTCAGGCTGACAGACCTGACCGCTGTCCTGTGGGGAAATTGTTTGTTCCTGACAGATGGACTAGTAGAGTGATTTCTGAGGTTCACTGTTCTGTGTTGGCTGGTCATCCTGGTATTTTTGGTACCAGAGATTTGGTTGGTAGGTCCTTTTGGTGGCCTTCGTTGTCACGTGATGTGCGTTATTTTGTGCAGTCCTGTGGGACTTGTGCGCGGGCCAAGCCTTGTTGTTCCCGTGCTAGTGGGTTACTTTTGCCATTGCCGGTCCCTGAGAGGCCCTGGACGCATATTTCTATGGATTTTATTTCTGATCTTCCGGTTTCCCAGAGGATGTCGGTTAGCTGGGTTGTTTGTGACCGGTTTTCTAAGATGGTTCATTTGGTGCCTTTGCCTAAATTGCCTTCCTCTTCAGAGTTGGTTCCGTTGTTTTTTCAGCATGTGGTTCGTTTGCATGGTATTCCGGAGAATATTGTGTCCGACAGAGGTTCCCAGTTTGTTTCTAGGTTTTGGCGGGCCTTTTGTGCTAGGCTGGGCATTGATTTGTCTTTTTCTTCTGCATTTCATCCTCAGACAAATGGCCAGACCGAGCGAACTAATCAGACTTTGGAGACTTATTTGAGATGCTTTGTGTCTGCCGATCAGGATGATTGGGTGGCCTTTTTGCCATTGGCCGAGTTTGCCCTTAATAATCGGGCTAGTTCGGCTACTTTGGTTTCGCCTTTTTTTTGTAATTTTGGCTTTCATCCTCGTTTTTCTTCTGGGCAGGTTGAGCCTTCTGACTGTCCTGGTGTGGATTCTGTGGTTGACAGGTTGCAGCAGATTTGGGCTCATGTGGTGGACAATTTGGTGTTGTCTCAGGAGGAGGCTCAACGTTTTGCTAACCGCCGTGTGTTGGTTCCCGGCTTCGGGTTGGGGATTTGGTTTGGTTGTCTTCCCGTCATGTTCCTATGAAGGTCTCTTCCCCTAAGTTTAAGCCTCGGTTTATTGGTCCTTATAGGATTTCTGAGATTATTAATCCGGTGTCATTTCGATTGGCGTTTCCGGCCTCTTTTGCTATCCACAATGTCTTCCATAGATCTTTATTGCGGAAATATGTGGTGCCCGTTGTTCCCTCTGTTGATCCTCCGGCCCCTGTGTTGGTTGATGGGGAGTTGGAGTATGTGGTTGAGAAGATTTTGGATTCTCGTTTTTCGAGGCGGAGGCTTCAGTACCTTGCCAAATGGAAGGGTTCTGGCCAGGAGGATAATTCTTGGGTTTTTGCTTCTGATGTCCATGCTGCTGATTTGGTTCATGCTTTTCATCTGGCTCGTCCTGATCGGCCTGGGGGCTCTGGTGACCCCTCCTCAAGGGGGGGTACTGTTGTGAATTCTGCTTTTGGGCTCCCTCCGGTGGTTGTAGGTGGTAATGCAGTTGCCCCTGAGTTGCAGTCCTGGTCAGGTGTATCTGCTGATTGCAGTTCTGACTGGGGTATTTAGGCATGCAGGATTCATTAGTCCTTGCCAGTTGTCAATTGTTGTTGAGAGGTGTAGGACCTCTGCCTGGTTCCTCCTGCCTTTCTGCCAAATCAGCAAAGATAAGTGTCTGGTTTTTTTTTTCCTGTGGCACACATGTTGTGTGCTTCACAATTCAGTGCTATTCTTTGTGTTTTCTTGTCCAGCTTAGATTGTGTCAGTATTTTCTCAGTCTTGTTGGATTCTCTGGAGTGGCAGATATACATTCCATGTCTTTAGTTAGATTGTGGAACTTTTTGTATTATCTGCTGTGGATATTTTTGGATGGGTTTTAATACTGACTGCCTAGTAATCTGTCCTATCCTTTCCTATTTAGCTAGAGTGGCCTCTTTTGCTAAATCCTGTTTTCTACCTGCGTGTGTCTATTCTTCTCCTACTCACAGTCATTATTCGTGGGGGGCTGCCTATCCTTTGGGGGTCTGCTCTGAGGCAAGGTAGCATTCCTATTTCCATCTATAGGGGTATTTAGTCCTCCGGCTGTGTCGAGGTGTCTAGGGTATGTTAGGCACACCCCACGGCTACTTCTAGTTGCGGTGTTAGTTCAGGATTTGCGGTCAGTACAGGTTCCATGACTCCAGAGAAAGTTTAATGCGGCTTCAAGGTCACCAGATCATAACAGGTATCCCTAGTAGGATCTCGTCTATTCCCTCGGGAATGACAATAAAGGTGGTAATCTCCTGATGGGAAGGAGATATAGATAACATGAGAGGGATGGTCTGGTGTGTTATTTGTGAGGGCAGTGTCGACCCATTCACCACTTGAACAGTCACTGGCTTGGCGAGCATCACCAGGGGTATTGCATGGCATTGGGCGAGTCCACCCAAAGCTCGACTTCCAAGAGTGGAAGAGCCTAAAGTGATTGTCCCATTAAAGGACAGTTTGGAGGAAAATACTGCTGTCTCTAGTGAACCTCCTCCTATGGTTACTGGATGCGATTGTTTCCCGACCGCTGAGGACATTTATTGGCATAATGTCCTAACTGCTGGCAGATATTACAGACCACGGGTACTCGAGCGGCCCGGGACTTAAGGTCCCGCTCGAAAAACCTCCATGGCCTCATGGGAGTCCACTCCAGCTGTGATGCCAAAATCCGGAAATGGATGGCGAATTGGCTGACTATGGATGAGCCCTGTGTTAATGCCAGCAGTTGGAGCACCGTATCATGGGTGACACGAGGTCCCAAAAAGACCTGGTTCGGAGAGTCCAGGAAGCGAGGAGCACTCTGTACCACATGATCATCACGCTCCCACAGCGGCATTGCCCACTCCAACGCCCTGCCCGACAGAAGGAATATGATAAATCCAACTTTAGCCCGTTCCATAGGAAAACGTGCAGCCAAGAGCTCTAGATGTATGGTGCACTGGTTCACGAATCCCCGACATAGCTTACTGTCACCAGCAAATTTGTCTGGTAGTGGGAGTCGGGATAAAGTCGGAGCAGGGTTGGCAGAGGACAAACTGGCTGCAGCTACGCTAGCAGCCTGTACACTGACTGCGGTGACATCCACGGCTGAGGTTGTGCGTTTAAGAGCTGCCAACCTACCCTCCAGCTGCTGGATGTACCATTGTAGATGCTGATCTTCTGCCATTTACTAGCCAGGCCCTGGCACTAGTATTCAGTTACGGCTGGCGGAATGCACTGAGTAAATATGAGTTGTTATAGGTGCGTTTGCAGCCCGGAGTCCGCCGTGCAGGAGAGAAGCCTGCGGCTAGAGAAATGGCGGCCCTATATGGCGGTACAATGTCAGATTAGATGCGAGTTCTGTCACTCGGTCAGTATCAGCACGAACCCTGTTACTTCACAGAGTCGTGAAATAATTAGTGGGACTAAAACCCTAACTAGGGTTGTGCTTGCTCTGGAACTCTTCTGTGCTAACCGCACACATGAAGGAACCAGATGCTAAGCCAAGCGACTAATTGCCCCCACTGACGCTAGCTGCCTGCCTATGTAATTTCCCATGGCTAACGGACACTCTCCACGTGTAGCCTGAGTGACACCGCTGAACAGAGGCCAGATGGAGTCCAGAGTAATTCTGCTGCCTCATTATATTGAATGGATCCCTTGAGGGTGTAATAATTATAGCGGATAATTCAGGAGAATCTTTGCGTGGAACAACACAACTACAGGACACAGTTTTATAAGTGGTAAAGTCTATATTATCACACAGTGATTCAAACAGGTGCAGACAGAAACTCAAGTCCACAACACTTGGTGTAAATATAAAACGCAGCTTAGCAGTCTATGGGGAACTTCGGAGGAAAATGCAAACACGCAGAAAGTCTATGAAGCACAGTTATTCTTGAGGATACTTGACACGAATCAATCCTTGTCTTAGTCCAAACACAGATAGATAAGCTTATAAGGCAGTTCAAATCATATCTTAGCTCAACCAGGGAGGCCTGGTTAATAGTCTCAGATTTTTGCAGAGCAGAAACAGCTTACTTGTCTGTTATGGACCTGGTGGTTAGGAGCACCCGGAATGACCTGATGAGTAAATACAAAATCGGGACTAGCTCTGGGTAAGTGGGAACTCTGCTGACCGCAACCCTACTCCTATCACACACACACTAGAAATAGCCGTGGAGCGTACCTAACTCTCCCTAGACGCCTCTTCCCAGCCTAAGAGCTAACTACACCTAAAGATAGAAATAGAAGCCTTACCTTGCCTCAGAGAAATTTCCCAAAGGTAAAGGCAGACCCCCACATATATTGACTGTAAATTAAGAGGAAAGTCACAAACACAGGAATGAAACAGGTTTTAGCAAAGGAGGCCAGATTTCACTAAATAGTCAGAGGATAGAAAAGGGAACTATGCGGTCAGCACAAAAAGACTACAAAAATCACGCAGAGTAAGCAAAAAGACTCCCCACACGACTCACGGTGTGGAGGTGCCACTCTGCACCCCAGAGCTTCCAGCTAGCAAGGGAATATCATGATAGCAAGCTGGACTAGAAATTAGCAGTAACAACAAATGAACTAGCAAAGACTTAGCTTCTGCTGGAGTAGACAGGTCCTCAGAGAAGTCCAAGAGAGATCTGAACCAATACTGACACATTGACAGCTGGCATGAAGTAACGATCTGAGTGGAGTTAAATAGGGAAGCAGCATAGCAATAAACGAGAGCAGCTGATAAAGCCAACCTCAGTGACCAGCAGTTCCGCTCTAAGCCACCAGAGGGAGTCCAAGAGCAGAACCAACCAAAGTACCATTCATGACCACAGGAGGGAGTCCGAGAACGGAATTCACAACACATGTCCAGCAAATGCAGATGGAAGTAAACACGAGCAGCAGATGAAGGAGGATTACTGGAAACTGGTGTATGCAGCAGAAACTCAGAGCAGAGTAGCAGGATCACCACACAGGTTCACAGGAGCAGGTATATAGCCAGGGAGTAATCAGAGGTCAGGAGCTGGATGCAAGGCAGAATACTCTAGCACAGACTGAAGGCTGGGGTGGAGTTTTATAGCAGGAAGGCACAGTGCACATGAGACCAAAGACGCCATCTTGGAAAAGGGCAGTAATGCACAAAAAGTAAAAAATGTTCAGAATCCTGACATTACTCCCTCTTTAGAAGCGGCCTCAGGACGATCCTGGACCTGGTTTCTCAGGGAATCTCTGATGAAAGCGAGAAATCTTCTGTTGGGCATTAATATTTTCCACAGGTTCCCAAGAGACTTCCTCAGGGGGATATCCCTGCCATCTTAGCAGATATTGGTGCCGATTCCTGCGAATCCTGGAATCAATAATTTCCTCCACCACAAATTGTTCTTGCCCATCAGTCACCACAGGCTGCGGAGGTGGCACAACACATCCCTGGAAGGAATTAGGAGATACAGGCTTTAGTAAAGATGCATGAAAAACTGGGTGTACCTTCATAGTCCATGGCAGCTTCAGCCGGCAGGCCACAGAGCTCACAATACTGTTGATCTTGAAAGGGCCAATGAATTTCTGTCCAAGTTTTTGTGAAGGAACGTTTAAATTCAGATTCTTAGTTGCTAACCACACAGAATCTCCTACCTTGAACATGGGTGCAGGTTTATGGAATCTATCAGCCGATCTCTTATAACGTTCTTGAGCTGTGGTCAGGAATTCCTTCAGAACCTCCAGATTTTGTCTCATCGCAGTCAGCCTTTCCTCCACTGCCGGAACCAGAGAATTAATTGGAGACCTAGGTAAAATACACGGATGATAACCCAGATTGGCAAAGAAAGGTGTAAATTTAGTGGAGGCGCTCTGAGAATTATTATATGAAAATTCGGCTAACGACAGCAACTCCAACCAATTATCCTGGAGATGGCTGACATAGCATCTTAGATATTGTTCCAGCGTCTGGTTGGTACGTTCAGTCTGACCATTTGTCTGGGGATGGTAAGCGGAAGAGAGACAGACATTGTAATAATTATAGGGGATAATTCAGGAGACTCTTTGCGTGGAACACATAGCACTATGATTAGTGTTGAGCATTCCGATACCGCAAGTATCGGGTATCGGCCGATACTTGCCGGTATCGGAATTCCGATACCGAGATCCGATACTTTTGTTGTATCGGGAATCGGTATCGGGATTAATATCAATGTGTAAAAGAAAGAATTAAAATAAAAAATAGGGATATAATCACCTCTCCGGCGCAGCCTGGACTTTACCGCCGTAACCGGGAGCCGTTGTACCTAAGAATGCGCGCTTGAAGGGCCTTAGATGAGGTCACTGCGCTCTGATTGGTCCGTAGCGGTCTCGTGACCGCTACACGACCAATCACAAAGCAGTGACGTCACCTAAGGTCTTTCAAGCGCTTGAAATACCTTAGAAGACGTCACGGCTTTGTGATTGGTCGCGTAGCGGTCACGCGACCGCTACGCGACCAATCAGAAGCTGCGGACGTCTTCTAAGGTATTTCAAGCGCTTGAAAGACCTTAGGTGACGTCACTGCTTTGTGATTGGTCGCGTAGCGGTCACGCGACCGCTACGGACCAATCAGAGCACAGTGACCTCATCTAAGGCCCTTCAAGCGCGCATTCTTAGGTACAACGGCTCCCGGTTACGGCGGTAAAGTCCAGGCTGCGTCGGAGGGTGAGTATATCCCTATTTTTTATTTTAATTCTTTCTTTTACACATTGATATGGATCCCAGGGCCTGAAGGAGAGTTTCCTCTCCTTCAGACCCTGGGAACCATACAGGATACCGTCCGATACTTGGTGTCCCATTGACTTGTATTGGTATCGGGTATCGGTATCGGATTAGATCCGATACTTTGCCGGTATCGGCCGATACTTTCCGATACCGATACTTTCAAGTATCAGATGGTATCGCTCAACACTAACTATGATCTGTTGTGCAGCTCCTTGCAGATGATGCCTCCATTCTTTGAAAGCCAGCAATTCCTTGTCTCCCACATCGTAATTCTTCTCTGCTGAGGTTAGTCTACGGGAAAAGAAAACACAAGGATGCAGCAGACCCTTCTCTCCAGTTCTTTGAGAGAGAATAGCCCCCAAAGCATTATCAGAAGCGCCCACCTCCACAAAGAATGAAAGTGTTGGATCTGGGTGTATCAACAGCGGTGCTGATGTGAAACAGATCTTAAGCTGATCAAAAGCTTCTTGAGCCTGTGATGACCACTTAAAGGGCTTTTCCTTCTTTGTCAAGGAAGTAATGGGATAAACAATATCAGAAAAATTTCGAATGAAGTGTCTGTAGAAATTTGCAAAACCAATAAAACGTTGGACCTCCTTAGCATTCTTGGGTACCGGCCAGTCAAGGATAGCCTGAATCTTACCAGATTCCATGTTCAGCCCCTGGGGAGAGATGATATAACCTAAGAACTGTATCTCAGAACGATGGAACTCGCATTTCTCCGGCTTGATATACAGATGGTTCTCTTTCAGACGTCTTAAAACAGCTTTGACATGTTCTTCATGTTCCTGTAGAGAGTCAGAAAAGATTAGAATATCGTCCAAATAGATCACCACAAACTGGTCCAACAAATCTCTGAAAATGTCATTAGCAAGGTGTTGAAACGTTGCAGGGGCATTACAAAGCCTGAAGGGCATCACGAGATGTTCAAAGTGTCCATACCGGCATCTGAATGCTGTCTTCCACTCATCCTCTGGACTAATACGCACCAAATTATAAGCCCTACGAAGATCCAGTTTAGAGAACACCTTAGCATGGCGGACTCTTTCCAGTAATTCGGGAATCAGAGGCAAAGGGTAACTGTTTCGTATGGTTACCTTATTGAGTTCCCAATAGTCAACTCAGGGTCTCAGGGTCCCATCCTTCTTTTTTACAAAAAATATAGGTGCCCCTGCTGGTGGGGAAGAAGGACGTATGAAGTCTTTGGCCAGATTTTCATCAATATACTCCTTTAAGGCTTGAAGCTCAGGTGCCGCGAAAGGGTATACGTTACCAAAAGGAATAGCTGCCCCAGGAAGCAGCTCAATGGGACAGTCATAATGCCTGTGTGGAGGAAGCTGATCTGCATTCTTCTTGTCACACATGTCAGAGATCTCATTATATGCTGGAGGTAAAGAAAATACCTGTACATGTGGTTCCGTAGCCGTGGACTCAGGGACAGCTTCTGTTAACGCTGAGTTGCCCCTTGTTGGAAAGATAATCTCCTTGGTCTCCCAGTTGATAATGGGGTTCTGAGAACGCAACCAAGGAATGCCTAAAATTACAGGAAAATGAGGAGAAGAAATTAGCAAGAAAGAAAGTTGCTTCTGATGATTAGGCTCCAACAAAATTTCAAGGGGTACGGTCTCCTGATCCACAGGCCCAGAGATTAAAGGTGACCCATCCACTGTTTCCATGGTAATTGGAGAGGCTCTTTGCTTAATTTCAATACCATGTTCCTTGGCAAATATGAGATCCATGAAATTGCCACCTGCACCTGAGTCAATCATAGCTGCACTGGAAATCCACTGTCCTGAACACAGGATCTTAATAGGGAGAGAACAGTGAGAGTTCTTCTCCTTCAGCTCCTTGGGGATGAAGTCATAGAAAGTGAATGGAATACAGCATTTAAAGGCAGGCTTATTCAGAGATGTCAGATTCATCATCACAGTTGTCATACTCCCGTACTGCTGCTAGCACCTTGTTAGGTCGTCTAGGACACTTAGGACAATTGATCAAGAAGTGGTCAGCCTGGCCGCAGTAGAAACATAGACTTTCACGAAGGCGATGCTCCTAGCGCTCATTGATCTTGCACCTCTGAATGGAATCAATTTGCATGGGCACCTCCTCCACCTCCCGAGATGTTTTACCTGCAGGCTCTTTGGAAGGAAGGGAAAAGTTAGAAATACGGTTATATGCAGCAAATTTCTCCTGCCTACGCTCAGTAAGGCGAATGTCTATGCGCTCACAATGCTGTATAAATGTCTCTAGCTCTTGTGGTGACTCAGAGTGAGCTAGTTCATCTTTTATAATACTTGACAGACCCCTTTTAAAAATAGGCAATTGTGCATAACTGTCCCAATTGGTATCTACCGCTAATCTCCTGAATTCAGTGGCATACTCAATAATAGAACGTTTAGCCTGACGTAAAGACAACAAAGCAGATTTAGCGGTTGCACGGCGATTAGGGTCATCAATAGTGTTGAGCATTCCGATACTGCAAGTATCGGGTATCGGCCGATACTTGCTGTATCGGAATTTCCGATACCGAGATCCGATACTTTTGTGGTATCGGGTATCGGGTATCGCAACAACATTAATGTAATAATGTGTAAAAAAGAGAATTAAAATAAAAAATATCGCTATACTCACCTGTTCGACGCAGCCGGGACCTCAGCGAGGGAACCGGCAGCGTTGTTTGTTTAAATTTCGCGCTTTTACTTGGTTACGTGAAGTCCCGGCTTGTGATTGGTCAGGGCGGCCATGTTGCCGGGACGCGGACCAATCACAGCAAGCCGTGACGAAATTACGTCACGGCTTGCTGTGATTGGTCCGCGTCCCGGCAACATGGCCGCCATTAACCAATCACAAGCCGTGACGTCACGGGAGGCTGGACATGCGCGTATTTTGAAAAGCGCGCGTGTCCAGCCTCCAGTGACGTCCCGGCAACATGGCCGCCATTAACCAATCACAAGCCGGGACGTCACGGGAGGCTGGACATGCGCGTATTTTGAAAAGCGCGCGTGTCCAGCCTCCAGTGACGTCCCGGCAACATGGCCGCCATTAACCAATCACAAGCCGGGACGTCACGGGAGGCTGGACATGCGCGTATTTTGAAAAGCGCGCGTGTCCAGCCTCCAGTGACGTCCCGGCAACATGGCCGCCATTAACCAATCACAAGCCGTGACGTCACGGGAGGCTGGACATGCGCGTATTTTGAAAAGCGCGCGTGTCCAGCCTCCAGTGACGTCCCGGCAACATGGCCGCCATTAACCAATCACAAGCCGGGACGTCACTGGAGGCTGGACACGCGCGCTTTTTAAAATACGCGCGTGTCCAGCCTCCCGTGACGTCACGGCTTGTGATTGGTTAATGGCGGCCATGTTGCCGGGACGTCACTGGAGGCTGGACACGCGCGCTTTTCAAAATACGCGCATGTCCAGCCTCCCGTGACGTCCCGGCTTGTGATTGGTTAATGGCGGCCATGTTGCCGGGACGTCACTGGAGGCTGGACACGCGCGTTTTTCAAAATACGCGCATGTCCAGCCTCCCGTGACGTCCCGGCTTGTGATTGGTTAATGGCGGCCATGTTGCCGGGACGTCACTGGAGGCTGGACACGCGCGCTTTTCAAAATACGCGCATGTCCAGCCTCCCGTGACGTCACGGCTTGTGATTGGTTAATGGCGGCCATGTTGCCGGGACGCGGACCAATCACAGCAAGCCGTGACGTAATTTCGTCACGGCTTGCTGTGATTGGTCCGCGTCCCGGCAACATGGCCGCCCTGACCAATCACAAGCCGGGACCTCACGTAACCAAGTAAAAGCGCGAATTTTAAACAAACAACGCTGCCGGTTCCCTCGCTGAGGTCCCGGCTGCGTCGGACAGGTGAGTATAGCAATATTTTTTATTTTAATTCTTTATTTTACACATTAATATGGTTCCCAGGGCCTGAAGGAGAGTTTCCTCTCCTTCAGACCCTGGGAACCATCAGGAATACCGTCCGATACTTGAGTCCCATTGACTTGTATTGGTATCGGGTATCGGTATCGGATTGGATCCGATACTTTGCCGGTATCGGCCGATACTTTCCGATACCGATACTTTCAAGTATCGGACGGTATCGCTCAACACTAGTCATCAAACATTAATGCCATAGCAGTCAAGAAATCATCCAAGTTATTTAACCGTGGGTCACGAGACTCATTCATCGGATTCGCCCAGGCGAGCGCTCGTGAGGTCAGCAGCATTATTACACACAATACTTTGGATCTATCAGTAGGAAAATGGTCAGCATGCACATAAAAATATAGCATACATTGATTCACAAAGCCACGAAATTTGTCGCGATCACCATTAAATCTGAATGGGGGCAACTTAGGTGGGCTTGCTGGTGGCGGTTGCCCAGATTGTAAAGTCACTTGTGCAGCTATTTGTGTGCTTATGTCCTGAAAAGCCCGTCCATACTGGGACTCTATGCCAGCAAGTTTGTTTTCCTGGGCTGCCATGCGGTTGCTTAAGTCCTGCAAAGTTTGTCCAAACACTTGTTGGTTGTGTTCAAAGCTTCCAAACTTCTTTTGCAGACCTTCCACATCTTTCTGCAGTGATCTAATTATGGAAAACACCTGCTCTAATCTGCTTTCTGCAGTCATTGTTCCAGCAGTCTCCTTTTTTTTAAAGGCTAGAGTATCCTGTAATAATTATAGGGGATAACTCAGGAGACTCTTTGCGTGGAACAAGACAACTACAGGACACAGTTTTATAAGTGGTAAAGTCTATATTATCACACGGTGATTCAAACAGGTGCAGAGAGAAACTTAAGTCCACAACACTTGGTGTAAATATAAAACGCAGCTTAGCAGTCTATGGGGAACTTCGGAGGAAAATGCAATCAAGCAGAAAGTCTATTAAGCACAGTTATTCTTGAGGATACTTGACACGAATAAATCCTTGTCTTAGTCCAAACACAGATAGATAAGCTTATAAGGCAGTTCAAATCATATCTTAGCTCAACCAGGGAGGTCTGGTTAATAGTCTCAGGTTTTTGCAGAGCAGAAACAGCTTACATGTCCAGCAAATGCAGATGGAAGTAAACACGAGCAGCAGATGAAGGAGGACTACTGGAAACTGGTGTATGCAGCAGAAACTCAGAGCAGAGTAGCAAGATCACCACACAGGTTCACAGGAGCAGGTATATAGCCAGGGAGTAATCAGAGGTCAAGAGCTGGATGCAAGGCAGAATACTCTAGCACAGAATGAAGGCTGGGGTGGAGTTTTATAGCAGGAAGACACAGTGCACATGAGACCAAAGATGCCATCTTGGAAAAGGGCAGTAATGCACAAAAAGTAAAAAATGTCCTGACAGGGGGTTTCATCTGAATCACGTCACTCAGAGATTTAGATGGAAACCACAAAGTAAGTGGTCAGCATAGAGCGCCGGATAAATGGGATCTCAAATGTTATGTAAAATGTTCCCACTAAAAGCTGCAACTCAATCCAGAAAAAATGCAAGTCACCACCAGGTCTGTTATCTGTTAACGGAAATATAGAGGGCTTCCACGTTACTGGTAGCACAAACGCTCTGAAAAAGAGAAATGGCTCCTCACCTGCCAAAAGAAAATCAGCTAGTTTTCGGCTCTCAAATCCAAATGCCCCCCTCCATTATGAGCTCCACAATGTACCCAAACCACATATTGAGTCCATGTTTGACATTTTGGAAGCGATGAGAGCCCGCCTATCTTACGGGTGCATGCCTCCAGAAGCTTGGGCTAGGTATAACGTACTGGTGACTGCAAAGTACTGATGACTGCAACGTACTGGTCACTACAGTGTACTGGTCACTACAATGGCAGTTTGCAATTTTCACACTGCAACATTCATTGCTGCTTTTTTCTGGAAAATACCCATGGATTCAAAATCGGCACTACACATATAGATAAATTCTCAAAGGGGTATAGTTTCCAAAATGGGGTCACTTGATCGGGGATTCTGCTCTACTAGCAATTAGGGGCTCTGTATATGGAATCTGCAAACTGTTGTAGTAAAATCTGCACTCCGGGAGGCAAATAGCCCTTCGTCCCTCCTGAGTCTCTCCGTATGGCTAAGTAGTACTGTACAACCACATATGGGGTATTGTCACGTTCAGTAGAAATTGTGGAACACATTTTTGAATGCCATTTTTACCCACTTCTTGTGTGAAAATTTAAAATCTGGGGCTAAAACTGAATTTTGGTGGTAAAAATGTAGCTATATTTACTTCACTGCCCAATGGTATAAAATTGTGTGACACACCCATGTTGTCAATATGATCGCTGCACCCCTACATGAATTCATTGAGAGGTATAGTTTCTAAAATGGGGTCACTTATGGGGGGTTCTGCTGTTCTGTCACCTTCCAGTGGGTCATGGCACCTGCAAACCATAACAGTAAAATCTGGCACTCCTTGCCTTCGGAGTTTTGCACTGTGCCTGAAAAATATTTCCCGATAACATGTAGGGCATTGGCACACTCAGGAAAAAATGTTCCTCAGTTAGTTGTAAAAAAAAAATTCCTATTAGATGTTAAAACAACCTACAATTTACAAAAATTAAACTAGCTATCTAGAACCATGAGGCATATGCCCATGTGGAGGAAGAGCAAGATCCATAATGCTTTCCACAGGTCTTTCCGCAAAAAATTTGCTACGTCTGTGTTACTGTCACCGTTACTACCGCCACCAGTTATTATTGATGACAATTTACATTTTCAGGTAGTGAAAATTGTGGATTCTGGCATGGTTTTCCAATCTGTACAGTACCTAGTGCATTGGTAGGGGTATGGTCCTGAAGAGAGGATGTGGGTGCTGGCATCTGAGGTTAATGCTGCTAGGTTTATACAGTCATTTAATTTGGCCCATCGGGATAAACCCGGCCCCAATGGTCCTGTGCCCTGTTTTGGAAGGGGGTACTGTCACAAGTGTGTCACGTCCTCCTAAGAGATAGGGGATTAGAATATCATTACTCAATGTGAATTGCAAGTCTTACTTTTAGCCTGTGTGTTTTGTTCCCCATGTTAAATGGATTTATTTTATTTTGGTAGTGAAGAGGTTAACAACCCTTTCTATGCTGGTTTGGATCATGCAGCTCCATCTTACAGCTGCTCCTGACCTGCTCATTTCCTCTCTCTATAAAATCTGGCCAGACCTTTTCTTCCTTGCCAGTGAAAGTTTGCTTCCTGGTTTGCTAGCGTTGCTTGCTGAAGTTAGAGATCGTTGTTGCTGCTGGAGATTGTTGTATGCTGGTTTTGGGTGTATGCTTTACTCATTGTTCTATTCCCATTTGGTTTGTACATTCAATCCAACTCTACCATTCTATGATTCCAACCCTTCCCTATATTCCTCTCTACTAGGGTTGAGCGACCTTTACTTTTATAGGATCGGGTCGGGTTTCACGAAACCCGACTTTTTCAAAAGTCGGGTCGAGTGAAATCGGCCGATCCTATAAAAAAGTCGGGGTCGGGGTCGGCCGAAACTCGAAGCCCAATGCAGTGCATTGGGTTTCCAATGGTTCCCAGGGTCTGAAGGAGCGGAAACTCTCCTTCAGGCCCTGGGATCCATATTTAAGTGTAAAATAAAGAATTAAAATAAAAAATATCGCTATACTTACACTCTGACGGGCCCTGGTACTAACCGGGAACCTTCCTTCCTTAGAATCAGCCTTCCAAGACCTTGCGGTGATGTCGCGGTGACGTCGCGGCTTGTGATTGGTCGCGCGGCCCCCATGTGACCGCTCGCGCGACCAATCACAAGCCGCAACGTCACCGTGACGTCACCGAAGGCCCTGGAAGGGCTGATTCTTAGGAAGGAAGGCTGCCGGAACGAAGCCGAGGGTGAGTATATTCCTATTAGGTATATACTCACCCTCGGACACGCCCTGCTTCTTTCCGGCAGCCTTCCTTCCTAAGAATCAGCCCTTCCAGGGCCTTCGGTGACGTCACCGAAGGTCCTGGAAGGGCTGATTCTTAGGAAGGAAGGCTGCCGGAACGAAGCCGAGGTGAGTATATTCCTATTAGGTATATACTCACCCTCGGACACGCCCTGCTTCTTTCCGACAGCCTTCCTTCCTAAGAATCAGCCCTTCCAGGGCCTTCGGTGACGTCACTGTGACGTCGCGGCTTGTGATTGGTCGTTCGAGCGGTCACATGGGGGCCGCGCGACCAATCACAAGCCGCGACGTCACCGCGACGTCACTGCAAGGTCCTGGAAGGCTGATTCTAAGGAAGGAAGGTTCCCGGTTAGTACCAGGGCCCATCAGAGGGTAAGTATAGCGATATTTTTTATTTTAATTCTTTATTTTACACTTAAATCTGAATTCCGATACCAATTCCCGATATCTTAAACATATCGGGAATCGGTATCGGAATTCCGATTCCAGATTCAGAAGATCGCCGACCTCATGGCCGACCCCACACAGGGGTCGGGTCGGGTTTCATGAAACCCGACTTTGCCAAAAGTCGGTGACTTCTGAAAATTGCCGACCCGTTTCGCTCAACCCTACTCTCTACCTTTGGTGAGTGTTTTGTAAGTTACTTTCTGCTTTCCCTGTTTGTCTTAAGGTACCTTCACACGAAACGACTTTGTAACGATATCGCTAGCGATCCGTGACGTTGCAGCGTCCTCGCTAGCGATATCGTTTAGTTTGACACGCAGCAGCGATCAGGATCCTGCTGTGATGTCGCTGGTCGCTGAATAAAGTCCAGAACTTTATTTGGTCGTCCGATCGCCGTGTATCGTTGTGTTTGAAAGCAAAAGCAACGATACCAGCGATGTTTTACACTGGTAACCAGGGTAAACATCGGGTTACCAAGCGCAGGGCCGCGCTTAGTAACCCGATGTTTACCCTGGTTACCAGCGTAAAAGTAAAAAAAAACAAACAGTACATGCTCACCTGCGCGTCCCCCAGCGTCTGCTTCCTGACACTTACTGAGCGCTGGCCCTAAAGTGAAAGTGAAAGCACAGCGGTGACGTCACCGCTCTGCTGTTGGGGCCGGAGCTCAGTCAGTGTCAGGAAGCAGACGCTGGGGGACGCGCAGGTGAGTATGTACTGTTTGTTTTTTTTACTTTTACGCTGGTAACCAGGGTAAACATCAGGTTACTAAGCGCGGCCCTGCGCTTAGCCACCCGATGTTTACCCTGGTTACCCGGGGACCTCGGCATCGTTGGTCGCTGGAGAGCTGTCTGTGTGACAGCTCTCCAGCGACCAAACAGCGACGCTGCAGCGATCGGCATCGTTGTCGCTATCGCTGCAGCGTCGCTTCGTGTGAAGGTACCTTTACATGTGTATACACTAGCATATCTGTCCAAGCGCCTCCTGGGGGAGGGGGAGGGGACAGCTTAGGATATAACAGGAGAACAGTAAGGCTGATGGCCCAAACCTCTTCTCCCTTAGAGGTAACTTTGAGAGCAGGGATAGTTAGGGCCCCAGCTCTATGAACGGTGAAGAGCCCCTTTCCCTAATCTCATAGAGTCACAACGTGACAGTTGTAAGAGACAAACACTAGAGATGAGCGGATCTTTGGAAATTTTAATTTACTAGCATTTTACAAACTGCTATCCACTGGAAACTTCTGATCTGTGATGGCCATCCCTTTATCTATCGAGTTATTAGACAATTTTTACAACATTTTTTGTTCAACTGACCTGTCGCTCTAATATTCTACCTTTACATAAAACGGTATAGTCTGATGACACATTCACATAAAGGTGAATACTGAATAAGAATAAATATTACCTCATTAAAAATGTACGAGCTAATTAAAGCTGAGTGATAATTGCTATGATAAATTGTTTTCTGCTAACCAAACTGAAGGGAGCATTAACAGGGACAGAGACTCTGATTTTAAAATCCCCTGTATACTTTATATAACTGTCATTCGGCTGCCAGGTAACTCTCCATACTCTCCTATGCACTCTGCTATCCCAGGAGCACAAAGGTAATTAGGCTATAAAGATTAGATCCTTTGAATGGACCTTTTAGGTGACGGAGCAACCCTCTAAGGCCCCATACACAACAGCATAACATTGGTAGGCTCATCTAAGAGTGTAATGTGCAGGGAGGCCTCCCAAGTTTTACGAGAGATAATGTTTAGAGTGATAAGGATCCGCCATGTTTGATTTTGGATTTCCATTCTTTTTGTTCTCAGCGAAAAGCCGCTGCCATATGAGTCTACTAGTGGTTATATCATAGAGTACTTAGCAATCGACAGATCAAGTGCTCCTGTGCATGGCGGAGTCAGGAGATATAGTTGCTGGCCAAGCTATATATTGTGTATGGGGTCCCTTACAAACATTCTGGACTACTAATCAGGATTTTATGCATAAACATGAGCAATTATTGAAGGCAATATGCAACTAGATGCCAGAGTTTTGTGAGTACTGGGCCACGTTTACTATCTCATTTTGGACATTTCAAATGAAACAGAAATATGGAATTACAAAATGTCAGATAGACCTTTACAAGTAAAGATCTTCCAGTGGTGTAATGCACAGACACACAGCATGTGCAATAAAGTCCTTAGAGATTTAATGGGTAGTCGACAGTCACATAAGTCTATAAAGACTTCAAACGTTGTCCTTTCTGCGATGACAACTGTCACATTTTCTACCAGTGCTTGTGACTTTATCAACCTCCCTTGAGAGTAAAGGCAAGTACTAATGACAAATGTATCTCTGGGCAAACTGCCC